>NC_085139.1:212667370-212995043 GCF_024139115.2 Armigeres subalbatus
ATTCATTAATCATAATCGTTAATCATTGTTAAAAAAATTTAATAGTTAATCATAATCATTAATCATTGTGAAAATGATTAAATAATTAATCATAATCTTTAATCATAGAGTTGAATGATTTAATCATACCAAATTTAATCATTCATTGGAAGCTTTATTCATTAACTCTGGTTCAATTTCTGGTTCGTACAGAAAAAATTTTGGTTGAATATTTTCTCGATTTCCTTGTCGTTGACCGGATGCAATAATTGTTTCTAGCTTTGAAACCTGATTAATAATTATAAAAGTGCTCAAGGAACCAAGCTGCGGAACGCAATGTCCCAGTTGAGGATGTAATGCCAACAAAGAGACTCACAGCACCAACTATATGCTGTTTGATGAATATGTCATTAGAAACAAATAATCAATAAACTGATTCTCAAAAACATATTGATAACAAGTCAAGAAATCGAAACATATTCCACTTATCATCTGTAAACTGTATTACCAATAAAAGTTAATTTGGTTAACAACTGAGCCACTACTGCAGCTGGTGGTAATGAGCTTCCATGACCATCAACAGAACCTGAAATCACAGCCACTCCCCAGCAGTAGTCCGCCGAGAATCATTCACCGAATAACAGTTAAAACCAATCGTCAGCCGTGGGTATCAATGAACTTCCCACGAAGCCACCAACCAACAAGCGACCCCAGGATGGTTTGTTGGAAACTTTAACCTCCCCCCTCACGGCAGCCGCTCCTAACAGTGAATAAATGGAAACAATAGGACTTCTCGGCTCTGTTGGGAAGGCGAAAAGGATCGCCTCATTAATGCCCGAAATAACTGTTATTGCTTGTTGAATGGGAGATTATGGAATTTAAATTAGGATGAGATAAAGTTAAATTTACATCCAGCAGTTGGCCGGAAGCGAGCGAGCCACCGCTGGATGCTGGAAGAATGTATAACTGTGAACATTTTGGAGTTCAATAAGCTGCTCGAGAAGGGTGCTGGCGAGCGGCGGAAGTGCGAACAATGTCATTCACTCCTTCTGACCCAGTCCGCTGCTGGCTGGGCGATGACGACGACAACGCTACGATGGACGGAGAAGTTTTCCTGCGAACCGAAACTTATTCTGCACAATCGAGCGGAAGCAGCTTATATAACCCCGAACGTTTGAGTCAGCGGACGACGTCGACCGACGCAAGAAAAATAGTTCGCTGTAATCTATTCTTAATTGCCCTTCCAATTGCTCATTTCCTGCGTGATGAATTCGGACTGCCAAACAAAGTCATCTCTCCTGCGGCAGACTGCACTGATTTGACAGGGTTGAGCTTTTTTCTGGGCTGGTCATTCCTGGAAGAAAAGCACAACTAGATAGGAGAAATTATTCAACGATAAAGTCCGACTTTTCGATTTCCTAGAGGCAAACATTAATGTTATCGATGGCCGTAAGGCATTAGAAACCGATTATCAATCCAATGCAGGAACTTTGCCTTTTCCTTTTCCTATTATCTCTGTTAGATGTCTTTTCATTATCATCAGAACAGGCATATGGGCATATGAAAGTTTTTCATATGTCGGAAATGAAATAAAGCTTAATGTTTGAAGTTCGGCAACGTAAAAATCCGTCATCACGTTCTACAGGTGTTACTTTCACAGGAAAAGTTGAAAACCTCAGAATAATATCTTACATAATTAGTGTATCATCTGTTGTAGCTGTTTTGATAGAAAAAATACGTTTTGAATTCATCTATAGTCTATAAAGAATGAAAGGCTCTCATTATCCTTAAGTAAAGGCAGTTTGCCAATCCGGATTTTGCGGTTGATTCTCGGCCTGGACAATGATTTTTTGGAGAATTTGTTTTTAGAAACTGCTGCAATGCATTGAAAATAAACGCAAATTTATGGAATTCGTCTTAATAACTGAATCTATCTCCCTTGTGCATTTTGACATCTATTATGGCTTTTCTCTGTAACATTTTATAATATACTTTTAACACAAGGCTGACGATCCCTCCCACAGTTATACTGTTAGGTGCCTGCCTAGGTTGTGGTGTGGTTTGACAGTGGGCTCTGTTAACTTCTGTAAAAAGCTGCATTTATACGCAAGCAGGATCCGCAAGTGACCGTGTCCGCTCAAAGCGCGACCCAAGTCCTAATGCGATGTTGGGAGAAGCGCTAAACAGTCCTGAAACGGGTCCTCCACAAGACAGGAGGTTGGCGAAGGTTCAATAAACCGAACGAACGAACAACATATAAGATAATCTACTCGATACAACCGACAATGACCTGGGCGACGAATAAAGGACCACGATAGGAAGCTTGGATCATGGAACTGCAAGTTGCTAGGTGTCGGATAGAGGATAATGGTGACAGGCGACGGATAACCTACGATGAATCACATCCTTACCTTCGACGTCATACGTTGCAGGAAATCCTGAACGTGACAGAGTGTGGAAAAGCGGGCATCGAGCGGCTCCTTCTACTAAAGGTACCACCAACGAGCTGAGAATCGCTTCATAGTGTTGGACAAGATTTGCCAACGCGTATGTGTGGCAGCCAAAAACGAAAGGATGTCAAGCTGAGGATAAAGAGCCGTTTCTTCAACTATAGCATTATCAACGTGCACTGCCCACGAAGCATGCTTCTATTCTATCAGAGCTGGAGCATACGATGGATGCCCACTGCGGGGCTTATCGTCATCGCGACACGAATGCTCAGGTAGGCAAAAATATCCACAAGGCCACATGGAAATCACCTAATCTAGGAACGTAAACCCAAATAAACCACGTTCTAATTGACAGCAAACTCTTCTCTGACATCGGAGAAGTACGCATCTGTGCGAATATTGAATTCGACCACTATCTCGTTGCGGTATGTAGCGCTCAAAACTCTCAACGATGTACAACGCGTCGAAGCCGAACGCACCTTCAAAGGAAGAAGCGAGAGAGCGGCATTCAGCAACCGCTTATCTTGAATGGCTGAAGAGATATTCGATTGGTAGCACTAACCACTGCATAAGGCGCGGTGCCCCGGATCAGAAGCGACGAAAAAGAAAGCAGCATGGGAAGTTGCTGCAACACCATACGAACAAACAGGCGCGCAACAGACAGAACTCGATTTTTCGGATGAAAAGGCGCTAGCAGGAAGTTCGAGACCGTGAAGAGAAGTAGCAACTGTGCCGCGCTAATGGCGCACGAAAGTTCTATGAGTAGCTGAATCGATCACGTAAGGGCCGTGCCTCAGCCTGATATGTGTAAGGACATAAAGCGGAACCTTCTTACAAACGAGCATCTTAATGGCGATGTGGCGACGACATGGTTAGAAATAAATAGAAATCTTCAAACAGACACCTAAGGATGTTGAATCAGGTAGTGAGGAGATGGGCTTACCCGACTTACTAAATAAAACCCTTTCGCCAGTCCACCCCCGACCCGCTATTAAGCAATACTTCAGGGAGACTATTGAGAACCTTCTGTTTTAGAACGCCGCAATCTTCTTTTAGTTCTAGAAAAGTGCTGCGAAGATCATCAATTGTGTACGTTCACCAATGACCGGTTTGCAGTTGCTGGTTGGCTTCGCCTCCTTGGCATGTTACGACACAAGCTCGTGTCAGGACATCGGAGAACTCGTCACCACTTGGGCATGAGTCAATTTTCCCATCGTAATGATTCCTCTGCCAATTCCGGGTTGAACTGCTAGATACGCCATCCTAGCTAAATTGTATTGATCCACTTGTATACCACTCATGAGCCCTCCATTCAGAGTCTGCCGTCCATCCCGCGCTGCAGAAGGTCATATCGATACATGACTCACCACTGGAACTTCTGAACGTGGATACCTGCCTTCGTTCAACAGGACCACGATCAGTCCGCTAGCGACTCTAGCAGGATATTATCTTGTGCGTTAGTGAACCGGCATCGATCCTGCCCACGCATTAGAGTCACCTGCTACTACAATGGTTTCAGACCAGTTGGTGCGCTGAACTATCCAATACCCCAGTGTACTGCTCTGCATTCCATTTAGGAGGACAGTAGCAGCTACAAAGGTAAACAATGTTTATTTGGCTATAACGAAACCCTCATCGTCGGAGATGAAACTATTTCCAGGATTGGGTACTTCCGCATGTCTAGATTGACACTGTTCTTGACTTGGCTTAGTCACTCCGACTCCGTTCATAGCAGGAATACGGATCCGATAGCAGGACAACATTGGGGGCAGAGGACTATGTCCAAGGCTTGACGATCCCTCCCAGGCCATCTGCGAGTTGTGGCACCTGCCTAGGATGTGATGGGGTTTGACAGTGGGCCCTGTTAACCTCTATAAAAGCTGCATGTATCCGCAAGTAGGCTCCGCCAAAGCGACCGTATGCCACTAAGCCCAAGTCCAGGTGTTGGTGGGACGCTAAATAGCCCTGACACGACGCCCCTCCGACAAGACAGGAGGTTTGCGCAGGCCCAATAAGCCGCCTTTAAAACAACCATTACGAACGACATAGAAGATAATACGACTCGATAAATCGACAAGACTTGAGAATAAGGATCACGATTGAAGTCCTTCAAACCGCAGGTTGCAGACGGATTCTACGATGAATCACATCCCGCAACTTCGACGTCGTGGCGTTGCAGGAAATCTACTGGACAGGACAGAAAGTGTGGATAAGCGAGCATCGAAGCTACCTTCCTGCGATGGCACCACCAACGATCAGACCGGCTTCTGGTGCTGGGAAAGATGCGCCAACGCGTGATTGGGTGGCAGCCAATCAACGCAAGGATATGCAAGCTGAGGATAAAGAGCCGTTTCTTCAACTATAGCATCATCACAGTACTGCCCACACGAAGGAGACCGACGACGAGAAAGAAGCGTTCTATGCACAGCTGGAGCAGACACTGATGGATGCCCACTGCGATACGTCAGAATCGTCATCGGTGACATGACGCTCAGGTAGGAAGGGAGGAAATGTATAGACCGGTCATCGGAAGGATAGTCTGCATACGGTATCGAACGACAACGGCCAACGATGCATTAACTTTGCAGGCTCACCGCGGAATGGTAGTCCGAAGCACTTTCTTCTCCGCAAGAATATCGAGCAACATGGAGATCACCTAACCGAAACGGAAAACCAAATCGACCACGTTCTAATCGACGGTAAATTCTTCTCCGACATCACGAACGCGACCTACCGCAGTCGAATATTGAATCCGACCACTACCTCGTTGTAGCATGTCTGCGCTCAAAACTCTGACGGTGATCAACACGTGTCAGGTCGTCCGCCTGCTAAACATTGGGCGGCTACAAGACTAGACTAGCCCAAGACTACGCGCAGCAGCTGGAAGTGGCACTCGAAAGAGCAGCTATGCGCAGCATCTCTTGAAGATGGCTGGGGATATTCGATCCCCATTGGCACCGCAACCGCTGCACTGGCTCCGGATCAGAGAAACGACTGGTATGACGGTGAATGAGCAGTTAGTTGAGGAAGAATGCAGCATGCGAGATTGCTGCAACACCGCGAGGGCGACGAGGCACGATACAAACGGGCGCGGAACAGACAAACTCGATTTTCCGGAGGAAAAAGCGCCAACAGGAAGATCAGACCGTGAAGAGACGGAGGAATTGTACCGCACTAATAACCACGAAAGTTCTTTGAGAGTTGAACCGTTCACGTAAGTGCCACGTGTCAGCCCGATATGTGTGGACATAAGCGGAACCTTCTTACAAACAGGCGTGAGGTGATCCAAAGGTGGGGCAGCACTACGAAGAGCACCTGAATGGCGATATGGAAGACAACGGTGGCGGTATAGTAACCTAGGAGCCTGCGCGCAGGACATCGACTTCCGGCTCAATCTCCAGGAAATCCAGGAGGAGAACGCCGGTTGAAAAACAACAAAGTCCCTGGAGTTGACCACTACCAGGAGAGCTATTTAAACACGGTGGTGAGGCACTGGCTAGAGCGCTGCACTGGTGATTATCAAGGTTTGGGAGATGAGGTTCTGCCCAGGAGTGGATGGAAGGTGTCGTGTCCCATCTACAAATGGGGCGATAAGCTGGATTGTAGCAACTACCGCGCAATCACATTGCTGAACGCCGCCTACAGTGTACTCTCCCAAGTTTTATGCCGCCGACTAGCACCTTGCAGAGAGTTCTTGGGGCAGTACCAGGCGGGATTTATGGGTGAACCTCTAGCACAGACCAGGTGTTCGCCATACGTCAAGTATTGCACGAAAACGGATTCCCGGATAAACTAATACGGTTGACCAAGGCGACGATGGATCGGATGTGCGTGGTTCGAGTTTCAGGGCATTCTCGAGTCCCTTCGAAAACGCAGAGGGTTGAGCAGGTGATGGTCATTCGTGTCTGCTATTCAACATCGCTTTGGAGGAAGTAATACGAAGGGCAGGGATTGACGAGTGGTGATTTTCACCAATTCCGTCCAGTTAATTTATTTTTGTCTTTATTTGGAGACTTTCAGCCGAGGCCGTCCAGTTATTTTGTTTCGCCGACGACATTGATATCATGGCACGTAACTTTGAGAGGATGGAGGAGGCTACATCAGACTGAAAAGCAAAGCTTTTGTCGGACAGTAATCCGAATGTAATCCGGTGAAAATGGTTCTCGACAACAATCCGACAGGAACAAGAAGGCGAGGTGCACAGCGGGCAAGGTGGATCGATCGATTGGAGGACGATGTGACTTTTATGTGACTTTTATGTGCGGCCTTGTGCGTAATAAATAATAAGCAGGACAACATCAGTCTTGTACTATTACCGATCGTTGTAGCAAGATTCAATTGAGATACCTGCGTGTACCTTACCGGATGGGTGTTTGTTGCCTCCGCCGGGGCGTAGATCAAACACCGCGGTGCAGCCATATGAGAGCCTTGTGTCTTGTACAACCCTCCGGCATAGCATGGACTGCTGCAGTCTTGACTTATGTCCAAAATTGAAGCACTTAAATCAGGCCTGAGTTTGTTGGTTTATGCTCATCGGCATACAAAACCACCTTCAACGACCAATCCAAACCTTCTTGACATCAGCCAAGGGTACATTGAAATGCAACCTCTTTCCGCTCGACCCTTCTTCAACTGAATTGCGGTACCCTGGGTTTCAATGCCAAACGGATTTATCAGTGTAATCCAGGTCTCGGCCTTATTTCATTCATGCCCCACACTGGACTTTTCTGCTGGGTATAAGGCCTCAACATGCACCCACACCTCTTCTGTCAACTTTTTATATGCAGCACTCTTCTGCGCGCATTCCCTTCAGGACGATAATCATTTCACCTTCTCGACCTGCAGCACTTGACATCCTCACCCATATGCGAGATTTTCATCCTTCTCATGGCCCTCAGTACATCGAATAGCTTTGCCCTCAGCAAACAGCACGCAACATCTTCCTAAAAGCATTTTGTTTCTATTCATTTTCAGCATTGAAATTAGCATTGGAAAATCATCAAAGTACGAAAATGTTGCATCAAGATGTCAAAAACGTTCGAATTGTGATCAATGTTTCATTAACATTGCAATGCAGTACGTGTTTGACATTTGCTAAACAACCAAAGAATACTGCACTTCATGTTGCAAACACGAAACAAAATCATAGTTGCATATTTTTTACCATGTAACTTCAATGCGTCTTACAAAATTTTATTGTTTTTTAAATTAAGTTGCAGATAAGTAGAGTGTGTTTAATTTACCATCGTTCAACGTTCTGACAACTCACCATTTTTTCTGTGCTGGTGCAATCAAGTAACAGGAAACCGAGTACAAAACTTCATAATCGCATGGTTTTATGGTGAGTCTACATGCACTTCATTCGAAGGGTTGAATGTGCTATCAAGGACTATCAATCACAAGATCTATAAATCGAATCCAGTTTGATTTTTATTTTTTTTCCGCTGTGAGTTTTTGCACATTTTTGCGGTTTACTGCAATCGAAGGATTTCCGTAAGCTCCACCTCTTGCGCTTTTTAGATTGCAAGAGAGTTATATTTATGCTAACATAAATTGTTTCTTTCCGAATAGTTGCGAATACAGTGAAATGTTCAGTAGTGAAACAAGTTGTGCTACTTGAGTAATTTCCTCGCCTCTCCTTCGATTACGACCATTGGAAGGTGCGCCCTTTCGCATTGAGCGTTACCTTCTTACAATCGCTCCTTTCTCTCTCAGCTGTTTTCTTTGCGGCTTCCTTTTCGCTCATTTCGCTTTTTGGACCTCACGACCTCCTCCATGGAAGGTCTTCCACCGCTTGCAGCACCCTTTTTTGGTGGGACTTTGCCCCTCGTTCCTTAGGGTCAACCGTTTTCCTGACCGTATCCTTCCGCTTTGGTGACACTGGCGCACTAGCTCGTTTCTGATCGGCTTGAACGGCGCTCTGACATGCAGAGTAAGCTCAACGACCTCGCCGAGTGCTCCCCTTCGGCAGGTTTATTCATCAACGTCAACAAAACCAAATCGTTGGATGTAAAGAGGTGCTCCTTCCAGGTTCACAGTAGCCGGCAACCAGTGGAGAATGTTGAAAGCTTCCAATATCTTGGTAGCCAAATGGCGTCGGACGTTGGTACTAAGATCGACATAGGCGTACGGATCAAGAAAACAAGGGCTGCCTTTGCGAGTTTATGAAATATCTGGAAAACAGGCGAGTAAGTGAACGCACCAAAATACAAATTTTCAACGCTAACGTAAAATCTGTGCTGTTATACGCTAGCGAAACAGGTATTATCAGTGGAGAGACTCAACGACTGCAGGTGTTCATCAACAGATGCCTGCAGGATATAATTCGCCTGATGACCTCACAACTGGATTTCAAACAACGAGCTTCATTGTCGTTGTCACCAGACCGATAGCACAGAAATTCGGGATCGAAAGTGGGACTGAGTCGACCCCTACGTAAGGGCGGAAACGGATTCTGAAAACAAGAATTAGACTGGAACTCAGCGGACATCGCAGAGGCAGACCAGAGGCTCATGGCGGAACCTAAATATAGAAATAAAAGAAGTCGAGGAAATCTAACCTGGCTATGGGTTAAAGCGATGGCTGGACATCGCTCAGGATGAAAGATCTTTCCTGTCGGCCATTTGCACCACTGGAGGTGTACAGGATCCATAAGAAGTTAATCATTTATTGTTTAGATGTCCATCTGGTTTGATCAACACCTTACCATTTGCATTTAAAGAAGACAAACGATAATGGTACTTATAAAATCCAATTGTTTACTAGGTAATTGTTCGTTTTTATGGTGGTAGTCATAATGTACCCAATATATGAAACTTCTGATCTGTTCTATTCAAAGAAGCAATTGTTGTTAGGAATTCTATTACAGCAATGATGCAAATATAAACAGAGAACTTTAAAAATGATGATTGCTATAATTTTATAATGCCATAATATATGCTAAGTACGCCTACATTCAGACACAAAGATTCTCATAAATCATTCGTTCCGCAATAATTATTTCGTTAACGGCATGAAAATGTGGGTGAAGTTTTCCACCGAGCACTTTTCTTTTTATTATGTATTTTATAACTCGTTGAGGGTAATCCTCACGTCTCACGACCAACAACGGCAATAAGACACGCAGTGGCAGTGTGTTAACTTGATGCACATGCTGCGGGTAAATTACGCAAATCGCCTCCGTGTTTGCTCGTTGTTTGCTTCTGTCTGTCCACCGTTCTGCCGCCGTCGTCGCCCCCAGGTCAAGCGTTGATGCTGATGCAGGTTCGCAACAGAATGGTCGCTCGTTTGCTATATGTGTATAGGCATCCAAGCAGATGAGCACGAATGGAGAAAGTGCGATGCGAATCAGCAGCAACAGCATTCTTCATATCTCATTCAACACCTCTTGTGATGTTTATCCATCCCACGGATCAGAGATGACATCCTGGTGGGTGAAGAATAGCTTTGCGAACTTCTTAATGCGGTGCGATAAAAAGTGTCTTAAATGATGATACATTACCAAAAGAGCTTCGCATTTCTAAAGTATTAATTTTATTTAAACGCAAATCGTCGACTTTGTTTGAGAATTTGTTGGATACGCTTTGCAGAAAAAAATACATCGACTTTTGTATTTTGTTTTGTTTAAATCTATTTTGCAACTATTCTAAGTCGTTCTCACCTCTTGTGGCCTTCGATGATGGTATACATTTTATTTCCGCCATTAGCCATCGCTTTTCGATTAATCAACACGCCTATTCCAATTATTGGGTAAGTAAATACCAACGTTATATATTTGTGTAACTCAAAAAAATCGTAGCTGTCGTCACGGTCACTGAAAATCGGTGCACATTCTGTTCTAAAGTCTTTTCTTGTCGGTCACGAATGTTTATGCCTATAAATCACGGAGACTTAATCCACTCTCGATAGGCACCAGCCGAGTGTTCGTTCTACGCTCATTCTGGAGTATCACCTGCATCCAAACAAAGGGGAGCGAACAGGTAGCTACTAACTTCAACCAGCAGCCACAGCAGCAAAGGAGCATAGAAAGCCGCTAACGAGGTCAAATATTTCTCACGGGTGTGCTGCCGTCGGTGTTTGTTAAGATTTCGAGGAAATTGTGTTTAGACAAATTGATTTCGCTGGGAATGCCAAGTATATGCTGCCGTTGGATCTAAATAATATTCTAAGCATCCTAATGGGAGGACTGCTAATGGATGGAATTCAGGCGGTCAACGTTGCTGGCTGTGAACGCACATTTTCTTCAACAAATATCGTTACCCGACATTTCAAGTGACATTCTCTCCCAAATCATGTCTCGTGTGTCGTCAATTTGCGTATGTCAAGGGTCCGATGGAGACTTTGGTGTGTGCAATCATTCATTTTTCGTTCGTTGCTCTTAAAACTTGCTCCACTCGAACTAGATTGAGCTCGTTTGTAATTACCCAATTATGTAGACATTTGCGTTTTGTTTGAATTATACATATATCTGGTGAGTGACTGCTATGGTCAGGAAAAGTGGTTTGTGCTATTTCAGACTTCCCTCGCCAGTATGTCTGTTTGTTGGTGGTTTGTCTCTCAGATGTTTAATGATTTCTGTTATGGGCCAATTAGACTAGTAGAGCGAGTGGCTGGAGTTTAAATATTTTTGATTTAACTTCATTTGTAATCAGAGAAGTTTGCAAGTAATAATGACGAAAAATGGTCAGGAAAATAAAACAATTTAAAGCACCAGTTTAATGTTCATTTGAATGTTTTTCTTTTTAGACAAAATGTTTCAACTAGTCAACAACAGAGGCACCTTCAAAAATGTTACCAAAATGTTGTTAAGAACAAAGAGACATGATAACATTCACATTTATTACTAAATATCATTCAATAAAGTTCAAGATAGTCCTCAGAGTCAAAAGAAGATTCAGTGTTTATTGAGAGTTTAATTTGGTCAGTCATTTCTTTGGCCCTGTAATTGTTGTAATCCAGAGCCACTGTCTTATGAGACTTATTCTTGTCACGATTCAAATAATGGGTTGAAAATCAAGGGATGACAATATAACAAATTAATTGTGACAAATTGCGCCACAAAAATGGTTTAACATTTTTTTAAAACTAGAGAAATTTGCTACAATTTTATTATTTTAACTACTATAGTACATGTTTCATAACAACCTATGTTATAATAATTAACTGTAACAGAATAACAAACACTGCACAATGAAATCCGATTTCAAAGGTGGAAAAAATTGATAACTTTCTTCACGAACAACTTACAGAAGAGAGATCAGAGCTTATTCGAAGGAATTTTGCATTCAGTGAGTCTGTTTCATGGACGTGGAACGCTTCCAAATGTGATTATTGAGCTCGTTTTGCCCTAATGCCCCATATATTGCGAGTTTCAAACTATTTGTCATTTTATCTTTAAGACATTGCTCTGAAATTGTGTTTATCTCTTCACTGTGGATCCACAGATGGCCACTGAATATATTTTGTTGTAAAAGTTGGAAATTTAAGGATTTTGGGGTTAAATAAGCATCAAAGTGCATTTATGTACAAATCTCTAGTACTCTGTAAAAATAGTAATATTTACAGATAAGTGTTGATATTATTGTCTCAAAGTGTTGAACAGGTGTTGACAAATGTTTGCCAAACAAAAATCAATGAAATAAATCGTTTACAAATGATATAAATCTGTCATCCTACTGATCGAGAACACATTTGAATGAGCAGTTTGTATCCTAATATGAAATGCGATTCTCAATTTGAAAACTAGTATTACTGTTCCGGTTCCTCATCCCATTGCTCTATTTATCCTATCAATTGAAGTGACTATTAGGGTACATGAAGATTGTAATAGATAACCCAAGTAACAATTTCAAGGCTTCATAGATTTATTTAAGTTTTTAACGGCTTTATCGCTGCTTTGCTCAATGCGCGAGATTTTCCTTATTAGAAGACTTGTAGCTATCTCAAAATCGTAAAAAACGTGCAATAAATGTTTATGAGCTTATTAGGGACCTAATGATTATCTTGAGGACTCTAATAACACCAATTTTGAAAACTGTCATAAAGCCAAATATATTGGTCTAAGACTTGTCTTACGCATGACCTAAATAAAACTCAGTAGTTTAGGTTCAGAGAATTTCCGTTTTCCATCTCATGAACATATATTCATCATTCATCTACAGTAGGGTCATGGGTTCGAGTCCATCGAAGAGAAGTGGTTACCTCAATACATTTTCAAATCAATATCTTCCAATAACGTACATATTCACATATGAGTTTCCATAACATTGTAAAAAAGAACACAATGTTTATGTTGAACTTGTGAACTATGGTCAAAGAATAGCTAAAACAGATGTTTCTGTTGCATGTTCCCCAAATATTTTAAACAAAGAACAATATACACATATATTTTCCCAACTGGGCATTCATGTATTGTTTATTGGTCAAACTCCACTCCTGAAAAGGAACAGATAATAAAAATCAAGCAAACTACATCCTTTACTTTCGGAAAAAATAAAATGGTTTAAATGCGAATACACAACAAATGGTGCAATGAAGCGATTCGATATAGAAAAGCTTTCAATGATATGAAATTTGCATAAGTGTGAAAATGCTAATTGACGTAAATTGAAAAGCAAGCCAAGTTCAGTTGAATATAGAACCACAATGAAGAAGAACTGTCGTAAGGAACCGTGCGGCAACTTTCACAAAATACTTGTTGTTTGGAAAGTTATGCATAATTTATTTGGCCGTCAAAATTGCCAAGTGTAGTAGCAGCCATGCTGGTAGAATAATAATTTATATTGGAGGCCCTCCTTGTTGCGGTAAGACGCGCACACAAGCAAGACCATGCTGAGGGTGGCTGGGTTCGATTCCGTGCCGGTCTAGAAATTTCGGATTGAAATTTCTTACTTCCTGGGCATAAAGTATCATCGTGTTAGCCTCGATATACGAATGCAAAAATGGTAATTGCTTAGAAACCTCGCAGTTAATAACTGTGGAAGTGCTTAATGAACACTAAGCTGCAGGCGGCTCTGTCCCAGTGTGGGGATGTAATGCCAATAGAAGAAGAGAAGATATTGGCGTAAATCTTTTGCATAATCCATTGTCATTAGTAATAATCGCTCGGGCAGCATGGATTATGTCGAAACTGACGACCCTCCCAGGCCATCTGCGAGTTGTGGGGCTTGCTAGGATGTGGTAGGGTTTGACTGGGCCTGCTGCATGTATCCACAAGTAGGCGCCGCAAAGCGACCGTGTGCCGCTCAAAGCCAAAGGCAAGACCTGGTGTCAGGTGGGACACAAAACAGACCTGACACGACGCCCTCAACGAGACAGGAGGTTTGCACCAGGCCAAAGCCGCCTGGAAAACGAATAATTACGAACAATATAAGAGATAATGCGACTCGATATAATCGCAAGACCTAGGCGACGAATAAAGGATCACGATTGGTAGCTTGGAACATGGAACTAAGTCGCTAGGTTTCGCGAATGCAGCAGGATGATCTACGATGAATTGCATCCCCGCAACTTCGACGTTGTGTTACTAGGAGATTTGCTGTACAGGACAGAAAGTGTGGAAAAGCGGGCATCGGCGGCTACCTTCTACAAAGCTGTGGCACCACCAACGAGCTGGGAACCGGCTTTATAATGCTGGGTAAGATGTAAGCTGAGGATAAAGGCCGTTTCTTCACTAGCATCAACGTCACTGCCCACAGAAGGGAGACCCGACGACGAGAAAGAAGCGTTCTACGCAGCTGAAGCAGACATACGATGGATGCACTGCGAACGTCAAAATCGTCATCGCGACATGAACGCACAGGTAGAAACAGAGGAATTATATAGACCCCGGATCAGATAAACGAATGTGAGCGGATGGAAGAGAAGAATGCAGCATGGGCGAAGATTGCTGCAACACCGCACGAAGGGCAAACGAGGGCACGATATAAAGGGCTTGGAACAGACAAAACTCGATTTTCCGGAGAAAAAGCGCCACAGGAAGATCGAATAGTAGCAATACGTAACTTCAAGCTTCGCCACAGTTTGGAAACGGTATCGATGCCCTCTGCGCATGTGCGCTCGCGTATCCGTAGCGCATGGCACCAAGGCTTTCATACCGTTTGAAGTTGAACGATTTTACGCGAGAGCTAAACTATGTCTCGCGCATCGAGAGCGAGAGAAACCGCGGCCCCAGCGCGCAGTGAGCAAACTGTCCGGAACCGAAAATCGTTACCTTTCAAGCGTTTTACCGCAACATTAACTGCATTGGAAGCTTGGAAACCCGCTCCGGGATTGCGAACGGTGGGTAAAGCGCAGGTTGGTCGGTTAGGGCGAACCTTTGCTTGGGCCTGAGAAAGCTCCTCTGCGCCAAATGTCAGTTGATCGTAGCAGGCCGTCGGGTTCGGAAGTAGCGCCTTCTATCTATCGCATCGCCAGTCAGTGTTGTGATGGCTTCGAAGCAGCAGTAGGCTCAAGAAAGACTCATAAATTTAAGGTGCGCGCGCACTTTCGCATTCGTGAATCGCCGCGATCACGTTAGGGATTTTAGCAACGGGCGCTTTTGGAAAAGTGGATCAGCTTCTGATAGGGAGTGGATTGGATTTTTTCTTCGCCGGACTGGATGTGCATTGGACGATTTGGTGCGGTTGCGTGTTGTTGAGATTTTTTTTCATATGTTATGTTGTCCATCTATGCGTTGTATCTTGAACGGTGTGCATAAGGAAAAAAGTGAAAGAGTGAAATCGTGAAACATAGGAAACCGAATAATCGATTTTGGTGATTTTTTTTCCACGAAGAATCTTCAGGATTTAAAATTGAAGAGTTTGGAAGTGTTTGAAACCGCATAGGTGGAAAGTTCGTCCAGGCACCGTATTTACTGGTCAATAAAACTTCGCACTCAAACCGGTACACGACTTTTTTTTAACGATAAACGAGAAATATCATAAAACTGGAGAAAGACGCCTGGAGAGTTTGCGGCTAGCTACATTGCAAAGAGTAGTGTGTATTGCTGTAATCGTTGGGCTTTGAGGAAAACCGAGTGCAGTCTAGCGTGGCCAAAATCTTCTTCCCGATGAAGTGAACGAATTCTGTCCAAGTTGTGTTTACGGGAAGGCAATCGACCGAGTGCGAGGCGAAACAGGAGTGGATCATAAGAATATTGCTATTGTTAAGTTGTGTGGAACTTAGAGCTTGACTTGCAGAGCAGTTAGAAGAAAAGGATCGGTCTTTGGAGCGGTGTTTGAGAGAGCGATCGTGGAAAGGCAAGGCCAACTCTGATTTACTTCTGTCTCGAGCTTTTGGAACGTAGGCTACGTACAGGCTACGATACTGGCGCAGCAGAACGTGCGGGAAAAATATCGCAGTGTAAGTCGCATGTTGGGAGCTTTAATTTTAATGGGCTGCTGTCATCAGAAAAGAGAAGACCTGCCGTTCTATATGGTAGGCGAATGAACTTGAAATTGGAATACTGGGGCCGATCAACGACTATTTGGAGGATCGAAGAGAATTCTGCATCTGACTTTCTGAATCAGATTTATTCAAAAATAGCCGCAGCATTTTCACATTTACTCTGATCGGAAGTGGGACAATTTGAGTTTGTTTTGTGTGTCAAGAATTTGGAACTCGGAAAGTTTGAAGTTGACTGAACGGGAATAAATTAGCGATCTGATGTGAAAAAACTTTCTGCAAAAGTGATGAATTTGATAGAGTGGCCTATTTAAGCTGATTCTTTCGATTATTTAGCAGTTAGTAATAATGCGTGATTCTGAAAGTAATTCTATGAGTCATTACAATATTGGAAACTAGATATGAGTAAAACCGAATTTGTTAAAAATCAGTAGCTTTTCGGTCTCTCGTAATAATTTGAAAATTTGCAACAGAGCAAAAAAAAACAAAATATTATAAATGCTTCGATTTCCATTGCTGAGTTCAAACAGAGTTCTGATCATAAGTTTGAAACAAAATATCCGATGCATTTGATTCGGATCGATCCCAATTTGTTATTCATATTGGATTTGGGTCAATTTTTAATATGGTTTCAGAATTATTCCAGAATCCGTTGGGTCAATGCTTGTCCCCCTTCGGAAAAGTGGTAATCAAATAAAGTTTTAGTCAAAACAGGTCGAGTGACACTTCAAACTTCATGATTTCACAAAACAATTATCGGAATGGTATTTCCAGGCTTCCTGATTTCACAAAACAATGACTGGAATGATATTATCATGGTTCTTGGGCCACCCAGGTTCAATCCGGCCACAATCCGGCGGAATAGCTATATCCTAAATTGAGGTCGTGTGACACTTCAAATCTCTTGATTTCACAAAACAATGATCAGAATAATATTTTCATGGTTCCTGGGCCACTCGGGTTCAATCCGGCCGCAATCCGGGGGATCTCCGGAATGACAATTTCATAAATTGAGCCAGAATAGTTCGTGCGACACCTCAAACCTTATGATTTCATAAAACAATGATCAGAATAATAGTTCTTGAGCCATTCGAATCATTCTATTGTGGAATCATGAATTTTGAAGTGTCACCCGACCTGTTTTAACCTAAATTTGTTAATGGCCACTTTTTTCCGGGGACAACTGACCCCAACGGATTTTGGGATAATTCTGGAACCGTACCTAATTGGTTACGGTTTGGCCCAATGTATCCAAAATTGGGATCTATCCGGATCGAATGCTACTTGTTGCCAAGGAATCGGTGAAGAAATATTGTTTATAACAGCAGTTATACTTTTTAAAGCCCTTTCAAAACAGACTTCAGGACGGAAAGGTTAAAATGAGTGTCTTTGTGCACATAGTACACACTTTTACAGACATCATTTAGATTTATGAAATTGAGTCGATTGGTACAAGGTCGATTGGAACTCTGTCAAAGATTAAATTTAAAACGCTCCGGGTTCAGAAAAATGTGAATTTGTTCAGAAAAGTATTGATATCTACGAAGTCGATCAATTAATGAGAGAATTATTCAGATTGGCTAATGAGCAGCATATACGTAATTAATGGATCTTTCCTTAAAATATTGTCTTTCTCGTATACTAAGTATACGTAAAGGCTATATGTTCGCTCCAAAACCAAACTTTTTATAGGATGCCTGCAGACCCATAGTGTTGAATACCGATCAACTCAGTTCGACGAATTTCGGTGATGTCTGTGTGTGTATGTGTATGTTTTTTTTTCTTCCTAAGCATTTGAGGGGGAATCTGCTTAACAGACATCCTGGGTTAACCAGGAAGTGCGGGGTTAAAGGGATCACCGAGGGTGGCAGGACTACATCCCCTGATCCACTAAACCGTTTCCATTGCCGCTGCTCACAGTCCACTTCTGGTACAACCAGAAAATAATGCCTCAGTAAGGGAGGCCAGTGCACGACGCACCCTCGAGGTTAGCCAGAACATCGTGACTCTCGCTTTTAAGAAGAACACGATGGTATCGATGCCAGCTGCGTTGCCGGCTTTCCAGGTGGCCTTACCACGCCCTACATGTCCTCGGAAGGTGGGAAGGGTCGACTTCGCGTCTGCTTCCCTCTGCACGACTGGGTATCAAGAATGATGATGCCGCGTGCAATTCCCAAATTGACCTTTCTGCGTGTAATATGCGGCCAATTCGTCCAGCACACAGAGGGCTTGCCGACGCGGTGCCTACGCCTTCCGCCCCAGCCTTGACGAGGACCCCTTTCCGTCTCTCGGGCTCGGAGACCCGCCCGGTTGACCGACGCCGCGAAAGCGACGATACCATATGTTGTTTTTCGCGCGGCCACTTGTTCGATAAAAGGACTGGAGTTCGACCCACAGAGCATGACCTACCGGTACATGACCCATGAAGCCAGAGCCTCCTGATCGCCTTGGACCACCTCTTATTTGCGCCTGAACTAGCCATCCTTGAGTCCACGCGCCACCTTCTGTGTAGCTCCGAGACGATTTGGGCGATAGCCGATAAAACGGCGTTTCAGCCAACTTCATCTTTACACATCCTCCGAACTCCCTAGTAGCACAGTTCAAATCGATTTGGTTGCAGCAACTCCAATGTGACTGAATTTGGTCGCATATGAGTCACAGTTACTGATATGTGACAAATGTGCTACTCGGGCTAGGTTGTCCGGGGTAGTGTCCAGACCACATGTGCAAGCATGTGGTCACACATTGCCCGAAAACGTGGGCACACGAACAACACGTGTTCCGCCGTTTCCTCTAAACCTGCGCACACCAAACACTCGGACGAGGCCGAGCAAGCCAGCTGGCTGCGTTACTCTGGCGCTGTGTGATTTTGCAGCAGCACGTTTTAAACGTCGGGCACATCAAACCCCCCATGGGGTGCTTGCTGTTCACAGCTTTGCTGGAACAAATCAAACAATTGGGAGGGTTTGTGCAGCATTGTGCCTTATGTCCCTCCAATCCGCAGCGTCGACAGAGCTTACTTCTGTCAGGGCCTTTGCAGTCCCCGGTTCCAGGCACTTGAAGCAAACTTCGGCACACCGACCATCCCACCTTGACGCTCCCTAACTTGACTATCTTGGAGGCGCGGCTGCAGATAGCCGAACCAATGCTACCTGCGTCCCTGCCGGACCTTTCCGTAGCTGAATGGCTGCGGTGGGCGTCTTCACTTCACACTGTCGCCGCAGTACCGTGACGAGCTCTTCGACTTCGGTGATCTCGTCCAGGTCTTTAACCCTTAGATTCACCACCGTCGTGAGTTACCCTCACCTGACCGTCTCGCCTAGGACTTCCCTCCGCCAACCTCCTTGTGGTGGCGGCGCCCTTTTAAGAAGATCGCCCTGCTTCAGCCTCTCGAGTGGATCATTCTCGCCCATTCCCAGTACGTCTTATTCGACGTACGTCGGCGCGCCGAGTTCACGTTCACGAGCTTCTGACGTCCACCTCCGATCGCCTCTCAAAACGACCAATGAGTATTTAGCCTCGTCCGTTTTGATGACTAGAGCATCGCCCCTGGAGTGATTGGCGCCTACCCTAGACTTCTTTGCTACCCTCATCTGCTTCTGGGCCTTCTTTTTCGGCCCTTGACGTCTTCGGGTTTCCTCTTGTTCTGGACCAGGGTCCAGGAGGCGTCATCCCCTCTATTTCCTCTGATGTCTGGTGCGGCTGAGCTCAGCCTGCCGTAACCCCTCACCACTGTCTTCTTTCCTGGGTGGACGGACCTTTCCAGGTCCCTCTCTCCCCGGTTTTGGAGGTACCAGGCCGGGTTCAGCTTCTCAGCCCACTACCCTTGTTTGGGGTAGTAACCCTCCGCGTTTTGGAGCGGCCCCAGGGAAGCTCATCACCTGGAGACTGTCTCCCCTGGTTTTCGTTGGAGCAGTCAATTTCGACCCGTGCCCGCGGAATACTTGAGCCTCAGTCTGGGTAGACTTTGGCACCACTGTCTTCGCTGGCCACGCCGCTCGGTCGATTCAGACCTTTCCGCTCGAGTCCGCGAATCGCTTTGGCCTCAGTCTGGGTAGACTCTATCTGACTCCGCAGATTTCACGGGTTTAGGACTTGGCTGTCCTGACCGTTGCCGTTTCCAGTTTGCGTCCAACATCGACTATCGAAGTTTCAAGCAAGCTCCTCTTGAGGTCTCTTGCTGATGACTGCGCTCAGATGATATTATGCTTCTTGATATTATGCCGTAAAGTCGATGATGGCGTCCAGCTGTTCCGTCGCCACCTCAGGCCGAAAGCCCATCGCGTTTGCGGTTCATTGCCGCGCACTTTAAGCCATGGGCCGCTTCAATAACCTCTACCGGCGAAGTCGAGGAGAAGGTTAATGACCCACGCCAGCGCTGGGCGCACTGAGCTGCCGACTATTGCCTCCTGGCCTCCTAGAGCGGAGACCTGAACAACACACCTCTTGCGAAGCGGGGTTGTCGCCTACACTACTACCACTAATTGAAGAATTGAACTTGGTTTTCCATTTTGGTCCCACGAGTTGCTCGGGAAAAGAGGTCTCACCTACGCCAGAAGCCCAGTACATGACGCGGGTGAAGGACAATTACTGTACGAGGGTGCCCGGATACCCGCCAGGCTCCTGTTAAAGGCCTAGCTCATTTATTTCACCCTTGGCCATGCATCCCTCGGCACGGGTCGCTTAAAGCCTTTGGGATTAGAGGTTAGGACGATGATGTCCCTTTAGGTCGCACCCTCACTCTAGCTGATGTCAGAAGGATAACAACAGTGCCCAGAGAAGGCACTACCAGCTAAGTACAAAACCCGCCTTAGCTGGCGGTCATCGATTGTCATCAGAAGATCAACCCTTGGAGGCGTGGAGATTGGAACTTGTGAGTACCAGAGCTGTGTAGGTCGCTCTTTCCCATATGAAAAAAAAAACAGATTAATCCACCTAGCGGTGATGATGCCTTTCTCGCTCATTCTCTAATTTATCGAGAAAAGTTCTTTAGAAAGGTTAAAACAACACAAATATAAAGCAATTAATGGTCATATAGACTTCCAAAATATTAGGAATAATTTTTCTTCTTCTTTTGTGGACTTCCAAAATTATTAGTTGTTATCAGTATTATTTCTATGTATAAAATTCTGTACAAAAAAAGTGGCAAAATGTGGATCGTGAAGAAGTCATATCAAAGCTGTCATGAGTAGATGAAATCAGGGGCAGATAAAATTTGTTAAACATGTTGAAAATAGGGTCATCATTGTATCTTGTACATATTCATTTATGGAATGAAAGATGAAGGAGTAACTTGAAGAAAAAATTGTCGTTCAACAATTTATAACAATTGTCATTTGTTATAAAAAGTTGCATCTCTCGTAATCTAAACTGACTATAAGAATAATTATAACTTTCGTCACCATTTAGGAAACCAAGAATGTTCATACGTAAGTAGACAAACATACGTATGTATCTTTGACATACTACATCCTATTGAAATTATTATTAGGGTCTTATTTACCACCATCGGATAATATTAAAAGAGTAAAATCTGAAGGGTTATGTACAAGACACGACCGCACAACGTAAACTACGTAGAACAGTTTGGTGCATTGAGGAATGTAGTCATATTTTAAGATAATTCATTCGATTACTTATGTCGCTGGTTTAGAACAAAATTACCATAACTTAAAATATAAAAAAAATTGTTGGATACCGTAGTCAGGGGTCCGTGCCCTCACCGACAGTCTGGAGGTCGGATAACAAAATCGTTCAAAAAGGTCACTTATAATTCAGTTTTATTGTTCTCAGATACATTAAATCTATTCTACAAGCATTCTATGTAGTTGAAACAGTGACCCATTCTCACCCCCATTTGACCCGTTGTCTCCCCGACGACGGTACGATAACTTTAAATTTTAACTTTAAAATCCCAAGTGGTAATAATGCTTTTCGCAATTCCAACTGTTGCATTCGACTTAGAGTAAAATTTGTAGGGATTCAGTTTCATTCCAAATTTTTGACCACTATTCTAGTTTATTTGTATTATATATAGGTAGAAATAGTGGAGTATGATTATTAAATAATAATATTCTGAAATAAAAATAACTCACTAGCGTTACATGGTTATGATATCCCAAGCAGCACACGTTGAGCCAATCTTGTTGCAGTAACCCTATTGTGAGAGAATTCGGGCATATATAAGTTACTGTGATCGATGTGCAATATGTTTGTTGCTGGGGTGTATACTTTCGGTGAGTGCGTGTACCACGATTGTTGATTTACGACAGACGCGAGACGATACGCATCGGCCCTGGACCTTCAGAAGAATCTCTGCTCTGGCTACGGACAAACAGGTGCCTCTGTTCAATGGTAGTCAGAGCATCGAGTCATCACTGGTAGAAGAATACGAGCTCTTGGACCTTGGCAGAATTTCCGCCTTCTGTTATTTGGAGTGACGAGGAATAGTTGGCAGAGAAGGGATAGTCGTATTGTTGAGTCCGACAAAGAAGCGCGAGTCGATAAAACCCGGTTGCGCCAACTAGAAATCAACAAATACTAGCCATGTACTGTTTTGACTCAAAATCCGAACATGACTCATATTCATTAGCTTTTAAATGCCCATTTTAACTTAATTCGTGTAATTTTCTCCACAGAAGTTTGAATTCGTTTGTTATCTTGATCCTCAGTGCGGAAAACCAATGACAGTTTTAGTTTTAGGGCGCTAAAACGCCAGTGTTCGGAATATGAGCCATGTTCGGGATTTGAGTCAGAACGGTACCAAAAACCAAGCCATTCGGTTGAGATGCGCCAGAGTAGTAAACCCTGCGGACGGGAATAGGGTCATTTATTTCATTTATTTAGTCTACATCTAAACAGATAACACTGAATGAACAATTTGGAACGGGAGTAGGGTGTCCGGGAGCTAAAAAGTAATAGTTCTATTGTAACCTATAGCCCGCTTCAATAAAGTATGCATTCCGAATCTATAGCCGTATACAATAAGTCCCGCATGATTGTACCCACAGAGTATCTGAAGTGCATACAAACTTCCTGAATTAAAATTGAATTCTTTTGATTTTGGCGCATATTTAATGTTAAAAATAGATTTAACAATTTTCAGTTTATCATAAAATGGCTTACCATTTTCCTAAGTTATCTTTGAATCGAACATGTTTGTCGACACATCTGCATTGCGATTATCGCATTATGACATTGCATTGCCGTTGCTAACAATCGATCATCCTAGAGGCCTGAATAAGAGAAACGCGGATAGAAAATATGATTCTGCCAACACTGCAGTCAATCTTCTTCATCAAAGACCAACATATGAAAAGAAAGAAATGGTTTATGTAGATAAAATCTCACAAGCCGCTATTCAATGTGTTCACATCACATAACAATAAAATATAATAAACAATGCAATTTTATTTCATAATCTATAAATGACTTGCATATTTTATTGCAAACTAATGTAAAATTCATTAAAATTTGTTTATTCAAAAATGGTATAAAATCGAATTAAGCCGTTTTCAGTATTTGAGCCAACATATTGGCTGCTTGACAGGTCTCCTGCTCGATTGGCTGCTGTTTTTTGACGGTTCGATTGGCGGCACATACCAATCCGCGTTTCTCTTATTCAGGCCTCTAGATCATCCTATCCTTGCACTAACATGCGGTTGTAGGGGAAGAGGCCCCAAAACGCCCCCCCGAGGCAAAACGCCTTTTGTGGTTTCCATCATATTTACCGTCATTAAGATGGCCGTAACAAAACTAGATCTAAAATTATGTAGGTTAGGCGAAAAAAGTTTCAAAATAGTGTATGGGAAGGTCGGAAAAACCGAAAATTTCCACATTTTGAAGAAACATCTAACATTTTGGCGAGGCAAAATGCCCTAGTGACAGTAACCTACAATGTACTTGCGTCTCCACGCACTATCCATACCAGAATGCTGATTCGCCGACGCATGGTGCTTTGTTCCCTAAAAGCTGCCAGCTAAAAGGCGTTTTGCCTCATGAGTTTTCCGGCGACAGAATATCACCATTTTTTTTTAAATGTGAATATTATCAATATGATTGAGATTTTTGACAATTTTTTAATGGCATCAACTAGCTATCTTGTTTAATTGTTGCATAATGTAAAAATACCCATGAATAGCTTTACAAATAAGACAATAAAGCAGTGTTTGCTTAGCTAGGGCATATTGCCCCCCCTTCCCCTATGTATATCGCCGACTGCGCTCACTGCTCTGGCCCTACTTATTGTGGCAAACTGGTGCGAAGCACCGCACAAAAAGAAGAGCCCAAAAACCAACTACACTGAACGACGGCCGAATGAGACTCACGTTGAGAACGAGAAAAAGAGGTGCTGCCAAAATGGTCTAATACCCTACTTTAACATTGATAATCAAATGTTTCAATATAACTGGAAAATTGGTGGAGAGTTTCCGAGTCGATTGATATATAAATCTCAAAAATCCATCGAAAGATGAATGTGCTGTTAACGTTCAAAATCTTACATGATTTCGTGACGGTCTCGGATTTGGAAATTTTCATTTGTCACCCTGTATCCGAGTCTTCCCCTTAGACGTAGTTTATGTCAAAAAAATTGATTACCTTTTCCTTAAAACCACAAATGCTCTTTACTGATGAAATTTATTCGTTTAACGATAATTTGAACAACATACAAATTAGCTCAAATCCTGTTCACGGTTGCGTATGAGAAGCTAGTGGTAGATAACAGTGGGTTGCGCCGGAAACTGGGTGACTTGACACTTTGAATCGCTCCGAGCAAAACTCGTCATCTGTTAACTCACATACTAATTTGTTTCTAGAAAGCCGACTATGAATTAGTCCTACAAAGAGTTTTAAAATTCCACCATCCGAGCTAGCGATTTTTGGATTTTGGAATTTGCGGTGACTAGCTGTTGGAATAATATTTCAAGGCTTTAATTATGTCCAAGGCTTTACTTATGGAAATCGAATTAAAGATTTATCAATAAGAACGCTCACTTCAATGAACATTCAAGTTGCTCTGCCTCTCCTGGATGAACTATTTCTGAACCAAAGAAGCGTGGCTTAAGAAAGTTTTCAATCTGTATCTGTATTGTCGATGCCACTTGATATTATATTTAGACTTCACTAGTTACGAATTCACATTCTTAATGTTCTGGGTGAGCATAAGTGCCTGAAAGTTTGGCGAGACGCACTTTGGCGTAAAAAAAATGTTGGCCATAACTTTTGGTCCCATAGTCCGATATGGCCCATTTTTATTAGTAAACAATGGGAAAGGATACTGCGTCGAATACAATTTGTTGTGAGCAAATCAATTTTTGAAGCTCACATTACAAAACGTCGAGTTAGCCGAAATGTTCCGACGAATGAATCGACTGCTTTGAGCGTGCTTACAGCGGCACACTAGGAGTTAACTTTCTGAAATCAGTATGGCGAAAGGCATCTAATGTTCGATTTCTCAAAATTAAGCACTTTAATCGAAAAAATATTTGGTAGGCGTAGTGGCGGACACCATCCCACATAACCGGTACCAAATAGTTTTTCATGAAAAGTTCCTAATTTTGAGAAAACCAGCGTTAGATGTCTTTCGCCATACAAATTTCTGGCGGTTAACTCTTGCTGGCTATTTTGTGCATATACTATAGCGCCTGGATGTGGCTGCGGCGGGTAGAAAATCATCCACTGCCAATAATTCATTCCCTCTTACCCAGTGCACTCAGTGACCCGAACTGACCAAAGTTCAAAAACTCACCGAAATGTACAAACCCACGGAAACCGATACCGGATCATTAACGGATTTTGCGAAAATTAAACCTCTTTCGTTGCCCGAACAGGGAGGGAGGCGTTACAGTCGGCTATTACCTTTTCACCTTCAACGTGCAGTTATGGTTGAATTTTTGTATCCGAGGAACGATCGTCGGTCGTCTATTGACCCCGTGGGATTACGACCAAAGCGGGTAAAGAACCGCGCGGTTGAAAGTGAGAGTGACCAATCAATCTCCAGCTGCAGTTTTGAAAACAATGTTCATGTCATTATTTTACTTCCAAATCGTTGTTTAAAATGGGAATATGCGTTGCACTTCTGATGGCTTCAGTATACAAAAAACTATTTTCAAAGTTTGCCTTCCGGATTGAAACAACCAAGAAGTAAGGACAAATTATGCAAAAATAGATGATAGGTATGAAGTGCACAGATAGAAAAATCCACTGAAATTTACGCTGAAAATCATGCACATAAATGGAACGTCATTATTAGCGTACCTCCACACGAGAAGCAGCCTAAATATATACAATATTTGACGTGAATCATCGATATTGCATACAAGTTGTAAGCAATATTGTTAGGAAGAGGGCCATTTCAGCGTAGAATAGCGTAAATTTCCGCATGTCAAGTTTTACGCGCTGTTTATTTTTCATTATTATTTTCTGTGTGGATCTCGTGGAATTATAAAAATAATAATAAGAAAATGCGTTGTAATCAATGAATCACATACAGTGGTTGATTTCCTACCCGCCGCTGTCGTATCCATGCGCTATCGTATATGTAAAAATAGCCAGCATGAATTAACCGCAAAAAAATTGTATGGCGAAAGACATCTAACGCGGGGTTTCTCAACAGTAGGGACTTTTCACGAAAAACTATTTGGTACCAGTCATGCAGGAAGGTATCCACTACTACGCCTACCGAATATTTTTTCGATTAAGGTGCTTATTTTCGAGATATTAAACATTTGATCCCTTTCATCATACTGATTTCCAAAAGTTAACTCTTAGTGTGCCGCTGTAAGCACGCTCAAAGCAGGTTAGGTCAAATCAAATGATTCGTGATGAGCAAGCATAGTTCCAATTTCATTACATTTGAGTTGCTACACCCCAAAAGAAACATTGCTTGCTCTCAGCTTATCGATATATACTTATACACATATTGTAAATAGTATCACTTTATTGATTGCACAGAAGTAGCAAAATTTGCCTTCAGTTTCTAGTGAAAGGTTGTCTTCTAAAGAATTTTATTAACCATTAACATTTTTGTAAAAAAAAAAACAAGTTCGTAAAATAAGCTTCTTTTAACAGAATTGTATAAAAAGGCACGTTGTGAACGACACCCGTCAAATAAAAAAACTCAACATTTCTCGGACACGCCCGGATTTATCAATCCGCATGAATTCATTATTTCAATCGCACCTTTCAATCCTTGATTTCTAATAGCAAACTGATACGGATTTCAAAAGACACATAAATACCACGTATGTCTATATATCGAAGTATATCTTAACAATGATAAGATAATGCATAATTTTAATTCTCCGATGTTCATCCCATCAAAAACAAAAAATAAAAGGTATTTGATTTATTTCTTATTTTGTGATTTTTTTTCCGTAGTGAGCACGCAGGTTGATAAAAATAATCGACGAATTTGGTGCCATATTTCTTTGTTTCACGATGAGATGAATATATATTCAGTGAGATGGAAATCGACACAGTTCCCCCTATCATATTTATTTCTGGTATTATTGATTAGAAAGGAATTTTGGACATCTAATGATTCTCATGATCTATTGCAGCTTATCCACGTTGAATTTGAGAGGTAGTCCTTAAAAAAAATATTTCATTACCCACAGACAACTCAAAAAAGCGTTCTACCTTGAAAGAGGAGAGGGGGAAGATTGTATGAAATTATTAGATTCCCAATGTCGGATTAAATTGGCTATTTGAGAATCAATATAGCCAAACACGAAGTGTCCGGAAATTCGAAGCAAAATTGTCCGGTATTTGAAACATTCCTTATACTGTGTCCGGATTTCGAAGCAAGCGATGTTCAATGTTTTCGATTATAATAGCTATTTCATGCATATAAAATGTCATTTTCAGTACACTACAGCAATTTGATAAGTTTATCTTGACAGGGTGTGTTACCACTCAGTGTCAAATACTTAATTCCGTTTGAAATATTGAACTGAAAATTCAGCAGTGTTTATGTGTTCGGATTTCTAGTCAAAACGGTACGCATAACGATAAACGCTCGACTCCCTCGGAGACCTCAGAAGCTGGGAGCTGCGGATAGAGTCAAAACGAGTGTCAACGAATCTCCAAAGCAAGCTGTCAAAAAATATCCATCGCATCGAGAGCTATCGAGAGAGGTTCTGTGCATTTTGAGCACAGCCGAGAGAGTACACGTATAAATCAACTCATACTAAATATAGCTCATTTTGAACAAATTTCAATTTTCTGGCGTTATTTTAAATATATCGACGGATTTAATGTAAGTGGAGGGTATGAATTAATTTAACATTCGACACGTTAATTAATACGAGGCAGTAAATTAACGAAATATTTTTAATAAATTTTATAAAGAAAAACACAATGATAATTCGATGTGAGAAAATCGTAACGTGTACATTGAACACCGAGAGGAAATTTTTGAGTTTCAAGCAAAATATCTTGAAAATTGGATTCGATCGAGTCCGCAGCTCCCAGCTCAGAAGAAGCAGTGGCCTAATACTTTCTTCTTCTTCTTCGTTGGCATTACATCCCTCACTGGGACAGAGCCGCCTCGCAGCTTAGTGATCATTAAGCACTTCCACAGTTATTAACTGCGAGGTTTCTAAGCCAGGTTACCATTTCTGAATTCGTATATCATGAGGCTAACACGATGATACTTTTATGCCCAGGGAAGTCGAGACAATTTCCAATCCGAAAATTGCCTAGACCGGCACCGGGAATCGAACCCAGCCACCCTCAGCATGGTCTTGCTTTGTAGCCGCGCATCTTACCGCACGGCTAAGGAGGGCCCCTAATACTTTAACCCACAGAAAAACAGACGTCTCGCTTAGAACTAAATGCAATCAAAATCATCGTCACGGAAACATTATCTCCCTATGCTAAATGCACTGTGGGTGGACAAACGGAAACCATGTGGCGGTAGTGAGCAAACATCTAACACAAGTGAAGCCAGCGCCAGCGCCTACAAAAAATAAATCTACCGTTAAAAAGATGAAGGATGGAACATGTGTAGAGTGAGACTTCTGTTTATCTGTGCTTTACCTTTAACAATTCACTTGCAGGGGGAAAAGGTGTCCCTCGTCCGTATATCCCCGGGTGCCGTGGGTTGTTCCTCATTTTCGGTGTTGGAACGAGGTCCGCGCAGGGTGTGTGGGAGTCTAGGCTCTTCTTGTTTGGTGTTTCTTCGTTCTTTGAGTTCCGGAGTCGAGACCCGGTCGTTCCGGTGGTGTTATGAATGTCCGATTTACCGGCGACCCGACTACCTAGGGCACCATTGCGTTTTTCTTTGTCCTATACCCTCCTCAGATGCCATGGTCGGTGGAAAGGTTTCAGTTGGGGTATAGCTTCCGGTTCTAAGGAGCCACGACTGCCCAGATCGGCACATACTTTACAAGCTTGGGTGACGTTGTGCAGGACGCTTACAACGAAGGTAAACATGCCGACCTGGTATCTTTGGATATTTCAAAGGCCTTCCACAGGACTTGGACCCCATTCGCCTTTCATCAGATGAACGAGTTGGGATTTTTCCGCAATATCCTTGCTTTTATTCGGAATTTACTCATAGAGCGTTCTTTTTAAGTCTTAATCGGGAACCAGGATTCAAGGACTTTCCCAAAAAGACACGGTAGCTTTTTTGGCGAATACCATGTACCATGTGTCCACTTCCAAATTTACATTTTTGTCTATGCCGACTGTGCCAGCACTGTGGGCTTCATTATGTCTGCCAGTAAGTTGTAAGTTGCTGCCAGCGATTTGTTTTAACCGTCCCTGTAAACACCTGGATTAGCAGGACAATGTGATACAACTGGGAAATGTTCTGGAGAGCTTTCACTACTGGAGAGCTGTGCAACATTAAGGGGACCTCATCGGACCTAAGCAATCTAAAAGAACAGGTCTCTTGGCTCCCAACCGAACACAAGCGGCTCCCGCTAAACTTTGACGAGATCCATTTCGGATAATTTGCGCGACGTTTGCGGGGTTCACAATACTGTGGAACATTACGTATACCGATTACTTAAATTCCAGGTTCTCAGGGATACTTATGGGGTACCTGCCAGCATCAGGGACGTGTTTCCGTGCAGCCATTATTACTGCCCTCATTTCATTTTTTCATTCATTTGAAAAAAAAAAATGAAATGAGGGCAGTAAAAATGACTGTCCTCGTCTGTTTCGTAAAATATGGGGGCTTATAAAGGAATGTATAATTCAAACGGCTTCACGGGAATCCGGGAGAGACGCTCGGGCTTTCCTCGGCTTCTAACAAATTTGTAAGTCGTCATCTTCCAGGGTAACCCAAAAACCTCAACTCGGGTTCTAAGTCCCCTTCTCAACCTTAACAATGAATTCTAATAAGGTCAGCTGGGAGGGCCTCACACCTCCTCAATTCCAACATTGTCGCCTAACCAGTCTGCCTTCTGCTCGTTTTATGGTGCATCGCGAGTTTGAAAACGCTATCATCGAAAACTTCAATAAAGTTCTCTAGCTAAATTATAGCGTTCTGATTTTATATGGTTTTCGTTAATCACCAGGCGTTTTGTTCAGTTTAGTTGACTGTTGTTATTGAATTTTATTGGCTTTTCTCGGTGACAACAGGTCTTGCTCCAAGGCCTCCTATGGATACCTGGATCTACTGATTCCGGGTTTGTGGGTCAACTTACACTAAAATCACTCGCATGGTTTCGTTTTTATGTTACCTTCGTCGATCAGTTATTAACTTCAAAGCAAATTTTATTTATTAGAACTGAGGGTCAAGTCAAAAACTGATTCAAATATTAAAATTCACATAAATAAAGAAGAAAAAAATGTCCTAATTAGGCAACGGCTCAGATGTTGCAGTAGTGTGGATTGCTTTTGACACATTTAAGGTCGCTCCTGCCGGAATCCAAGTTCCAAAGTGCTCGCGTTTTCGAGGGCAGGGCACATCACTTGATTCAGAGGCGGCGCACAACTGTCATTTTTGTTGATTTAGCTTTGCTTTGTCGCTTTAGCTTTGTCGCAGCATGCGTGAAATAATAAAAATGACAGTTGTCTGTTGCTTCCGTATCGAGTGGTGTGCCCCCCAAAAACGCGAGCACTTTTAATCTTGGATTCCGTCAGGAGTAACCTTAAAGCTGTAGCAAATGGGGTGTTTGGGTGTTTGTTGAAAAAGTGGTTAACGGGAGGTCCGCCACCCTTTTTGTTGCTCACATCCTGGGTTTTTGGGCTATTCTGAGGCCTATTGAATTGGGGGTGATATTAATTAGCCTTCGTTCGGGGTTTTTGAGAACCCTAAAACCTACTCCGACGTTGAAGGAAGTGATTTTAGCCTCAGTTACTAGATCCCTGTTCGAAGGCTTCGTTTGTGATGCATACACGTCGTCCTGATCTGGGGAGATGTTGAACGTATTGGCGTTTTCGTTTTTCAAAGTCTGAGGAGCAGGGAGGAAAGCCGCGTCAAATGGAGGGATACTAGTTTATTGATTGGAAGTTTGAGTGAAAGAAGTATCGAGAAAACATGGCTTCGCGGAAAGCAGCTATGATGTCCCTTTGCATAGTGTTGTTCATTCTGAATCCTGAGCGTCTGTACATCGCGGCGAAAAGATTTCAGCTTCTTTGCATCTATGCATCATTACATCTTCAGTCACTGGCGATGGCTGGGTTTCAAGTTTTCGGTTAACATTTCGTTGGGTGGCTCCAGCGTAAAACCTTACGTTCCTCTTTTCTTGTTGGAGGATCCTTCTGGTCTCCGGGTAGGTGCTACAGTAGTCGACTTTGATCCGCTGAACATCGTTCTCAGCTTTATAGCTGGGGCATGATCAACTCGAGATGCCAAGCTGATCAAGAAGATGTACTCCAGTCTTGATGTTCCACTGATGCTAATGACAAGAGGGGTAGTACGTACCCTTTCGTCACCGACTTTTTTGTAATGCGGTGGATTTCATCCGCTCATATTTTTTACGGCAATAATCCAAATCCAACGATACCTATCAACTGACTGATAATCCTTCCTGTGGTTTTGTGGAAACGCAAAGGTAAACACGGTCTTAAAATATCAGAAACCAATTACTAATATTCCTTTCCCTTTGCTTACTAAAAACAACACACTTAACTCATTTCATGAAATGAGTTCCTACAAAACCTTAAGGACGTGGCCGTGAATATTTAAGTGGCTGAAACTTGCACACTGGGAATGCTCGAAGAATCCCAGTTAATCATTTAGGTGATTCTTTGTGCAATTTCACTGATTCTGTTTAATCACGGAGTAGCAATCATACCTACCTGGATACCTGGTTGGCTACAGCGTCAATACACCTATGCCTGGAGTATTATAGAGCCCCATAATCGTCGGTCTTGGGCGATGTTCCTCCAGTATCCCCGAATGCTTAGGGTTATTATTTATTTATTCAGACAAAGGCCGAAGTGGCCTGTGCGGTATATAAGAGTCTTCTCCATTCGGCGTGCCGATTATATCGAGTCGCATTGTCTCTTATATTGTTCGTAATGATTGGTTTTCTAGGCGGCTTATTGGGCCTGCGCAAACCTCCTGTCTCGTCGGAGGGCCGTCGTGTCAGGGCTGTTTAGCGTCCCACCTAACACCAGGACTTGGGCTTGTGCGCTTTGAGCGGCACACGGTCGCTTTGGTGAGGCCTACTTGCGGATACATGCAGCTTTTTATAGAGGTTTAACAGGGCCCACTGTCAAACCCCACCACATCCTAGGCAAGCCCCACAACTCGCAGATGGGCTGGGGAGGGATCGTCAAGCCCTTGGACATAGTCCCTGCTGCCCGCTTAGGGTTTCCAGGTCCAAATCAACCGCGTGCAGCCAGCGCCACTAAGGGGTAACTGGACCAAAATCCTGGCCAAAATTATATTTCGGCGTTTTCTGGTAGGTTTTGCATTTATGATGCAAAAACATAGCAACAATCGATTTTCGAACATTTTTACAGATGCAAATTCACCTACCAGTGAGAAATGACCTTTCTTGATATGTTCAAAAATGAAACTATAAACTGATACAGAAGCGACACACACTTTTGTCCTTAATTCGCGTGGGAAACGTGGAAAATAAAAAATCTCGCGTAGCATTTGATAAGGGCCTATTACAGAAAGGTAAACATTAATCGATTCAAAACAAAACATTAGATTTTCAGCTCCCTTTTCACAAATTTATTATATTTTTAGCAGCGAAAGCTACCTAGAACGTACAATCAACACTGATTACTCACGCATAACATCAGTTGCATCGAAAAATTTGAAATTGATTAAACAAAAGTCTGGCTATTGTTTTTGCACCCTTATGGGTCGTTCATAAACTTTTTGCTTAAAACATCTTTATCTTACAATAACATAGGATCGATTATTTTTGGAGAGAAAATGTTTCTTTCTATTTCCTGTTTTAGTCCTATGTACAAGGTTGCCTCATGTGGTTACTTCACTTAAGACCAAGTAGACTGCTTATTCGAATTGTTTCTATTTAGCTTGAAGTGGCACTTGTCCGTTTTACCCCCTACCCCATATTATTTCTTTGCTTCAACTTGTCTACATAATATCAACTATGATGTATTCAAATTATATCGAGATTTACATATCTGTTGTCAATGCAATCAGTCAAATTCAATATAATTGATATTTAGATTAGATCTTAGGTTAGTGGGAAGGAGATGAAAGATAATTGAGCATGCGCTATGCTTTGTAGAGATTTAAATGAGCAGCAGATGCCCCAAACTAACATTATTATTTGAGGGTTAGGTTACAAAATTGTATTAAAAAGTTTTTTTTAATCGGCTCCGTAACGCCCTACAGCATTTGAGCCTGCCAAATGAACGAATGAATAACAAAAAACAGAGTACGTTACTGTTGTATTCAATCATGTGTCAAACGCCTCGAAAACCAGAAAAAGTTATCTGCGGAATGTTTCTGCCTATATACTGTTGAAAATAATGGGGGAAAATATGAAAACAAACCTATTTTGAAGTTACTCGCAAATTCGTTTGCCGACGAGTGCGGATGATCTTTAACCCGCAATGGAAAAATGAAAGCCTATATTTTCATGTGTGTACAATCTCGTAGCGGAATACGAGGGAGTACTTCTACTTTTTTTAATAATGAAGTTTATTAAAAAATGTCAAAAACTCCATGTTATTTATGTTTAAGAAATAATATCTTAATGTTAAATATAATTCATTTCAACTCATGGAGGTCCTAGGGCAGTCTATAAATGATGTTTTGTGTACTATAAACCTAACATTATATGTGTTGTTTAGATTAGTCAGCAGTGGTAACTGATCTTTGTCTTACGGCACGCCAAAAACCACCAATTAACATGATTTTTGATAGGTTGTCATTAATACTAATAAAAAACAAACGTAAAAATTTCAATGACACATAATAGAGATAATATTGAATAATATTCTAAAAATATAATACTATGCAAAAGTTCGAAAAACGAGAAAGGGTTTTTGGCCAGCCATTTGTTCTAGCTACTCCACCGTGGCAGCGTATTCGTGGCCTTCCATGAAGTCGTTGGCCTCTAATTGGGTTTCTGTAGAATAATATTTTCGCTATTCTTTCGTCTAATATTCGCATTAAGTGACCAGCCCACTGAAGTCTGCCGTATTTTATACGATTCACAATACTTTCTTCTTTGTATACTTGCTACAGCTCATGATTCATGCGTCTGCACCACTAACCATTTTCTTGTTTCCCCCCGAGTATTGTACGTAGCACTTTTTGCTCGAAACCCCGAAAGCTCTACGGTCCGCCTCTTTTAACGTCCATGCTTCATGTGCATAAAGAGCCACTACCTGTTGCAGGACCTAAGCTGGCTACGCTAAGCTAGTAATGTACAGGCCTTTCATTTTACGACGCGACTTCATGACATAAAGACGAAGACAATTTTCACGTGTTTCAACGTGTTTCGCTTGATAGGCGAAAGTACATTCCATTACGTACACTGGAGTCGTTTTTTACATTGGTTGTTTTTACGCTCAAACTAAATTTCGGGATCTAGGCGGATTCGCCAAGTATTTTACAGCGGTCTATCAAAAGGATCCGGGAACATGTGAAGAAAACGAAAATTCATTTTTGATTAATTCGGTTTTACGCGTTTTTTGGGCATTACGCGTTTTTTACGCAACTTTAGTGTACTCCATACACTTGTGCGGCTTATAAAGGATCACGCTTATTTCGACAGAAACGACGCGTTCTAAAAGTACACGACCCATCAACTTTACTGTCTCGTGACTAGGGAAAAAATAACCCATACATTACTCGCCCGGTGGACGCTGCACATTTCCTGAAGATTGGTTACAGAACTGCCCGTGAAATAGAGAAGGAAAAACTCTTATCAATCATAAGCTAGATTTTTCTTTAGAAACATGTTTCTAAAATGATTGTTGTAAACATTATTTCAGTCATCCCCTCTAACTTTCAGCTACTCAGCGACTGAGTAGGTGAAAGTTAGCGTGTCATGTATATCAAATCAAGAATTTCTAAATTTTCTTCATTCGAACTGTTGTTCTTTCTACCTCGGAATTTTTCAGAAAATTCTATTGACCCACTCTCTGGAAATCGTATCGTCAATTAATCCTTTGAGGAGTTCAGAACCCCTTGTGGATCAGATTTCAACCAGGCTTGTGATGTCTTAGATTAGTCCTTTCAAGTTTCTACAAAACTTTTTCCCACAGACATATATTTATCCCTTCAAACGAAAATTTGATATTTTTTTGTAGAACTAGTAATCAGATCTATTAGACAATATTGCAACTATCTCGATGATATGTGATGACGAGAATCATGGGCATTACAATGGCTTGACTGTCCTAGCCGGGAAAATTCGTGCGAAGAATTTGTCCTACTTGTCCTACCCACTCCCAGCGCCACTGCTGATGAACGAACGTATTGATCAAGAGGGAGTCAAGCGGTTTCCCATCGACTTCATGAAGGCGTAGCAATTGGGACCATGAATACTGAAAGGGTACGTTCAGTATGGTTTCCGTCTGTTTTCTAGGTGGATAGCGGTTTTAGAGAGGGGAATCTCTCCCTGGAGGGAAGTCAGACTTCGCGGACATCTTAAAGTCCCAGGAAAGATTCCAAAAGCTGGATGAAGTAATCAATCAAGCCTCTTTAGTTTTCGTGGATGTGTCGAAGGAATCACTAGAATTGGAGTCAGCAAAATCCGGAAAACAGCTTAACTTCAAAGTGTCGTCACCTAGTCGACTTTTGTAGTTACGACCTTCGGACTTTGACTAAGGGAGAGGCCTCCCGAAGGAGATACGTTTCTATGGAGAGGTGTAAGGGGTTTATAATGACCCAGAAGAAAGGCCTTAATATCTAATAAGGAAATAATTTTGATTTAGAGACGATTGTGGTACATCTACATAATTAAAATGCATTTCACAATGATATGGAAATATGTTATTATAATCTTCCAAACTTAGACGAATATTCTTATTATATAATAGAGGTGAAAGTATAAACTTGATCGTTCGGTTATGGCACGACTGATATGAAGAAAGCATACAGAAGTTGATTTTTATAGCGAGTGGTTGGCAACTTTGTTGATTATCTGAATTGAACGAACTATCATCTGCCAATAACTTCGCTTATTGGGGTTCTGCAGTTTGCGTTGGATGGTTTTAGGTGGTACAGCCTTTTCGGCGATTAAATAGAGCGAGTGAGCCATGGGAAGTGAAGTATTGGCGATCCCGGGAATCAGATATTCAGAATTGCAAAGAATTTCACCGAAATAGTCTGTACAAAATCTCTCCATTGATCCACTCCATTGCTGGAGTATCATTCTGTTGTCTGGATTTCAGCTCACAGCAACGGAGCCGAAGGAATCAAAACTGTGCATCGTCGTTTCGTTTGGTAAAGGGAATATGGCTAATATGAGCTCCCAAAGCAAACCTCCAATATAATTAAAAAAAAAAATTCGAATTATTTATCAACAGTCCATTTATTACCGTGATCCAAAAATTTCGATGAAAGACCAAACATATGTCATGAAAACTAGGGTAAATCCGGGTGGAATGCCGCGGCGGTATAGATGCCGCACTTCAGAGATCTGGTAGAATGGACTTGATTTATAGGCACAAATGTACGTGAGAGATCATTACCAAGATTTGGGAGAAGGAAGTTTTGCCACAGGACTGGATGGAAGGTGTCATGTGTCCCATCTAAAAAAGGGCGATAAGCTGGATTGTAGCAACTACCGCGCAATCACATTGCTGAACGCCGCCTACAAGGTACTCTCTCAAATTTTATGCCGTCGACTTATGCACCAATTGCAAGGGAGTTCGTGGGGCAGTACCAGGTGGGTTTTATGGGCGAACGCTCCACCATGGACCAGGTGTTCGCCATTCACCAAGTACTGCAGAAATGCCGCGAATACATCGTTCCCACACATCATCTATTCATCGACTTCAAAGCCGCATATGATACAATCGGTCGGGACCAGCTATGGCAGCTAATGCAATGGATTTCCGGATAAACTGATACGGTTGATCAAGGCGACGATGGATCGGGTGATGTGCGTAGTTCGAGTTTCAGGGCCATTCTCGAGTCCCTTCGAAACGCGTAGAGGGTTACGGCAAGGTGATGGTCTTTCGTGTCTGCTATTCAACATCGCTTTGGAGGGAGTAATACGAAGGGCAGGGATTAACACGAGTGGTACAATTTTCAATAAGTCCCTCCAGCTATTTGGCTTCGCCGATGACATAGATATTATGGCACTTAACTTTGAGAAGATGAAGGAAGCCTACATCAGACTAAAAAGGGAAGCTAAGCGGATCGGACTAGTCATCAACACGTCGAAGACGAAGTACATGATAGGAAGAGGTTCAAGAGAGACAATGTGACCCACCCAGCGCGAATTTGCATCGGCGGTGACGAAATCGAGGTGGTAGAAGAATTTGTGTACTTGGGCTCACTGGTGACTGCCGAAAATGATACCAGCAGAGAAATTTGGAGACGCATAGTGGCTGGAAATCGTACGTACTTTGTACTCCGCAAGACGCTTCGATCGAATAGAGTTCGCCGCCGTACAAAACTGAAAATCTACAAAACGCTCATTAGACCAGTAGTCCTCTACGGACACGAGGTGTCAGGCCATTTGGCCGAATGCCGTCTGGCCGAATGCCGTTTGGCCGAACGCCATTTGGCCGAATGCCGTTTGGCCGAACGGGTCGTTTGGCCGAATGCCGTTTGGCCGAATAGTTGAAAAAAATTAACCTCAAATTACGAGTAGCGAGGAGTGAGAAATGAAACGTGAGTAATGAGAAGTAAGAAGTGAGAATGTGAAAAGTGTGAAAAGAAAAGTGAACGGAGTACTGAGAACAGAGAACTTTTCTCTTCTTCTTCTTCTTCTTTTCTTCTCCTTCCTTATCCTTCTTTCTTCTTCCTTCTTCTTCCTTTTCCTTCTTCCTTTTCCTTCTTCCTCCTTCCTTTTTTATTTTTCCTTCTTCCTTCTCCTTCTTCCCTCTTCCTTCTTTCTTTTTCCTTCTTCCTTGTCTCTTTTTCCTTCTTCCTTTCTCATTCCCCTATCTTTTTTCTTTCTTTTTTATTCTTCTTTCTTCTTCCTTCTTCTTGTTTCCTTTTTTCTACTTCCTTCTTCCTTCTTCCTTCTTCCTCTTTCTTTCTTCCTTCTTCCTTCTTCTTCTATCTTCTTCCTTCTTTTTTCTTCCTTCTTCCTTCTTCCTTTTTCCTTCTTTCTTTCTTCTTCCTTCTTCCTTCTTCTTCCTTCTTCTTCTTCCTTCTTCCTCCTTCCGTCTTCCTTCTTCCTTCTTCTCCTTCTTCCTTCTTCCTTCTTCCTTCTTTCTTCTTCCCTCTTCCTTCTTACTTTTCCTTCTTCCTTTTTCTTTCTTTCTTCTTCTTTATTCCTTCTACTTTCTACCTTCTTTCTTTCTTTTTTCTTTCTTCTTCCTTCTTCTTCTATCTTCTTCCTTCTATCTTCTTCCTTCGTCCTTCTTCCTTCTACCTTTTTCCTTCTTCCTTCTTCATTCTTCCTTCTTCCTTCTTCCTTCTACCTTCTTCCTGCTTCCTGTTTCCTTTTTCCTTCTTCCTTCTTCCTGTTTCCTTCTTCCTTATTTCTTCTTCCTTCTTCTTTCTTTCTTCTTCCTTTTTCCTTCTTCTTTCTTCCTTCTTCCTTTTTCCTTTTTCCTTTTTCCTTTTTCCTTTTTCCTTCTTCCTTCTTCCTTCTTCCTTCTTCCTTCTTCCTTCTTCCTCTTCCTTCTTCCTTCTTCCTTCTTCCTTCTTCCCTTCTTCCTTTTTCTTTCTTTCTTTTTCCTTCTTCCTTCTTTCTTATTTCTTCCTTCTTCCTTCTTCCTTCTTTCTTCTTCCTTCTTTCTTCTTCTTTCTTCCTTCTTCCTTCTTTCCTCTTCCTTCTTCCTTCTTCTTTCTCCCTTCTTCTTTCTTCCTTCTTCCTTCTTCTTTCTTTCTTCTCCCTTCTTCTTCCTTCCACCTTCTTCCCCTTCTTCCTTCTTCTTTCTTCCTTCTTCCTTCCTCCTTCATTGTTATTTGTTTTTCTTTTTTCTTCTTTGACTCTTTCTTCTTCCTTGATTCTTTCTTCTTTCTCTTTCCTTCTTCTTTGTTTATTCTTCGTTCAGAGAATTTCAGCTATTCGGCCAAACGGCATTCGGCCAGATGGCGTTCGGCCAAATGGCATTCGGCCAAACGACATTCGGCCAAACGGCATTCGGCCAAATGACCCCAAACCGGACACGAGACCTGGACGATGCTCGTGGAGGACCAACGCGCACTTGGAGTTTTCGAAAGGAAAGTGCTGCGTACCATCTATGGTGGGGTGCAGTTGGCGGACGGTACGTGAAGGAGGCGAATGAACCACGAGTTGCATGAGCTGCTGGTTCCCACCGCGAAAATCGTACGACTGCGGTGGACCGGGCACGTAGCCAGAATGTCGGACAGTAATCCGGTGAAAATGGTTCTCGACAACGATCCGACGGGCACAAGAAGGCGAGGTGCGCAGCGGGCAAGGTGGATCGATCAGGTGGAAGATGACTTGCGAACCCTCCGTAGACTGCGTGGTTGGCGACGTGTAGCCATGGACCGAGCCGAATGGAGAAAACTCTTATATACCGCACAGGCAACTTCGGCCTTAGTCTGAATAAATAATAAAAAAGTACGTGAGAGTGTGTCCTTTGTAGTGAAAACCAAAAAATGTTAGTAGTAACTGTTTATTCCTATCAGTCAAAAAAGTAATGATAGTTGTAGGCTTTTATTTATGCGAGAGAGGCCGTAATTTTTAATAAAGATTTTTCGTATGGTTTTGCGAAAACTGTTACGAATCCACATGCTTATTTCATTATGTGAATCTACTAAAATGCTTGTTGGTTATGTTTGTAAGCAGTTTATGTTTTGAGTAAAAAATTATAGTGATGTGGTGTAATAAGGTATTATTTTTAAGTGGGAAAATCATGTGAAATACGAAGTTCTTGATATTGCAAGGGATTAGGATGAAAATTCTGCCCAGCAACACGGGTTAGTTTTTTAATGAGTTTACTGTTTTGAGTGAACAAAAATAATGTGTACATTTAAAAGAAAAACCGAAAACTTTTTATTTTTATGCTATTGGACATTTTTTTATTCGTTTTTCGCCGTATGTATCTGACATGAAAAGCATACAGATACAATTAAACGTTTGAATGGAATGATATTCTGACTACAGATATTGTGCTTTAATTCTGAAGTCAGGGCATCGTGCTCAACGCGTTAAACGGATTTCTTCTTTCCCACTAATCATCTTGGCGAATGAAAATTTGATTGAGTACCGATTAACAATTTTCCATATGAAACCGCCGCTTCATATGCGGGGCTACATAACACACATTCACAACAGTATCCGACTTTCATATGTAGATTTTATGCTCCTCAAATTACGAGCGAAAAGAGTTATTTTCCGGTGCTAAAATCTGTTGTCCGGCGAATTTTGACCCCATCATCGGGTAGCGTCGCGTATACACACTATGTAATATCCACCATACCGAACGTACCGCTTGGCTGAGTCAAATGATGACGAAAACTTCTGCTTTCGCCAAATAAAAAAGATCGGTGAATCTTTCGGCTCGCTTGACCAACGATTACCGACGGTCAGCGGCCGTCTTTCAAGCGGTGACTGCTGTAAATTGCATCATAGTTGGAAAATTTTAGTCAATAGCGCCGATTAAATCTTGATCTTGGAGTGTGCCGCACTGCGTGCGTTTGAAATTTGTTTCGGTTTGCGTAACCCGCGTACAATATGACGCGGCGGGAGGGGGACTATGTTTGTGATTAGGTTCGATTATCCATACAAGCTTCCGTCAGGGTAGATGACCGCGGTGCGTAATTTTTCTGCTTATGGCGAAGCGAACTTAGTTTGTGGAAAATTGATGTGTTGAACGAGTTCATGAATATTGAAACGTTTGCTTTTATTGTGTTAACTCGTTGATCGCCGTTTGTTATGTTTGTGACTCTAATGGTTATGTGTGAATGACACTGATTCATGTTCAGCTAAATGAAGGATTAACATTTAAAGTCAGGTTTTTAGATACAACTAAGACTGTTTAAAAACCATTACGATACAAAACTATATCAGCCAATAATTAGATAAGCACCTCTGTCTTTCTCATTAATGTGGAAAATAGGATTTGGAATTTATGGTTAAGAAGTACAGAAATGCATACAAATTAAACACTTTTAAAATTTTAACTGAACTAGCTAAAGCTGTCATTTTACTTTCTTCTTCTTCTATGGCTCTATTCAACTGGAACTTCTTGCTTTTAAAATTAGTGCATTTATCAATTTAAAGCTTTTCTATGTCCGCGATCGCATGAAAATGTATCTTGTATGACAAGTAAAATGGATACACTATGCCCTAGGAGTCGAGAATGTTTCTCACCCGAAAACATCCTAGACCGGACTGAGAATCAAACTCACCATCTCCGGAATGGCAATCCTATGCTTTTGTTCGCAAGGCTAACTGGAGACCCCAGTCATGTTACCTACTTATTTTATTATTAATTATAAGATCTTTACAAATTAAATTAAATTAACGATTTACAACTGAGTGAAAAGTATTATTAGTTTTTGCTTTTCAATAACAGTTTTTTATTATATGTACCTACAAAGTAAACGACTGCGCATACTTGGCTATTCGTTTACAAAGTTTTCGCCGACATTCGCAGTGCTTTATCCGGCTCTGGCAGCTCTGCTTCCTGATTACCGCAGCAGAAGAAAGTCACGTCGAAGGCCGCATGGCTTTTGGTGGCGCGAACGAAGAAATAAGAGAAAAAAGAAAGTGATAATTTGACTTCATTTCTGCGCAGAAACGAGACGACGACGAGCACGGCGGTTGTTGGTTGGACTTGGAACCCACCACGAGACGATGATGACGAGAACGGTTTTTGCGATTTTCCCCCAACGTTTGCTGTTTCAGCAGTTTTATTGCAGTTTTACCGGCCGGGGCGACTGTTCGTTCGTTCGTCTTTTTGCTACGTAGGAAAAATGACCCGAAAGGCAGTGTATTCCAGTTTGAAAATTATGCTTGAACAAAGGTCCAGTTATTTGATAAATTCGTACACATGAATTTAGGTAGTGCACAGATGGTTTTATCGAAATTTGCCTAAAAAACATTGATAAAATGTCGGACCGTGAATAATGAGCGTCGAAACCATGTTCCTGGTCAGGAACATCAGTAATGTCATTAGGTGGACTAATCTGTATTTTTACTTAACTTCATATAAATTCGAAACGAATGTCCACGTCCGGTTTAAATTTAGTTTAGGGTCGATGACAGTGACGACGGCGACGACGTCGTCGCCTTGAAGAGTACGTAAGTCTTCGAGGGATTGGCGTCGTTGTTATTAATCAACAAGACGGAACGACCCACATTGCGTAGGTTAGCGGCAGTACGTCGAGTGGAAGAAGTTCAACGGCAAAAAAATGGTTCACTGCGACGATGTACTTGCTTGTAGTACCGGGTTGATTGTGTCAACGCCGGCCGGACTCTGTTGGACCCTAATAGCAAGGGAGAAATTTTCAGTGAAGCGAAGAAAGTACCGATTTAGTAACTGCCAAGCAATGCCTAGGCGCTGCCGCTATCAGTAGGTCTATGGGTTTTGGTTTCGTCACCCATAAAACACGACGCACTCGGGCCCAATGGTAGTTTCCGCATTTTACGGTTATGTCCAAGCGCGTTGTTGTGCTGTGTTGCTGTTTTGTCGTTGCGTTTGTTTAGACGCATGTTAGGTTTCTGGCTGGTTGTTGCTTATGGAAGAATGCGTTGCAAGCCGCTTATTGTTTGCGACAGCCGAAGGGTGTCGTCTAGCGCGAAAAACAAGTTGGTTATTAAAGCTCGTAGGTATGTTGTAGAATCAGATAGCTGATTATGTAGGAATAAGGTACGACAGCTTCCTAGGAAATCTTTGAAGTTTGATTCGTTACGTAGTAAGGTTTAACATCCCCGTATGCTTAGCTTCATATAATGCTTTAATTACTTCAAGAACTCTTTTCCAATGCGATGGGCAGCAAATGAATTTGTTGAGAGCTGATCTTCCAATTCGAACTCGCAACAAATCCAAATTTTTCATAATTGGTGACTTCAATGCCAACCACCGTTCATGGAATAATGCTCAAAGCAATTCCAATGGTAAAATTTTATTAGAAGATTGTTCTGCGGGATATTATACTATTCAATATCTCAATGAACCAACTTGTTTTTTTTTCAGTCGAAATCCTTTTACAATTGATTTAGTTTTAACGGATTCAAGTCAGCTGTGTGGCCAATTGGTAACTCATGCTGACTTTGGCTCCGATCACCTTCCTTTGACGTTTGAAATCTCACAGGAAGCCATTAACAATCCAATTAGCTGTACTTTAAATTATCATAGAGCTGATTGGATTTATATAAAACGTATATCGATAGGAATTTTGATGTGGATATTCCTCTCGATACCAAAAGTGATATTGACAATGCTCTCGTATAAAGAATGTGCACAGCAAAAAGTGGTCACCGGAAACATAGTGTCACAAGAAGGAATTTAAATAAAATTCAACAACATAATGTTTATTTCATAGAAAATCAAAGTGAAATTGTCATACATAATTAATTCAGTGAATTTGATATTTTGTATGCAAATGCCCATACTTTTCTCGTGACACCATTCATGAGGTTTTGCACGGCATCATCCGTCCCTAATATGGCAGCAATTTGCCAGTTACGCCTGAAGATTTTCTCATCAATTGCTAAATTATTTGTTTCTAGAAGATTCCTTTTAACCAGGGCCCAGTGCTTTTCGACTGGACGGAGTACAGGCGAATTTGGGGGGTTGGACTCCTTCGGGAAAACATTAACGCTATTAGCAGCGTACACGTTTTGAACCAGTTTTCCGTAGTGATAAGATGCTAGACCAGGCCAGAACAGAATTGTACCTTCATGTTTCCGAATAAATGGCAAGAGTCGTTTATTCAGACATTCGTCAACGTAAATTTGCAAATTTATTGTACCGATTGTGAGGAAAACGTCGCTTCTGAGACCGCAGCCACACATTGCTTGCCATATGAGAAATTTCTTTGGGAACTTCGACAGTTTTTTCTGTCTAAAATGTTCCGCAACACACTCTTCTTTGATTCGGGGTATAAAGAAATAATCCCAGATTTAGCGATATTCAACGATTTTGCAATATCGCCTTGCGACATATTCGGATTTTCCACCTTTTGTGCAAATTAAGTTCGCGCACGTGTTATTGATTCGACGCCATTTTTCAGAACAACAGAGGCATGTTGGAAATGACATTTTTACCATTTCACACATAAATTTATCTTCATATTGTGGTGTTTGTATTAACTATGCGTGCACTGAGAAAACTGTGTTGAACCATTTTCAGTGACTACTTTTTGCTGTGCACATTCTTTATTTGACAAATTTAATTGTCGAAGCCAGAGGCATTGCAATTCCTAAATGTGAAATTAAATTCAACTCCATTATTATTGACGACAATCTTCAGCTACTGTTCCTTCTTAAAAATGTGAGGCAAAGGCAATACCAAAGAACTCGCGATCCCGCGTTGAAAGTTATTTGGCGAGATTTGCAAACAGAAATTAAAAAACGTTTCGCTATTCTGAGAAATACCAACTTTGAGAATAATGTCTCGAAGTTGGATCCCTGTTAACGAAAATTCTTTAAAAAAACCCTCAAAAGTCAATTCCAGCGCTTAAAGAGGAAAACAAAATTTTATTAATAAATGGCGAAAAGGCTCAAAAACTTGCTCAGCAGCTCGAGAGTGCCCATAATTTTGGTCTAGGTCTCACTAGTTGAATTGAGGATCAGGTTACACGGAGCTTCGAAGACATTCTCAATCAAGAGAATAATTTGGATGAAGTGAGATCTATTACTAGAAAATTTAAAAATATGAAAGCACCGGGTGATGATGGTATTTTCATACATACTTATCAAAAAACTTCCTGAGAGCTCTTTAACTTTATCCTTTTTGGTTAATTTATTTAACAAATGTTTTCAATTGGCATACTTCCCAGATAAATGGAAAAACGCCAAAGTTGTTCCAATTATGAAGCCGGACAAAATCCAGCTGAGGCTTCTAGTTATCGCCCAATCAGTTTGCTTTCTTCAATAAGCAAACTGTTTGAAAAGATTATTTTAAATAGAGTGATGGTTCATATTAATGACAATTCTATTTTTGCTGATGAGCAATTTGGTTTTCGCCATAGGCATTCAACCACTCATCCATTATTAAGAGTTACGAATTTAATTCGGATCTACAAATCTGAAGGATATTCGACTGGAGTTGCTCTTCTTGATATAGAGAAAGCATTTGACAGTGTTTGGCATGAAGGTTTGATTGTAAAATTGATGAATTTTAAATTTCCTCTGTACATTATTAAACTGGTCGAAAAATATTTATCAGATCGCTCACTGCAGGTAAACTATCAGAATTCTAAATCTGATAGATTACCTGTAAGAGCTGGTGTTCCCCAAAGCAGCATACTGGGGCCTATATTGTATAACATTTATACTTCTGACTTACCTGATTTACCACCAGGGTGTCAAAAATCTTTGTTTGCAGATGACATGGTTCTTCCCGCCCAAGGGCGAAGCCTTCGTGTCATTTGTAGTAGATTGCAAAAAAGTTTGGATATTTTATCCATTTACTTGCAAAAATAGAAGATTTCTCCGAATGCTTCCAAAACTCAGCTTATTATTTTCCCACATAAGCCGAGAGCTTCTTATTTGAAACCTTCTAGCAGATATATTGTCACTATGAATGGGGTTCCAATTAATTGGTCAAACGAAGCCAAATATTTAGGACTTCTGCTGGACCATAAATTAACTTTTGAAAATCACATTGAAGGCCTTCAAGCCAAATGTAACAAATATATCAAGTGTCTATATCCTCTTAAAAGCTTGAGCTTGAGCGTGATTGACTGCTCGTAGTGGCTACTCCATTATGACCAGATCAGCTGTTCTTGTACAGGGAACCAACAGATGTTTGCTTGGGACTAGCTCACATCTTCAATGTACAAGTACTGGTGATCTCATTTGTTAGGTCATACTGGCGCCTGCCACGTCAGAATGCAAGTCAATGTAGGGAAGGGGGAGGAAATGATGATGCAATCACTCGCCCACTGCAAGTCGAGTATACCTCTGCACTTGCCACGAGTTCATGCGGCATTTGTTGGAATTTTTGGGTTAGGTTTGAGAGGCAGAGGTCCGTCTTGGTTAACGAGCTGCCAATGTGATAGATAGGAGAAAGCAACTTATGGAATTTCTAATTGGATGTTTGGAAACGCGCTTTATAGTTCATTTCCAATTCTAGCAGATTACTGTTAGAATATACAAGTTGAAGGTAAAGGAATTGAGATGGAAACGGTATGGAAGTCCATTTCCAGTTCTAGCGATTGCTAGAACATGAGAAATATAGAGAAAGATGCAAAGTAGGAGAATGGAACGGACCTGGGATTGAACCCACGACCTCCTGCGTATGAGGCAGAGGCAGTAGCCATATGACTACCAAGCCCGCTTCAAGTGTATATATCCTCTTATAAACAGAAAATCAAAACTTTGTCTTAAGAACAAACTTTGTCTTAAGAACAAACTTTTGATTTACAAACAAATTTTGAGACCTGCCATGTTTTATGCTGTGCCAATATGAACTAGTTGCTGCAATACCAGAAAAAAGGCACTCCAGAGGATTCAAAATAAAATATTGAAAATGATTCTGAAGTTGCCTCCGTGGTATAGTACCAATGAACTTCATAGAATTTCTAATATTGAGGCATTGTAACAAATGTCCAACAAAATAATTTCCAATTTTAGACAAAACCCGCTGCAATCTTCTATTGCAACGATTAGCTCCTTGTAAGCTTGGTATAAATTAGGTTAAGTTTAGTATAAGTTGAAAATATTGTAATTGCTACATGGATCAATTAAACCAGAGAAAAAATCCTAACTGCCAGAGGGAATTGAAATGTATTAATAATAACTAAAAATGTAACATAGCAAATAAGGATGATAGTGTTAGGAAAACACGGAACATCTAGTCTAAGAGATGAATGCATGAAAGAATTAGCAAATAAAATGGTTTAAAATAAAACTCGAATACATAATAGTTTTCTGGAATATTGCTGAACAATAACTAACTTCTTTTTCTAAATCAAATGGTTGCCTAAAATATACCGCAAGAGAAGACGGTTGCTTTTTTAAGCCCATGTTGAAAAGGAATAACCCGATAGAGTTAAAAAACATTGAATATACCAAAATAGTAAATGACTCATGATTGTAATGCACAAGTTTTTCCGGAATAATATGAAAAAGTGTATGCGTTTAGCTTATTAGTATATACTAGTTTATTTGTGGACGCAGTAGCACCCGTGGCAAGTGTTTTTTTTAATCAAAATTTTCAACGTTTGTTGTCTGTGATTTTATTCATCAATTGCTGTGTCGGGTTGTCTAAGGTTGTCACTGGTTTTGTTTTCTGAATCTGATAGTAAAAAAGAATTGAAGTTTCAAATATTTTTTTTTTGTGAGAATTTCCCCACGTGCTGCATCTGGTTGGCTAGTCACCGGACAGACAAACAGAGCTATTATATTTATGATGATGATGATTGTGCCCTGCAACAAAATGACAACTTCCGTGATTATTTTCCAATGTTTCCACAGATGTGTAAAATGAATCCGCAGTATAAGTAGGGTTTACGAGAAGAGCCAGCCTAGTTTGCTATCAAGGCAATCACCATCACATGGCGGCGAAATTTTTAAAAATATCAAAGTTTTTTTTGGGGCTATGTTTTTCTTTGACGACTACAAATTGTGCGCGGTATAAAACCAGGAAGAGAAACTAAACTCATCTTTTTTATAGGGTGGGTGTACCAATTGTCGCCATACTTAAGAAAAACTATTTTTTTTAAATAAGTGAAAGGCATGTGGGTGGACCTTATATATCAAGCGAAAGGTTTCACTTCATGCGCCTTAGAACAGCTGTGAAAACCACAATAAAATTTGTTATTATCCTCAAAAGTGATTTATTCATAATTGGAACGCATGCACCAGTTGTGGCACTATTCTTAATTTTGATTGGCCAAATTGGGACCACTAGTCCGACAACTGGTGCAAAGGACGTCAAAAATTAAGCAAAATCAATTCCCGCATCGATTTGAAACGCCGCGAACTAGTGGACATTTTTGAGCTCAGAGTCTCAGCAATTCTATCTTCCACTGTGACACAAGTAGGGGTAGCAGGGGTAAAGTGAACAGGCGGGGTAAAGTGGGTAACAGCTTGTTTACCCCCTGTTTATGGATTTCCCGTATTATTTTCCATGCTACATCATAAATTAAGCATTTCATGCTCTCCGAGCTATTTCAAATCACGAAATATCTACTTAACAGCTGGATTTTAGCAAAATTTTGCGCGCTTTCGCAAAACACTAGTTTGATGTAATTTTGGCACTGTTGCATTTAAGCGATGAAAAGACGAGCTCGGTGGTCTAGTGGCTACCGCTTCTGCCTTATAAGCAGAAGGTCGTGGGTTCAATTCCAGGCTCGTCCCTTTCCTACTTTGTATTTCTCTCTTAGTTCTTTCTGTGTTTCCCGTTCTACCAAAACGATTCCTACTGTTATAACCTTCCACACAATCCCAAAACCTCCCGTGGCACCTATGAGAGGTCGTAGAGTTCTCTGCATCTTTCCTAAGTAGGTGTCCAACTAATCATCCTTCCCCTTCCTCAGCATTCGCAAGGACGTGGCCAGGACAGATCTCGACTATTGGAGAGTGCATTGCCTGCATCTAAGAGATAGTGATTAGTCCCAAATCAATATCTGAGGTAACGGATGAAAGTAATGCTACTCTCATACAATAGTGTTGGCTTGTACCACCTACGAATTTGTGCGAATTGCTCAATGATAATGATAATGATAATGATAATGTTGCATTTAAGCGATGAAAACTCTGAGTTAGTAGTTTAAAACCAAAATATCGTTCACATCGTTCATTTTGCTTGTTATTAAGCGGAACTGGTTGATGGAAGATAGTTTTTTAACTTTTTTCTTAGTTTAGGTGTTATTTGAAAAACATGTAGCTATGGGGGTAAATTGGTCATGTCGCCTGGGGGTAAAGTGAGCAATGTTCTGACAGAGAAATGGAGATAAACTAGCTCAAATTTCAACCTTAATCGGTTCGGTTGACAGTTCGATCATCAATCAGGGGGTAAAGAAAAGGGGGATCTGGTCGTTTACGCTCCACACATACATTTTCGTACAATTTCGACATTCCTGAGCGAATATTTTCATACAACACACCTCGTTCATGGAAACATCCATATCTCAGATGTTTGTCATCCGATCTGTGATATCCATATATTAATCAACTCAGTAAAAACTCTAGTTTCTGTAAAAGAGTATAACATGGGCCAATATTTTATCCATTTTAATAATATAGACGCACAAAATCTAGCATTTTTGACATTCCCTCAAATAATCCGGAATTTCTCCTGAGGCCAGAGCATGATGTTCAACCCGTTTTTCAAAACTAGATGAATTTCCTGCCGAACCATAACAAAATCAAAGGAACCTGGTAATATTCCACAGAGCAATGGTCAATTGAATATTGAAAAAAAATCTCGCCCTATCATTTTGAATAAGTCCGGTACGTCTGCTTGTCTGTGATAAAACGAAGGGTTTATACCTGTCAGCTAACATTTTAAATATTATTAAGAATATGTATTTGGTTTAAAATGTTTTGATCAACTTATTTGCTTTATTTACAATATTGTTCACTTTACCCCACCGCCTGACCATTTTACCCCGCCCAAAACAAAATTGAACTATTTTGGACTCATTTTAAATGTTGAAAATAACATATTTAAATATTTTTTCAAATTTTTTTCACAACAGACTATGTTAACCAATAAGATAAGCTTCGACACACCTGCATTGAACAATGCAATTTCTTGATAGCCACTTGATAAAAAGCAGCAGTTCTTAGGGTGTCCAATTTACCCCCACCACCCCTAGCCGGTGTCTGGTAGCCCGCTCGTCATTAGGGCACAGATACACGCGGTGGGTCGGTTGAACGTTCGCTTTTGAGGTGGAGAGTCTGTGTCCCCCCTTTTATTGCAAGAAACTCGCCAGGAGATCATCGAAGCAACAGCCGGTGTCGAACCCGTCCCACTCGCTAATTGGGATCGGACACACGCAGTAGTCGAGAGGAAACGGTCGTTTTTGAGGTGAAGGCTATCGAAAAATTAAATATATGTTTGGTGTCAACAGTATTTCTAGCATTAACTTCTGCTAGTTTCATCATATGAAAATTGTTTTTAAATGAAATTTTTTTTGAAGCGCCAAGAGTGTATAAAAAGTGCTGCAGATCCTGAAGACGCGTGCTTGTTCGTGCATGCAAGGGCTGATCGATTGTTAACAAGGGAAATGCGATCAAGCCAATGTAAATGCTCAAACATGTTCAGCGTCAGAATAAAGTAAGGACCGGCAGGGTTCGCCCCGCTTGCAGATCTTGGATCCAATGAGTTTCCTCCGCTTCTGCGGGCACCGAATAGCCAAATTTCCTTCCGAAAAACAACAGGATAGCCGCTGTGAACCAGTGCCTAGGGGCAATCCCTACACCAAGTCAGCCGTGAGTCAAAGCCCTGGTCGCCTCAACCAATTCCCACAACGGCGACAGTCGGCGCGTGTCCGGTTCGTCAGTGCAGTGGCCGCCATGGTATGTTTTTGGCTACTCTCTTTCTCTCCCTGCATGTCTTCATAGGGCCCCAACGTTTGCAGATGGTACCCAACGATTTATAGTAGATGAACGAATAATAAAACTTTAAAATGCATCTGTAATTGTCCTTATTTTTCTAAGTGAGCCCTAGGTTGCATGCATATCGACTGTCTTGTCCTCTAGTGGTGTTTCTTGGTTTAATTGGTGGTTGTTACAGGAGTTCTCCGAGATTGTGGTAAGCCGCCCTGAGCCGAACTTTTTTTTTCGAAAAAAAAATTCGTTCTGAAAATTTTGTCTTTGGCGAGGGTTTTATGTCCAAAACCACCCCCGTGGCTACGCCACTGCATTGAGCACTTCCACAGTTATTAACTGCGAGGTTTCTAAGCCAGGTTACCATTTTTGTATTCGTATATCATGAGGCTAGCACGATGATACTTTTATGCCCAGGGAAGTCGAGACAATTTCCAATCCGAAAATTACCTAGCCCAGCACCGGGAATCGAACCCAGCCACCCTCAGCATGGTCTTGCTTTGTAGCCGCACGTCTTACCGCACGGCTAAGGAGGGCCCAAGGAAACACATTAATCATTGCTTTTCACTGGACAAACCATGATTTCGATGAATGGTAACAATTATCATTTCTTTACACCCAGCAAATGCATGCTTTATTCATGTCGAATGACCTCAGGCCAAATAATGTTATTTTAATGGCTTGCTTCTCCCAGGGATATGTCATTTTCAGGGAAATGTCAAATTCTGGGATATGTGTATCGGTAATAATCATGTTTGGGAAATATCATTTTCGTTATTTTTGGGGAAATGTTATTACCGGGAAAATGTTATTGTCAATGATTTGCTATTTTTGAGGAATTCAGGAAATTTGTTTTCGGAGCATTGTACAATGTCAACCCCAATAACCTCCCGCATTCCAAAAGTCCCTTCCAGCCTCTCTATAATAGTTTTCTTTGGGTAAAGAATACGTGTTTTCAAATTTGGCTTGAATTTACCCATGCGATAAAAAGGTATACTAAACTGTTCCTTTAATAAATATGCTCTCTCTCTCTCATTCAGCTATGACACTCCTACCCAGTCTGATATAGTCTTCCTTAAATTAACCTAGAAGAACTCAAAAAACGCAGGGAATTCTCAATGATAGCTTTCATGAACGATATTATCGCACAAAGAGTGGATAGTAGTGAAATTTTGGCAAATATTAATTTTTACGCCCCTATCCGTCCACTTAGAAATAGAAGTCTATTTTATATCAATAGTCAAAGAACAAACTATGGCAGAAATGGCCCAATAAATAGAATGATGACATGTTATAATGCACATTGTGAAACAATTGATGTAACGATGAGTAAAACTAATCTAAAAAAAGTGTTCTTCTCTAGACAAGTTAGGTAATGACTGAAGTACACATAGACTAGATAATAAGTATTTATTGTACAAAGTATAATTGGTCTACATTTGATTAACGGCAAATAAATAAATAAACAGAGAATATGGGTTTGTTGGACATCAGTAAATGGGTTCAAAAGTTATGCTGAATTGATCGATAACTAAACAATACCACTCTCTCACACCCTCCTCCTTTTCAAATGACTTACCCACATTCACTAAAATTGATTCCTTAGGACAGACAATATTTGATACGGTTCAAATCGGTCATTGGGTTCAAGACTTACATTGAGTTGATCGATTGCTGAACAATACGCCTCCCCCATGCCCTCCCTTTTTCAAAGAGCATCCCTAACCATACTATCGTCGTCTCCTTAATATGAAGAATGTGTATTCCAAATATGATTGAAATCGGCCAAGGGGTTCTAAAGGTACACTGAGTTGATCAATAACTAAGCAATACCCTCCCCTTTTTCGAAGAGCATCCCTAACCCGCCTATCATCGTCTGCTTAAGATAAAGAATGTGCGTTACAAAGTTGGTGGAAATCGACCAAGGGGTTCAAAAGGTACACTGAGTTGATCAATAACTAAACAATACTTCTCCCCTCCTACACCCTCCTTCTTTCCCAAAGAGCTTCCCCAACCCCGATCTTCACATCCTTAATATAAAGAATGTGTGTTTCAAATTTGGTTGAAATCGGCCAAGGGGTTCGGAAGTTAAACTGAGTTGATCGATAACTTAGCAATACACCTCCCTCTTCTCCAAAGAGCATCCCTAGCCCCCTATCATCGTCTCCTTAAGATAAAGAATTTGTGTTCCAAATTTGGTTGAAATCTGCCAAGGGGTTCGGAAGTTAAACTTAGTTGATCAATAACAAAGCTACACCCCTCTCCCCACACCCAACCCTCTTTTCCAAAGAGCATTCCTAACCCCTCTATCGTCGTCTCCTTAAGATGAAGAATGTGTGTTCCAAATTTGGTTGAAATCGGTCAATGGGTTCAGAAGTTATGCTGGAACATACATACAAACATACAAACATTTAGTTTTATATATATATATATATAATATAATATAATAAATAATAATAATAAGGATATATAAGGATAAGGATAAGGATATCTTCTTCTTCGGTAAATTACACAATTACACAAGCTATCGAAAAATTAAATATATGTTTGGTGCCAACAGTATTTCTAATATTAACTTCTGCTACTTTCATCATATGAAAATTGTTTTTATATGAATTTTTTTCTTGAAGCGCCAATGTGTTGCCTGGCTTTTATTTAACTTGCTTCGATTTTTTAAATCAGAATAAATTTTTAGGTTAAAATATCTCAAGTCAATTTTTTACCTACGAAATATTTCAATCGACACAGATCCTTAAACAAGAGGTCAAAAACTATTATCTAACAGCTTAACATCCGAAGTGCATTCACTTTGCATAATAGTTGCCTTTAAACATAGCGTGGGCCATTTTTATTGCCTTTGTTTTAGAGAGTCCTTCTGGATATTTTAAAGACATTTACAAGAGACTCTTTTGAATTTTGCGAGAAAGGTGCAATAAATTCCTCAGAAAATTTTACTAAAATTACCCAAAATATTCGTATGCGTTTATTTCTCAAATTTTTCACGGTAAATATTTTAAAATTTTGATGGAAAATTGTACTTAAATTTTCACGAACTTGAAATTTCCAAGGAAAGCTATTTGGAATTCCGAATGGTTCTTGGAATTTTGAAGTGAAATTTCTTGTAATTTTCAACCGAAATTCTTCAGAATTTCTTTAGGAACTTTTCAGAATTTTCACAAAACATTGTTCCAAATTGGCTACGATGTGTTTCAGGCATTGCATTATCATCAGAGCACAAGATTTTATCTTTGCATGTGCAAAAATATTATTCCTAATCGAAGAGCGTGCTGGAAAGATATTATCATTTGAGAATTTAATGATGATAGCCAGCGCAGTTCACGTTGCAAAGGTGTTGCTACAACAAGAGCTGTAAAAATTGTGTATCCAGGACGAATATTGTACTTTGTTTACTGAGCAGATAGATAAAATAGATCAATATTTCACCATTTCATCATTTTTTTTGGCCAAACGGCTTATTCGGTTGAATAACATTTTCGGCCAAACAACTTTCGGCATTGTGGCCTTCGTGGCAAAACGCCACTTCTTGATAGCCACTTGATAAAAAGCAGCAGTTCTTAGGGTGTCCAATTTACCCCACCACCCTAGCCGGTGTCTGGTAGCCCGCTCGTCATTAGGGCACAGATACACGCGGTGGGTCGGTTGAACGTTCGCTTTTGAGGTGGAGAGTCTGTGTCCCCCTTTTATTGCAAGAAACTCGCCAGGAGATCATCGAAGCAACAGCCGGTGTCGAACCCGTCCCACTCGCTAATTGGGATCGGACACACGCAGTAGTCGAGAGGAAACGGTCGTTTTGAGGTGAAGGCTATCGAAAAATTAAATATATGTTTGGTGTCAACAGTATTTCTAGCATTAACTTCTGCTAGTTTCATCATATGAAAATTGTTTTTAAATGAAATTTTTTTTGAAGCGCCAAGAGTGTATAAAAAAGTGCTGCAGATCCTGAAGACGCGTGCTTGTTCGTGCATGCAAGGGCTGATCGATTGTTAACAAGGGAAATGCGATCAAGCCAATGTAAATGCTCAAACATGTTCAGCGTCAGAATAAAGTAAGGACCGGCAGGGTTCGCCCCCGCTTGCAGATCTTGGATCCAATGAGTTTCCTCCGCTTCTGCGGGCACCGAATAGCCAAATTTCCTTCCGAAAAACAACAGGATAGCCGCTGTGAACCAGTGCCTAGGGGCAATCCCTACACCAAGTCAGCCGTGAGTCAAAGCCCTGGTCGCCTCAACCAATTCCCACAACGGCGACAGTCGGCGCGTGTCCGGTTCGTCAGTGCAGTGGCCGCCATGGTATGTTTTTGGCTACTCTATTTCTCTCCCTGCATGTCTTCATAGGGCCCGGGTCTGGGTCATTTGGCATAAAGTCATTTGGCATAACGCCATTTGGCATAAGGTCATTTGGCATAAAGGCCATTTGGCATAATGGTCATTTGGCATAACGGACATTTGGCATAATTTTGAACTGTAAGAAAAGAGTGGGTCATTTGGCATAACGGACATTTGGCATAATTCCGAGCTGTGAAAGCGAAAGAGATATTTCATGTAATGTTTAGCGTAGATAAAGTAGGTCGAGGCTGTTTTCTGATAAATTTAGATTGATGGTAGACATTTCCGGGAGAACGAAATAACAAAACGGCAGAATTACTTCCGAGAGAGGGATCACATCCATCAATGACTTATTCCGGCCACATGCCTACTTTTAAAGTAGGGATTACACCCACCATTCAATCCGAGCATGCGCCGTAAGACCGGATCAAATCCACCATTGCCTTATTGCGGGTAAGCGCCTAACTTTAAAAACTCAAGCAACACACTTGTCGTAGACGAGTTACTTTAATCAATCAAGTCACATATGAGTTATTGCAACCAAATCAATCTGAATTGAGCTTTTCGGGGAAGAGATCACATCTGCCATTGATTTATTCCCGACAAGTGCCTACTTATAAAGAAGGAGTCACATCTACCATTGCCATAATCCGGGCAGGGCCTACTTTTAAAGAAGGGATCACATCCACCATTGCCTAAATCCGGGCAAGCGCCTTCTTTTAAAGAAGGAATCACATTCACCATTGTCATAATCCGGGAAAGTGCCTACTTTCAAAGAAGATATCACATCCTCCATTGCCATAGTCCAAGCAAACGCCTACCTTTAAAGAAGGGATTGCATCCACCATGGCCTTAATCCGGGCATGCGCCTACTTTTAAAGAAGGGATCACTTCCACCATTGCCTTAATCCGGGCAAACGTCTTCTTTTAAAGAAGGCATCACATCCACCATTGTCATAATCCGGACAAGCGCCTACTTTTAAAGAAGGGATCACATCATCCATTGTCATAATCTATGCAAGCGCCTACCTTTAAAGAAGGGATCGCATCCACCATGACCTTAATCCGGGCAAGCGCTTCACTTCATCAATTGCCATAATCCATGCAAGCGCCTACCTTTCAAAAAGGGATCGGATCCACCATGACTTTAATCCGGGCAAGCGCCTAGTTTTAAAGAAGAGATCATATCCTCCATTGCTATAATCCGGGCAAACACCTACTTTTAAAGAAGGGATCATATCCTTCATTGCCATAATCCGTCAACACGCCTTCTTTTAAAGAGGGGATTATATCCACCACTGCTCTAATCCGGGCATGCGCCTACTTTTGCATTGCATTGCAAATGCATTCTTTCCACGAGAGGCCAATGTATTTTTAATATTGTTATCGACGAGTGTTACATTTACTATTCCGGGGTGTTTCCCGCACCACTTAGGCACCATTTAGCGAACGCAAAGAAAAATTATGCCAAATGTCCGTTATGCCAAAAGACCCTCACTTTTGACGTTGGTTACAATTATGCCAAATGTCCGTTATGCCAAATGACCGTTATGCCAAATGGCCTTTATGCCAAATGACCTTATGCCAAATGGCGTTATGCCAAATGACTTTATGTCAAATGGCCCGCTCCCATAGGGCCCAACGTTTGCAGATGGTACCCAACGATTTATAGTAGATGAACGAATAATAAAACTTTAAAATGCATCTGTAATTGTCCTTATTTTTCTAAGTGAGCCCTAGGTTGCATGCATATCGACTGTCTTGTCCTCTAGTGGTGTTTCTTGGTTTAATTGGTGGTTGTTACAGGAGTTCTCCGAGATTGTGGTAAGCCGCCCTGAGCCGAACTTTTTTTTTCGAAAAAAAAATTCGTTCTGAAAATTTTGTCTTTGGCGAGGGTTTTATGTCCAAAACCACCCCCGTGGCTACGCCACTGCATTGAGCACTTCCACAGTTATTAACTGCGAGGTTTCTAAGCCAGGTTACCATTTTTGTATTCGTATATCATGAGGCTAGCACGATGATACTTTTATGCCCAGGGAAGTCGAGACAAATTCCAATCCGAAAATTGCCTAGCCCGGAACCGGGAATCGAACCCAGCCACCCTCAGCATGGTCTTGCTTTGTAGCCGCACGTCTTACCGCACGGCTAAGGAGGGCCCAAGGAAACACATTAATCATTGCTTTTCACTGGACAAACCATGATTTCGATGAATGGTAACAATTATCATTATTTAACACCCAGCAAATGCATGCTTTATTCATGTCGAATGACCTCAGGCCAAATAATGTTATTTTAATGGCCTGCTTCTTCCAGGGATATGTCATTTTCAGGGAAATGTCAAATTCTGGGATATGTGTATCGGTAATAATCATGTTTGGGAAATATCATTTTCGTTATTTTTGGGGAAATGTTATTACCGGGAAAATGTTATTGTCAATGATTTGTCAATGAGGAATTCAGGAAATTTGTTTTCGGAGCATTGTACAATGTCAACCCCAATAACCTCCCGCATTCCAAAAGTCCCTTCCAGCCTCTCTATAATAGTTTTCTTTGGGTAAAGAATACGTGTTTTCAAATTTGGCTTGAATTTACCCATGCGATAAAAGGTATACTAAACTGTTCCTTTAATAAATATGCTCTCTCTCTCATTCAGCTATGACACTCCTACCCAGTCTGATATAGTCTTCCTTAAATTAACCTAGAAGAACTCAAAAAACGCAGGGAATTCTCAATGATAGCTTTCATGAACGATATTATCGCACAAAGAGTGGATAGTAGTGAAATTTTGGCAAATATTAATTTTTACGCCCTATCCGTCCACTTAGAAATAGAAGTCTATTTTATATCAATAGTCAAAGAACAAACTATGGCAGAAATGGCCCAATAAATAGAATGATGACATGTTATAATGCACATTGTGAAACAATTGATGTAACGATGAGTAAAACTAATCTAAAAAAAGTGTTCTTCTCTAGACAAGTTAGGTAATGACTGAAGTACACATAGACTAGATAATAAGTATTTATTGTACAAAGTATAATTGGTCTACATTTGATTAACGGCAAATAAATAAATAAACAGAGAATATGGGTTTGTTGGACATCAGTAAATGGGTTCAAAAGTTATGCTGAATTGATCGATAACTAAACAATACCCCTCTCTCACACCCTCCTCCTTTTCAAATGACTTACCCACATTCACTAAAATTGTTTCCTTAGGACAGACAATATTTGATACGGTTCAAATCGGTCATTGGGTTCAAGACTTACATTGAGTTGATCGATTGCTGAACAATACGCCTCCCCCATACCCACCCTTTTTCAAAGAGCATCCCTAACTATACTATCGTCGTCTCCTTAATATGAAGAATGTGTATTCCAAATATGATTGAAATCGGAAGGGGGTTCAAAAGGTACACTGAGTTGATCAATAACTAAACAATACCCTCCCCTTTTTCCAAAAGCATCCCTAACCATACTATCATCGTCTCCTTAAGATAAAGAATGAGTGTTCCAAAGTTGGTGGAAATCGACCAAGGGGTTCAAAAGGTACACTGAGTTGATCAATAACTAAACAATACTTCTCCCCCTCCTACACCCTCCTTCTTTCCCAAAGAGCTTCCCCAACCCCCCGATCTTCACATCCTTAATATAAAGAATTTGTGTTTCAATTTTGGTTGAAATCGGCCAAGGGGTTCGGAAGTTAAACTGAGTTGATCGATAACTTAGCAATACCCCTCCCCCCACACCCTCCCTCTTCTCCAAAGAGCATCCCTAACCCCCTTGTCTTCGTCTCCTTAAGATAAAGAATTTGTGTTCCAAATTTGGTTGAAATCGGCCACGGGGTTCAGAAGTTAAACGGAGTTGATCGATAACAAAGCTACACCCCTCTCCCCACACCCAACCCTCTTTTCCAAAGAGCATTCCTAACCCCTCTATCGTCGTCTCCTTAAGATGAAGAATGTGTGTTCCAAATTTGGTTGAAATCGGTCAATGGGTTCAGAAGTTATGCTGGAACATACATACAAACATACAAACATTTAGTTTTATATATATATATATATATAATATAATATTTTTTTTTTTTTTTTTTTTATCTTTATTAAAGAGACTTTCAGCCCAAGGCTGGCTCGTCTCCGAAATATAATATAATAAATAATAATAATAAGGATATATAAGGATAAGGATAAGGATATCTTCTTCTTCGGTAAATTACACAATTACACAAGCTATCGAAAAATTAAATATATGTTTGGTGCCAACAGTATTTCTAATATTAACTTCTGCTACTTTCATCATATGAAAATTGTTTTTATATGAATTTTTTTCTTGAAGCGCCAATGTGTTGCCTGGCTTTTATTTAACTTGCTTCGATTTTTTAAATCAGAATAAATTTTTAGGTTAAAAATATCTCAAGTCAAATTTTCACCTACGAAATATTTCAATCGACACAGATCCTTAAACAAGAGGTCAAAAACTATTATCTAACAGCTTAACATCCGAAGTGCATTCACTTTGCATAATAGTTGCCTTTAAACATAGCGTGGGCCATTTTTATTGCCTTTGTTTTAGAGAGTCCTTCTGGATATTTTAAAGACATTTACAAGAGACTCTTTTGAATTTTGCGAGAAAGGTGCAATAAATTCCTCAGAAAATTTTACTAAAATTACCCAAAATATTCGTATGCGTTTATTTCTCAAATTTTTCACGGTAAATATTTTAAAATTTTGATGGAAAATTGTACTTAAATTTTCACGAACTTGAAATTTCCAAGGAAAGCTATTTGGAATTCCGAATGGTTCTTGGAATTTTGAAGTGAAATTTCTTGCAATTTTCAACCGAAATTCTTCAGAATTTCTTTGGGAACTTTTCAGAATTTTCACAAAACATTGTTCCAAATTTGCTACGGTGAGTTTCAGGCATTGCATTATCATCAGAGCACAAGATTTTATCTTTGCATGTGCAAAAATATTATTCCTAATCGAAGAGCGTGCTGGAAAGATATTATCATTTGAGCATCTAATGATGATACTGATAGCCAGCGCAGTTCACGTTGCAAAGGTGTTGCTACAACAAGAGCTGTAAAAATTTTGTATCCAAGACGAATATTGTACTTTGTTTACTGAGCAGATAGATAAAATAGATCAATATTTCACCATTTCATCATTTTTTGGCCAAACGGCTTATTCGGTTAAATAACATTTTCGGCCAAACAACTTTCGGCATTGTGGCCTTCGTGGCAAAACGCCACTTCTTGATAGCCACTTGATAAAAAGCAGCAGTTCTTAGGGTGTCAATTTACCCCACCACCCCTAGCCGGTGTCTGGTAGCCCGCTCGTCATTAGGGCACAGATACACGCGGTGGGTCGGTTGAACGTTCGCTTTTGAGGTGGAGAGTCTGTGTCCCCCCTTTTATTGCAAGAAACTCGCCAGGAGATCATCGAAGCAACAGCCGGTGTCGAACCCGTCCCACTCGCTAATTGGGATCGGACACACGCAGTAGTCGAGAGGAAACGGTCGTTTTTGAGGTGAAGGCTATCGAAAAATTAAATATATGTTTGGTGTCAACAGTATTTCTAGCATTAACTTCTGCTAGTTTCATCATATGAAAATTGTTTTTAAATGAAATTTTTTTTGAAGCGCCAAGAGTGTATAAAAAAGTGCTGCAGATCCTGAAGACGCGTGCTTGTTCGTGCATGCAAGGGCTGATCGATTGTTAACAAGGGAAATGCGATCAAGCCAATGTAAATGCTCAAACATGTTCAGCGTCAGAATAAAGTAAGGACCGGCAGGGTTCGCCCCCGCTTGCAGATCTTGGATCCAATGAGTTTCCTCCGCTTCTGCGGGCACCGAATAGCCAAATTTCCTTCCGAAAACAACAGGATAGCCGCTGTGAACCAGTGCCTAGGGGCAATCCCTACACCAAGTCAGCCGTGAGTCAAAGCCCTGGTCGCCTCAACCAATTCCCACAACGGCGACAGTCGGCGCGTGTCCGGTTCGTCAGTGCAGTGGCCGCCATGGTATGTTTTGGCTACTCTATTTCTCTCCCTGCATGTCTTCATAGGGCCCGGGTCTGGGTCATTTTGGCATAAAGTCCTTTGGCATAAGGTCATTTGGCATAAAGTCATTTGGCATAAGGTCATTTGGCATAAAGGCCATTTGGAATAATGGTCATTTGGCATAATTATAAACTGTAAGAAAAGAGTGGGTCATTTGGCATAACGGACATTTGGCATAATTTCGAGCTGTGAAAGCGAAAGAGATATTTCATGTAATGTTTAGCGTAGATAAAGTAGGTCGAGGCTGTTTTCTGATAAATTTAGATTGATGGTAGACATTTCCGGGAGAACGAAATAACAAAACGGCAGAATTACTTCCGAGAGAGGGATCACATCCATCAATGACTTATTCCGGCCACATGCCTACTTTTAAAGTAGGGATTACACCCACCATTCAATCCGAGCATGCGCCGTAAGACCGGATCAAATCCACCATTGCCTTATTGCGGGTAAGCGCCTAACTTTAAAAACTCAAGCAACACACTTGTCGTAGACGAGTTACTTTAATCAATCAAGTCACATATGAGTTATTGCAACCAAATCAATCTGAATTGAGCTTTTCGGGAAGAGATCACATCTGCCATTGATTTATTCCCGACAAGTGCCTACTTATAAAGAAGGAGTCACATCTACCATTGCCATAATCCGGGCAGGGCCTACTTTTAAAGAAGGGATCACATCCACCATTGCCTAAATCCGGGCAAGCGCCTTCTTTTAAAGAAGGAATCACATTCACCATTGTCATAATCCGGGAAAGTGCCTACTTTCAAAGAAGATATCACATCCTCCATTGCCATAGTCCAAGCAAACGCCTACCTTTAAAGAAGGGATTGCATCCACCATGACCTTAATCCGGGCATGCGCCTACTTTTAAAGAAGGGATCACTTCCACCATTGCCTTAATCCGGGCAAACGTCTTCTTTTAAAGAAGGCATCACATCCACCATTGTCATAATCCGGACAAGCGCCTACTTTTAAAGAAGGGATCACATCATCCATTGTCATAATCTATGCAAGCGCCTACCTTTAAAGAAGGGATCGCATCCACCATGACCTTAATCCGGGCAAGCGCTTCACTTCATCAATTGCCATAATCCATGCAAGCGCCTACCTTTCAAAAAGGGATCGGATCCACCATGACTTTAATCCGGGCAAGCGCCTAGTTTTAAAGAAGAGATCATATCCTCCATTGCTATAATCCGGGCAAACACCTACTTTTTAAAGAAGGGATCATATCCTTCATTGCCATAATCCGTCAACACGCCTTCTTTTAAAGAGGGATTATATCCACCACTGCTCTAATCCGGGCATGCGCCTACTTTTGCATTGCATTGCAAATGCATTCTTTCCACGAGAGGCCAATGTATTTTTAATATTGTTATCGACGGGTGTTACATTTACTATTCCGAGTGTTTCCCTGCACCACTTAGGCACCATTTAGCGAACGCAAAGAAAAATTATGCCAAATGTCCGTTATGCCAAAAGACCCTCACTTTTGACGTTGGTTACAATTATGCCAAATGTCCGTTATGCCAAATGACCGTTATGCCAAATGGCCTTTATGCCAAATGACCTTATGCCAAATGGCGTTATGCCAAATGACTTTATGTCAAATGGCCCGCTCCCATAGGGCCCAACGTTTGCAGATGGTACCCAACGATTTATAGTAGATGAACGAATAATAAAACTTTAAAATGCATCTGTAATTGTCCTTATTTTTCTAAGTGAGCCCTAGGTTGCATGCATATCGACTGTCTTGTCCTCTAGTGGTGTTTCTTGGTTTAATTGGTGGTTGTTACAGGAGTTCTCCGAGATTGTGGTAAGCCGCCCTGAGCCGAACTTTTTTTTTCGAAAAAAAAATTTGTTCTGAAAATTTTGTCTTTGGGGAGGAGTTTTATGTCCAAAACCACCCCCGTGGCTACGCCACTGCATTGAGCACTTCCACAGTTATTAACTGCGAGGTTTCTAAGCCAGGTTACCATTTTTGTATTCGTATATCATGAGGCTAGCACGATGATACTTTTATGCCCAGGGAAGTCGAGACAATTTCCAATCCGAAAATTGCCTAGACCGGCACCGGGAATCGAACCCAGCCCTCAGCATGGTCTTGCTTTGTAGCCGCACGTCTTACCGCAGGGCTAAGGAGGGCCCAAGAAAACACATTAATCATTGCTTACACTGGAAAAACCATGATTTCGATGAATGGTAACAATTATCATTTCTTTACACCCAGCAAATGCATGCTTTATTCATGTCGAATGACCTCAGGCCAAATAATGTTATTTTAATGGCTTGCTTCTCCCAGGGATATGTCATTTTCAGGGAAATGTCAAATTCTGGGATATGTGTATCGGTAATAATCATGTTTGGGAAATATCATTTTCGTTATTTTTGGGGAAATGTTATTACCGGGAAAATGTTATTGTCAATGATTTGCTATTTTTGAGGAATTCAGGAAATTTGTTTTCGGAGCATTGTACAATGTCAACCCCAATAACCTCCCGCATTCCAAAAGTCCCTTCCAGCCTCTCTATAATAGTTTTCTTTGGGTAAAGAATACGTGTTTTCAAATTTGGCTTGAATTTACCCATGCGATAAAAAGGTATACTAAACTGTTCCTTTAATAAATATGCTCTCTCTCTCTCATTCAGCTATGACACTCCTACCCAGTCTGATATAGTCTTCCTTAAATTAACCTAGAAGAACTCAAAAAACGCAGGGAATTCTCAATGATAGCTTTCATGAACGATATTATCGCACAAAGAGTGGATAGTAGTGAAATTTTGGCAAATATTAATTTTTACGCCCCTATCCGTCCACTTAGAAATAGAAGTCTATTTTATATCAATAGTCAAAGAACAAACTATGGCAGAAATGGCCCAATAAATAGAATGATGACATGTTATAATGCACATTGTGAAACAATTGATGTAACGATGAGTAAAACTAATCTAAAAAAAGTGTTCTTCTCTAGACAAGTTAGGTAATGACTGAAGTACACATAGACTAGATAATAAGTATTTATTGTACAAAGTATAATTGGTCTACATTTGATTAACGGCAAATAAATAAATAAACAGAGAATATGGGTTTGTTGGACATCAGTAAATGGGTTCAAAAGTTATGCTGAATTGATCGATAACTAAACAATATCCCTCTCTCACACCCTCCTTCTTTTCAAATGACTTACCCACATTCTCTAAAATTGTTTCCTTAGGACAGACTATATTTGATACGGTTCAAATCGGTCATTGGGTTCAAGACTTACATTGAGTTGATCGATTGCTGAACAATACCCCTCCCCCTTTTCCAAAGAGCATCCCTAACCCCCTATCGCTGTCTCCTTAAGATAAAGAATGTGTGTTCCAAATTTAGTTGAAATCGGCGAAGGGGTTCAAAAGGTACACTGAGTTGATGAATAACTAAGCAATACCCCTCCTCCTTTTTTCCAAAAAGCATCCCTAAGCCGCCTATCATCGTCTCCTTAAGATAAAGAATGTGCGTTCCAAAGTTGGTGGAAATCGACCAAGGGGTTCAAAAGGTACACTGAGTTGATCAATAACTAAACAATACTTCTCCCCCTCCTACACCCTCCTTCTTTCCCAAAGAGCTTCCCCAACCCCCCGATCTTCACATCCTTAATATAAAGAATTTGTGTTTCAATTTTGGTTGAAATCAGCCAAGGGGCTCAGAAGTTAAACTGATTTGATCGATAACTAAGTAATACCCATCCCCTAACACCCTCCCCCTTTTCCAAACAGCATTCCTAACCCCCCTGTCTTCGTCTCCTTAAGATAAAGAATTTGTGTTCCAAATTTGGTTGAAATCAGCCAAGGGGCTCAGAAGTTAAACTGAGTTGATCGATAACTAAGGTACACCCCTCCCCCTACACCCAACCCTCTTTTGCAAAGAGCATCCCCCCTGTCTTCGTTTCCTTAATATAACGAATTTGTGTTCCAAATTTGGTTGAAATCGGCCAAGGGGTTCAGAAGTTATGCTGGAACATACATACAAACATACAAACATTTAGTTTTATATATATATATATATAATATAATATAATAAATAATAATAATAAGGATATATAAGGATAAGGATAAGGATATCTTCTTCTTCGGTAAATTACACAATTACACAAGCTATCGAAAAATTAAATATATGTTTGGTGCCAACAGTATTTCTAATATTAACTTCTGCTACTTTCATCATATGAAAATTGTTTTTATATGAATTTTTTTCTTGAAGCGCCAATGTGTTGCCTGGCTTTTATTTAACTTGCTTCGATTTTTTTTAAATCAGAATAAATTTTTAGGTTAAAAATATCTCAAGTCAAATTTTCACCTACGAAATATTTCAATCGACACAGATCCTTAAACAAGAGGTCAAAAACTATTATCTAACAGCTTAACATCCGAAGTGCATTCACTTTGCATAATAGTTGCCTTTAAACATAGCGTGGGCCATTTTTATTGCCTTTGTTTTAGAGAGTCCTTCTGGATATTTTAAAGACATTTACAAGAGACTCTTTTGAATTTTGCGAGAAAGGTGCAATAAATTCCTCAGAAAATTTTACTAAAATTACCCAAAATATTCGTATGCGTTTATTTCTCAAATTTTTCACGGTAAATATTTTAAAATTTTGATGGAAAATTGTACTTAAATTTTCACGAACTTGAAATTTCCAAGGAAAGCTATTTGGAATTCCGAATGGTTCTTGGAATTTTGAAGTGAAATTTCTTGCAATTTTCAACCGAAATTCTTCAGAATTTCTTTGGGAACTTTCAGAATTTTCACAAAACATTGTTCCAAATTTGCTACAGTGAGTTTCAGGCATTGCATTATCATCAGAGCACAAGATTTTATCTTTGCATGTGCAAAAATATTATTCCTAATCGAAGAGCGTGCTGGAAAGATATTATCATTTGAGAATTTAATGATGATAGCCAGCGCAGTTCACGTTGCAAAGGTGTTGCTACAACAAGAGCTGTAAAAATTGTGTATCCAGGACGAATATTGTACTTTGTTTACTGAGCAGATAGATAAAATAGATCAATATTTCACCATTTCATCATTTTTTTTGGCCAAACGGCTTATTCGGTTGAATAACATTTTCGGCCAAACAACTTTCGGCATTGTGGCCTTCGTGGCAAAACGCCACTTCTTGATAGCCACTTGATAAAAAGCAGCAGTTCTTAGGGTGTCCAATTTACCCCCACCACCCCTAGCCGGTGTCTGGTAGCCCGCTCGTCATTAGGGCACAGATACACGCGGTGGGTCGGTTGAACGTTCGCTTTTGAGGTGGAGAGTCTGTGTCCCCCCTTTTATTGCAAGAAACTCGCCAGGAGATCATCGAAGCAACAGCCGGTGTCGAACCCGTCCCACTCGCTAATTGGGATCGGACACACGCAGTAGTCGAGAGGAAACGGTCGTTTTGAGGTGAAGGCTATCGAAAAATTAAATATATGTTTGGTGTCAACAGTATTTCTAGCATTAACTTCTGCTAGTTTCATCATATGAAAATTGTTTTAAATGAAATTTTTTGAAGCGCCAAGAGTGTATAAAAAGTGCTGCAGATCCTGAAGACGCGTGCTTGTTCGTGCATGCAAGGGCTGATCGATTGTTAACAAGGGAAATGCGATCAAGCCAATGTAAATGCTCAAACATGTTCAGCGTCAGAATAAAGTAAGGACCGGCAGGGTTCGCCCCGCTTGCAGATCTTGGATCCAATGAGTTTCCTCCGCTTCTGCGGGCACCGAATAGCCAAATTTCCTTCCGAAAAACAACAGGATAGCCGCTGTGAAAGAGTGCCTAGGGGCAATCCCTACACCAAGTCAGCCGTGAGTCAAAGCCCTGGTCGCCTCAACCAATTCCCACAACGGCGACAGTCGGCGCGTGTCCGGTTCGTCAGTGCAGTGGCCGCCATGGTATGTTTTGGCTACTCTATTTCTCTCCCTGCATGTCTTCATAGGGCCCAGGTCTGGGTCATTTGGCATAAAGTCATTTGGCATAACGCCATTTGGCATAAGGTCATTTGGCATAAAGGCCATTTGGCATAATGGTCATTTGGCATAACGGACATTTGGCATAATTTTGAACTGTAAGAAAAGAGTGGGTCATTTGGCATAACGGACATTTGGCATAATTCCGAGCTGTGAAAGCGAAAGAGATATTTCATGTAATGTTTAGCGTAGATAAAGTAGGTCGAGGCTGTTTTCTGATAAATTTAGATTGATGGTAGACATTTCCGGGAGAACGAAATAACAAAACGGCAGAATTACTTCCGAGAGAGGGATCACATCCATCAATGACTTATTCCGGCCACATGCCTACTTTTAAAGTAGGGATTACACCCACCATTCAATCCGAGCATGCGCCGTAAGACCGGATCAAATCCACCATTGCCTTATTGCGGGTAAGCGCCTAACTTTAAAAACTCAAGCAACACACTTGTCGTAGACGAGTTACTTTAATCAATCAAGTCACATATGAGTTATTGCAACCAAATCAAGCTGAATTGAGCTTTTCGGGAAGAGATCACATCTGCCATTGATTTATTCCCGACAAGTGCCTACTTATAAAGAAGGAGTCACATCTACCATTGCCATAATCCGGGCAGGGCCTACTTTTTAAAGAAGGGATCACATCCACCATTGCCTAAATCCGGGCAAGCGCCTTCTTTTAAAGAAGGAATCACATTCACCATTGTCATAATCCGGGCAAGTGCCTACTTTCAAAGAAGATATCACATCCTCCATTGCCATAGTCCAAGCAAACGCCTGCACCTTTAAAGAAGGGATTGCATCCACCATGGCCTTAATCCGGGCATGCGCCTACTTTTAAAGAAGGGATCACTTCCACCATTGCCTCAATCCGGGCAAACGTCTTCTTTTAAAGAAGGCATCACATCCACCAATGTCATCATCCGGACAAGCGCCTACTTCTAAAGAAGGGATCACATCATCCATTGTCATAATCTATGCAAGCGCCTACCTTTAAAGAAGGGATCGCATCCACCATGACCTTAATCCGGGCAAGCGCTTCACTTCATCAATTGCCATAATCCATGCAAGCGCCTACCTTTCAAAAGGGATCGGATCCACCATGACTTTAATCCGGGCAAGCGCCTAGTTTTAAAGAAGAGATCATATCCTCCATTGCTATAATCCGGGCAAACACCTACTTTTAAAGAAGGGATCATATCCTTCATTGCCATAATCCGTCAACACGCCTTCTTTTAAAGAGGGGATTATATCCACCACTGCTCTAATCCGGGCATGCGCCTACTTTTGCATTGCATTGCAAATGCATTCTTTCCACGAGAGGACAATGTATTTTTAATATTGTTATCGACGGGTGTTATATTTACTATTCCGGGGTGTTTCCCGCACCACTTAGTCACCATTTAGCGAACGCAAAGAAAATTTATGACAAATGTCCGTTATGCCAAAAACCCTCACTTTTGACGTTTTTTTACAATTATGTCAAATGTCCGTTATGCCAAATGACCGTTATGCCAAATGGCCTTTATGCCAAATGACCTTATGCCAAATGGCGTTATGCCAAATGACTTTATGCCAAATGGCCCGCTCCCAGGGTCTGGGTCATTTGGCATAAAGTCATTTGGCATAACGCCATTTCATATAATCATTTGGCATAAAGGCTATTTGGCATAATAATCATTTAACATAACGACATTTGGCATAATTTTTGAACTGTAAGAAAAGAGTGGGTCATTTGGCATAACGGACATTAACATAATTCAACTGTGAAAGCGAAAGAGATATTTCATGTAATGTTTAGCGTAGATAAAGTAGGTCGAGGCTGTTTTCTGATAAATTTAGATTGATGGTAGACATTTCCGGGAGAACGAAATAACAAAACGGCAGAATTACTTCCGAGAGAGGGATCACATCCATCAATGACTTATTCCGGCCACATGCCTACTTTCAAAGTAGGGATTACACCCACCATTCAATCCGAGCATGCGCCGTAAGACCGGATCAAATCCACCATTGCCTTATTGCGGGTAAGCGCCTAACTTTAAAAACTCAAGCAACACACTTGTCGTAGACGAGTTACTTTAATCAATCAAGTCACATATGAGTTATTGCAACCAAATCAATCTGAATTGAGCTTTTCGGGAAGAGATCACATCTGCCATTGATTTATTCCCGACAAGTGCCTACTTATAAAGAAGGAGTCACATCTACCATTGCCATAATCCGGGCAGGGCCTACTTTTAAAGAAGGGATCACATCCACCATTGCCTAAATCCGGGCAAGCGCCTTCTTTTAAAGAAGGAATCACATTCACCATTGTCATAATCCGGGAAAGTGCCTACTTTCAAAGAAGATATCCACATCCTCCATTGCCATAGTCCAAGCAAACGCCTACCTTTAAAGAAGGGATTGCATCCACCATGGCCTTAATCCGGGCATGCGCCTACTTTTTAAAGAAGGATAACTTCCACCATTGCCTTAATCCGGGCAAACGTCTTCTTTTAAAGAAGGCATCACATCCACCATTGTCATAATCCGGACAAGCGCCTACTTTTAAAGAAGGGATCACATCATCCATTGTCATAATCTATGCAAGCGCCTACCTTTAAAGAAGGGATCGCATCCACCATGACCTTAATCCGGGCAAGCGCTTCACTTCATCAATTGCCATAATCCATGCAAGCGCCTACCTTTCAAAAAGGGATCGGATCCACCATGACTTTAATCCGGGCAAGCGCCTAGTTTTAAAGAAGAGATCATATCCTCCATTGCTATAATCCGGGCAAACACCTACTTTTAAAGAAGGGATCATATCCTTCATTGCCATAATCCGTCAACACGCCTTCTTTTAAAGAGGGGATTATATCCACCACTGCTCTAATCCGGGCATGCGCCTACTTTTGCATTGCATTGCAAATGCATTCTTTCCACGAGAGGCCAATGTATTTTTAATATTGTTATCGACGAGTGTTACATTTACTATTCCGGGGTGTTTCCCGCACCACTTAGGCACCATTTAGCGAACGCAAAAAGAATTATGCCAAATGTCCGTTATGCCAAATGACCCTCACTTTTGACGTTGGTTACAATTATGCCAAATGTCCGTTATGCCAAATGACCGTTATGCCAAATGGCCTTTATGCCAAATGACCTTATGCCAAATGGCGTTATGCCAAATGACTTTATGCCAAATGGCCCGCTCCCATAGGGGGTCTGGGTCATTTGGCATAAAGTCATTTGGCATAACGCCATTTGGCATAAGGTCATTTGGCATAAAGGCCATTTGGCATAATGGTCATTTGGCATAACGGACATTTGGCATAATTTTGAACTGTAAGAAAAGAGTGGGTCATTTGGCATAACGGACATTTGGCATAATTCCGAGCTGTGAAAGCGAAAGAGATATTTCATGTAATGTTTAGCGTAGATAAAGTAGGTCGAGGCTGTTTTCTGATAAATTTAGATTGATGGTAGACATTTCCGGGAGAACGAAATAACAAAACGGCAGAATTACTTCCGAGAGAGGGATCACATCCATCAATGACTTATTCCGGCCACATGCCTACTTTTAAAGTAGGGATTACACCCACCATTCAATCCGAGCATGCGCCGTAAGACCGGATCAAATCCACCATTGCCTTATTGCGGGTAAGCGCCTAACTTTAAAAACTCAAGCAACACACTTGTCGTAGACGAGTTACTTTAATCAATCAAGTCACATATGAGTTATTGCAACCAAATCAATCTGAATTGAGCTTTTCGGGGAAGAGATCACATCTGCCATTGATTTATTCCCGACAAGTGCCTACTTATAAAGAAGGAGTCACATCTACCATTGCCATAATCCGGGCAGGGCCTACTTTTAAAGAAGGGATCACATCCACCATTGCCTAAATCCGGGCAAGCGCCTTCTTTAAAGAAGGAATCACATTCACCATTGTCATAATCCGGGAAAGTGCCTACTTTCAAAGAAGATATCACATCCTCCATTGCCATAGTCCAAGCAAACGCCTACCTTTAAAGAAGGGATTGCATCCACCATGGCCTTAATCCGGGCATGCGCCTACTTTTAAAGAAGGGATCACTTCCACCATTGCCTTAATCCGGGCAAACGTCTTCTTTTAAAGAAGGCATCACATCCACCATTGTCATAATCCGGACAAGCGCCTACTTTTAAAGAAGGGATCACATCATCCATTGTCATAATCTATGCAAGCGCCTACCTTTAAAGAAGGGATCGCATCCACCATGACCTTAATCCGGGCAAGCGCTTCACTTCATCAATTGCCATAATCCATGCAAGCGCCTACCTTTCAAAAAGGGATCGGATCCACCATGACTTTAATCCGGGCAAGCGCCTGGTTTTAAAGAAGAGATCATATCCTCCATTGCTATAATCCGGGCAAACACCTACTTTTAAAGAAGGGATCATATCCTTCATTGCCATAATCCGTCAACACGCCTTCTTTTAAAGAGGGATTATATCCACCACTGCTCTAATCCGGGCATGCGCCTACTTTTGCATTGCATTGCAAATGCATTCTTTCCACGAGAGGCCAATGTATTTTTAATATTGTTATCGACGAGTGTTACATTTACTATTCCGGGGTGTTTCCCGCACCACTTAGGCACCATTTAGCGAACGCAAAGAAAAATTATGCCAAATGTCCGTTATGCCAAAAGACCCTCACTTTTGACGTTGGTTACAATTATGCCAAATGTCCGTTATGCCAAATGACCGTTATGCCAAATGGCCTTTATGCCAAATGACCTTATGCCAAATGGCGTTATGCCAAATGACTTTATGCCAAATGGCCCGCTCCCATAGGGCCCAACGTTTGCAGATGGTACCCAACGATTTATAGTAGATGAACGAATAATAAAACTTTAAAATGCATCTGTAATTGTCCTTATTTTTCTAAGTGAGCCCTAGGTTGCATGCATATCGACTGTCTTGTCCTCTAGTGGTGTTTCTTGGTTTAATTGGTGGTTGTTACAGGAGTTCTCCGAGATTGTGGTAAGCCGCCCTGAGCCGAACTTTTTTTTTCGAAAAAAAAATTCGTTCTGAAAATTTTGTCTTTGGCGGGGGTTTTATGTCCAAAACCACCCCGTGGCTACGCCACTGCATTGAAGCACTTCCACAGTTATTAACTGCGAGGTTTATACGCAAGGTTACCATTTTTGTATTCGTATATCATGAGGCTAGCACGATGATACTTTTATGCCAAGGGAAGTCGAGACAATTTCCAATCCGAAAATTACCTAGCCCAGCACCGGGAATCGAACCCAGCCACCCTCAGCATGGTCTTGCTTTGTAGCCGCACGTCTTACCGCACGGCTAAGGAGGCCCAAGAAAACACATCAATCATTGCCTTTCACTGGACAAACCATGATTTCGATGAATGGTAACAATTATCATTTCTTTACACCCAGCAAATGCATGCTTTATTCATGTCGAATGACCTCAGGCCAAATAATGTTATTTTTAATGGCTTGCTTCTCCCAGGGATATGTCATTTTCAGGGAAATGTCAAATTCTGGGATATGTGTATCAGTAATAATCATGTTTGGGAAATATCATTTTCGTTATTTTTGGGAAATGTTATTACCAGGAAAATGTTATTGTCAATGATTTGCTATTTCGAGGATTTCAGGAAATTTGTTTTCGGAGCATTGTACAATGTCAACCCCAATAATTTCCCGCATTCCAAAAGTCCCACCAGCCTCTCTATAATAGTTTTCTTTGGGTAAAGAATACGTGTTTTCAAATTTGGTTTAAATTGACCCATGCGATAAAAAGGTATACTAAACTGTCCTTTAATAAATATGCTATCTTTCTCATTCAGCTATGACACTCCTACCCAGTCTGATATAGTCTTCCTTAAATTAACCTAGAAGAACTCAAAAAACGCAGGGAATTCTCAATGATAGCTTTCATGAACGATATTATCGCACAAAGAGTGGATAGTAGTGAAATTTTGGCAAATATTAATTTTACGCCCTATCCGTCCACTTAGAAATAGAAGTCTATTTTATATCAATAGTCAAAAGAACAAACTATGGCAGAAATGGCCCAATAAATAGAATGATGACATGTTATAATGCACATTGTGAAACAATTGATGTAACGATGAGTAAAACTAATCTAAAAAAAGTGTTCTTCTCTAGACAAGTTAGGTAATGACTGAAGTACACATAGACTAGATAATAAGTATTTATTGTACAAAGTATAATTGGTCTACATTTGATTAACGGCAAATAAATAAATAAACAGAGAATATGGGTTTGCTGGACATCGGTAAATGGGTTCAAAAGTTATGCTGAATAGATCGATACATAAACAATACCCCTCTCTCACACCCTCCTCCTTTTCAAATGGCTTACCCACATTCACTAAAATTGTTTCCTTAGGACAGACAATATTTGATACGGTTCAAATCGGTCATTGGGTTCAAGACTTACATTGAGCTGATCGATTGCTGAACAATACGCCTCCCCCATGCCCTCCCTTTTTCAAAGAGCATCCCTAACCATACTATCGTCGTCTCCTTAATATGAAGAATGTGTATTCCAAATATGATTGAAATCGGCCAAGGGGTTCTAAAGGTACACTGAGTTGATCAATAACTAAGCAATACCCCTCCCCCTTTTTTCCAAAAAGCATCCCTAAGCCGCCTATCATCGTCTCCTTAAGATAAAGAATGTGCGTTCCAAAGTTGGTGGAAATCGACCAAGGGGTTCAAAAGGTACACTGAGTTGATCAATAACTAAACAATACTTCTCCCCCTCCTACACCCTCCTTCTTTCCCAAAGAGCTTCCCCAACCCCCCGATCTTCACATCCTTAATATAAAGAATTTGTGTTTCAATTTTGGTTGAAATCGGCCAAGGGGTTCGGAAGTTAAACTGAGTTGATCGATAACTTAGCAATACCCCTCCCCCCACACCCTCCCTCTTCTCCAAAGAGCATCCCTAACCCCCTTGTCTTCGTCTCCTTAATATAAAGAATTTGTGTTCCAAATTTGGTTGAAATCGGCCAAGGGGTTCAGAAGTTAAACTGAGTTGATCGATAACCCCTCTCCCCACACCCAACCCTCTTTTCCAAAGAGCATTCCTAACCCCTCTATCGTCGTCTCCTTAAGATGAAGAATGTGTGTTCCAAATTTGGTTGAAATCGGTCAATGGGTTCAGAAGTTATGCTGGAACATACATACAAACATACAAACATTTAGTTTTATATATATATATATATATAATATAATATTTTTTTTTTTTTTTTTTTTTTTTTTTATCTTTATTAAAGAGACTTTCAGCCCAAGGCTGGCTCGTCTCCGAAATATAATATAATAAATAATAATAATAAGGATATATAAGGATAAGGATAAGGATATCTTCTTCTTCGGTAAATTACACAATTACACAAGCTATCGAAAAATTAAATATATGTTTGGTGCCAACAGTATTTCTAATATTAACTTCTGCTACTTTCATCATATGAAAATTGTTTTTATATGAATTTTTTTCTTGAAGCGCCAATGTGTTGCCTGGCTTTTATTTAACTTGCTTCGATTTTTTTTAAATCAGAATAAATTTTTAGGTTAAAAATATCTCAAGTCAAATTTTCACCTACGAAATATTTCAATCGACACAGATCCTTAAACAAGAGGTCAAAACTATTATCTAACAGCTTAACATCCGAAGTGCATTCACTTTGCATAATAGTTGCCTTTAAACATAGCGTGGGCCATTTTATTGCCTTTGTTTTAGAGAGTCCTTCTGGATATTTTAAAGACATTTACAAGAGACTCTTTTGAATTTTGCGAGAAAGGTGCAATAAATTCCTCAGAAAATTTTACTAAAATTACCCAAAATATTCGTATGCGTTTATTTCTCAAATTTTTCACGGTAAATATTTTAAAATTTTGATGGAAAATTGTACTTAAATTTTCACGAACTTGAAATTTCCAAGGAAAGCTATTTGGAATTCCGAATGGTTCTTGGAATTTTGAAGTGAAATTTCTTGCAATTTTCAACCGAAATTCTTCAGAATTTCTTTGGGAACTTTTCAGAATTTTCACAAAACATTGTTCCAAATTTGCTACGGTGAGTTTCAGGCATTGCATTATCATCAGAGCACAAGATTTTATCTTTGCATGTGCAAAAATATTATTCCTAATCGAAGAGCGTGCTGGAAAGATATTATCATTTGAGAATTTAATGATGATAGCCAGCGCAGTTCACGTTGCAAAGGTGTTGCTACAACAAGAGCTGTAAAAATTGTGTATCCAGGACGAATATTGTACTTTGTTTACTGAGCAGATAGATAAAATAGATCAATATTTCACCATTTCATCATTTTTTTTGGCCAAACGGCTTATTCGGTTGAATAACATTTTCGGCCAAACAACTTTCGGCATTGTGGCCTTCGTGGCAAAACGGCCCTTGAGGCGGATAGCCATTAATTCGAATTGATCGTTTGGTCGAAATTAAATGGTTATGAGGCTTTCGGCCGAATGAATTTCAGCTAAAAAACTAAATAAATTGATCCAAATAAAAAAAAATTTAAACAAGAAATTCTTCATAACTTCCACGGAAAATTTTTCTAAATTTTCAAGAAAATTTAATCAGGATTTCGGAGGTAATTCTTTGGCCTTTAACGGTAAATTTTTCAGAATAACCACTATAAATTATTTTTAGTTTTTACAGAAAGTTTTGGGACAAATGCATTCTTTTTAATTCTAATTCTAAGTTTTTTCGTTAGCATCTTACATTCTAAGCTTTGTTGGACAATTCAAGTGACTCACCGGAAACTGTCATCAGCAATCACGACCCTAAATAGGAAAGTCGCATCCACGCAACGCACCCAACTCCAAAAATAGCAGTCCGTCAGTCAGCAGATGATGAATCGACCGCAATGTAACCGCCTTTGCAAAATATGCTAAACACGTTTTGCATCTTCTCGCTCATGGTAATCAATATTTTGCCCACAGCCTCACTTCTGGGCTCGTAGGCAAAACAAACTCTTGCAAAATGCCAATTGCAACTAGGACCGCGCCGCCACATCATACCACCAGCATCATCGAGTGAGGAGCGACCTTTAAAACCATTGTGGAATTGTTGTTGAACCGTGCGTCGCTCCACCCGAATCAAAACATACCAGTCGTTCGTGGTCCCACGTTTGCTTCGATACAGAGAAGAGTTGGTTTATAAACAAAAATGAAAGAGATTTCAACGCCTGCCAGCGACGAACAGTCTGTGCTTGGCGCGATTATGGCAACAAGAGCATAGATGGACAACAGTAGGTACCTACCTCTGGCTACTGGAGAGATTATTTTTGCTTAACCCTGAGATGATATCTTTTAGTTATGCTTCTTTTTGAAAATCTCTGCATGATAAACAAGGCCAGTATGATACGCCAATAAGGCCATTGCAAACGGCTAACGAACTCGTTTTATGTCCAGTAAGGACATTCCACTATTTAACGTAAAAATGTATTAGTGTGTCTAGTGATGTATTTCTCTCTGAGGAATCCATTCTACGGTTAAAAATGGACAATTTCACCATGCGGTCTCGCGGCCACAGCTTTGACCACCGCTAATCAAGTAGCTACCTGCTCGAAGTCCTCTCGAATGATTACACCACCCAACAAAGCAAAACAAATTCGTTGCCAACCACCCTTTTATTCCACAACTAATGTATGCAACGCTGAGTCAGGGGGTCTCGCGGAGTTTATTTACACTGGCGTGTTTACACAAATGGTAATTGTTTATAACTAAAAGAAAAAAACCAAGATTCGCTTTTATTGGGTCACTGGTCGTCACATCCATTGCCAGTTCGTGCTTCGTCATAGCTCAGCTTGGCAGCTGGGCTGGTGTTGATTGCGATTGCTTCCAAACATCCGACAAGTGGGCTTTGAAGTGCACCTCTCGAGACCCAAGGAGCATAGCTCGTGCTCCACTGCCGAATGTGTCAAGTGACGTTGCTGGTTGATGGATAACCTAAACAAAGGCAATCGACGAACGATGATGCGATGGATTGAGTTTCCTCGTGTTTCTGTTGGTGAACGTGACTGCATTTCGTTGTCTGTTTGCCGCTAGGCTTACTTTAAATTAGCTTTTGGTGACACTTTTTAGATAAATAGCGTGAAGAGGCATTCGTTTGAGCGATCTGGTTTACTCGATGTTGACACCTCAGATTGCCCTGAGATTGGTGTTGTTGAGATATGCTTGCGATATGTTTGGTGTGCGCGAAGTGGAGATGATGATGAGGATGAAAGCAGTGAAAGTTTGTAAACTTGCGACTAAGTTGAGTAGATGGTCTTGACTGTGAGAAATAGATATTTTAGAAGATTAGAAGAAAAAGGGCGCATTTGTTAAAAACATGAATAATTTGTCGTAGGATAAGTTAGTATTGTTCCATTTAATTTCATAACTTGATTGTAATTTTACAGAAACATATTTAGACCTCAACAGCATGGTTAAATTCATTATTTCGTATTTGGTTCGACTCAAGTAAGAAACAATGAAAACAAACTTACTGTTGAAGTCGTCATACGTTTTTGTAAAATTCATATCAAATGGTGAAATCAAGCCAGATAGTACTAAAACGTCTTATAACAAGTTGTGAAATTCGACTTGAAAGCCCTTAAATATTTTTTCATTTAACATGGGTTGTTTTAAATAAAAGGGTACCAACATGGGTACCAACAATTCCTAACTGTTTGGCAAAACAAATGGAATAATTATCTAAATGTGTTGAAATGAGTTTAATTTTTAATTTTAATGTTCGTAGAATAAATATATGAAATTAAGGGCGATCTTACTGTTCTTTAAAATCGAAATAAATTTAAACTGTGCTTGCTTGTAAAATTCAATAAAATTTAATTGAATATCGAATGTTAATTCGTGTGTTAGGATTGGCTGCAATTTTACACGTCGTTGATTTTTCAAAAGTATTTGCTGTGCCCCGTTGGACATTAATAAAACTTTCTGTGGGTATTCTAAATATTTTCTTAATGAATATAAAAAGTGTTCCTCTTGGAAGTTGAACCATGCCTTTAAAAACCATTAAGTTAGATACCCAATGATTTATTTGAAAAAGTATGATTTTGGTCACTTTGGTCAGAACCAGTTTCACGGAAACGTAATAGTAATTCACAGAGGTATGATCATTTAAAGTTTGATAAAATTTGTCCCGATCATTCTGTCCAACCCCTGTATTTAAATTATTAGTTTCGCTTCTTGAAGTTTTGAGCTCAAAAGTCAAATGAAAATACGTTACGTTTATACAAGTGCTACGTCTACTCTCGGTTATCGCGGAACACATCTGGACGAATTGTCTGTATGTGTGTATGTATGTATGTGTATGTACAAATAAATGTGAGATATGTAGCATACCGCGAGAGACTTTTTCGCAAGCCGTCATGATAAATAGCTGATTCGGGAGGCTATACCTCATGATAAATTTCTTTTAAAAAGCTCCAAACGCGGGAAGAACTGATTCTGATGATGCATTTCAACTTATTCTGCACAGCTGTGCGGTCGCCAACACAAAATGAGCGAAAACACTTCTCTGCCGGGGGCTGCCTATCCGATTCTGTTTTTCGCACTTGTATACAAGTTTAATAAATTTGTTATCATGGCGTGTTATGATTCGGAACAGTTTTTGCTTTTCTCTCACCGTAATTCGTTATCTATTGAGAGCGATTTCTGCAAGTTCAAACCATGGTACGAATTTAGTTAAAACCATGATCAGTTTTTACTTTGTATAAATGTTACTATTTTAACTATTTAAAACTGTTTCTCAATTGTATGATGATGTCAGATTACAGATAAAAATAGCGTTCTTTTGATATATTGATCTCACTCCTGTGTCATAAAAATCGTCCTTGACGAGCTTTTTGAAATTATGCCACTGGGGTGTGGGATTTAGCGCAAATTCAGGACGTTTTTAAATCGCTCCATTTTATTACTTGAACAATATGTACGAATGTTTAAATAAACTCCAACACTTCTAGTATACCTAAATATGCCATTCACACTGTTTTAGGTTCATTTCCTGCCAATGAGATGGTAATTTCTACTGATTTAAAAATGGTTCAAACCATGATACGCTTTTCACTAGTTCAAACCATGATTGGATACCCTAACCTTTTTTGATTTTTCAACATATTTAAAGTTTGGAAATTCCTATTCAATGCTGACTTATTACAATTTTTAAATGCTCAGGGGTAATTTTTTATTTCCCGTTTAGCGAGTTGGATAAATATTTTAGAGTGTATCATTCAACACTATAACCTTCTTTTGAATAAGGTTAGTTGTAGAAAAATACTTAACTACAAGTATTTTACTTTGAAAATTGACATTAAATCACATTTAAACATGAATTAAAGTTTATCTTATTGATCAACATAAAAAACTTTTCGAAATCTGATCAATTGAAAATTACAAAAAATAATTAAAATACCCCGTCTAAAGGCGGTCGTGGGTATTAGAGGGTTAATATAGTATGCAGGTTAAGTTATTCCTTAAACTCTTTTCGCATCACAATAACCAAAAAACAAAGAAGTGCGAGTCGTTTTAACGAATAAAGTAGTCTATTCCGGCTAGATTGGCAAAATACCCTGAAGTGCGGTGTGGGTCGGCGTGAGCTTATTTTATGAATTTGAAGTTCTACGAAATTCTTCCACAAATTGCTTCGATAATTTCACCAGGGAGTGCTCTGAAAGCTATTCCAGGAATTGCTCCGAAAATTCCTCAAGGAAGTCCTCAGCAAGTTCCTACGGAAGTTTCCCCAAGAATTCCTCCGGAAGTTTATTTATTTATTTATTTATTTCTACTAGTCTTCGAACTGGTAGCACAGACAGATAAAACTATTCACTAATTCTATTTCTAAACATTAACTTGGACAAATTAAAATCAAATTTCGCAGACACTTCGTTAAAACGACGACAACAAACATTGAAAGGGTTGTTTTGCCCGAAAACAGTTCGATGAACTGGAAGGCAAAGGAATTCTGCACGTCGAGTATTTCTAGCCGGAACGTTGTTGTTCGTTGTTGATCAACAGTTCCTAGCAGTCGAAGTTGCTGCTTAATATGTCAAACACGAATAAGCGCTGCAAGAGAATCCTCCTGCTAGCCAAAGTTGGCAGATGTACCAAGGCGCAACGATGCTCATATGGTGGCAAACGAACGGGATCATTCCATGGCAGGAGGCGAAGAGCGAAACGAAGGAAATTTCGTTCAATTCGTTCGATCCGGTTAGTGTTGACGGCCTGATATGGTGCCCAGACCAGCACACCATATTCAAGAATGCTCCGTGCAAGTGCACAGTAGAGTGACTTCAAACTATAAACGTCGGTGAACTGCTGCGTATTGCGCTTTATGAAACCAAGCACTGCGTATGCTTTTGCAGTCGTTACTGCAATGTGCTGAGCAAAATTAAGTTTTTCATCCAGTAGTACTCCAAGATCCTTGACAGTGTTGACTCGGGCGATGCTGACAGATGACATCATATGGTTGAAGACAGTTGCATTCCTTGTTCGACAAAATGAAATCGCATTGCACTTCTTGACATTTACTTCCATTTCGTTCAACTTACACCAGTTCAGTAATGTGTCAATGTCGACTTGGATAGCATAGCACTCAGAAACTGATGTTGCTCCAGGAATTCCTCCGGAAGTTCCTCCACGCATTCCTTTTTGAATTCCTCCAGGAGGTTCTCCGCAATTCCTCCCAAGAATTCGTTCTGAAGTTCCTCCAGGAGGTTCTCCGGAAGTGCCCCTAGTAATTCTTCCTGTAATACCTTCAAAATTTCATAGGGAAGCTCTTCCAGGAAACTCCTCCAAAGGTTCCTATATGAAAGCTCAAGAAAGTTTGCTCAGGAAATCTCTAAGAAGTCCTGTTACTTCTTGAATAATCTACTAGAACACTTCATAAATTACATTGCAAACTCTAAAGAAAATACCACGAGGACTCTTCAGATATTTCTTTTGAATTCCTTCTGAAATTCACATGCAATTCCACTAAACCCACCACCCGGGAATTCCTCGGGGAAATTGTCCAGCGCATTCTTCTGGGAATTCTTTCAGAATTTATCCCGGAAATTGCTACCTCATAATTCATCCAGGAATTCCTCCGAAAGTTTCTCTGGAAGTTCCTCCAGGAATTCCTCTGGAAGTTTCTCCACGAATTCCTCCGAAAGTTTCTCCAGGAATTCCTCCGGAAGTTCCTCCAGGAATTCCTCCGGAAGTTCCTCCAGAAATTTCTCACAAAAAAGTTCCTCCAGGAATTTCTCACAAAAAAGTTCCTCCAGGAATTTCTCACAACAAAGTTCCACCAGGAATTCCTCCGGAAGTTCCTCCAGGAATTCCTCCGGAAGTTCCTCCAGGAATTCCTCCGGAAGTTCCTCCAGGAATTCCTCCGGAAGTTCCTCCAGAAATTTCTCACAACAAAGTTCCTCCAGGAATTTCTCACAACAAAGTTCCACCAGGAATTCCTCCGGAAGTTCCTCCAGGAATTCCTCCGGAAGTTCCTCCAGGAATTCCTCCGGAAGTTCCTCCAGAAATTTCTCACAACAAAGTTCCTCCAGGAATTTCTCACAACAAAGTTCCACCAGGAATTCCTCCAGAAGTTCCTCCAGGAATTCCTCCGGAAGTTCCTCCAGGAATTCCTCCGGAAGTTCCTCCAGGAATTCCTCCGGAAGTTCCTCCAGGAATTCCTCCGGAAGTTCCTCCAGGAATTCCTCCGGAAGTTCCTCCAGGAATTCCTCCGGAAGTTCCTCCAGGAATTCCTCCGGAAGTTCCTCCAGGAATTCCTCCGGAAGTTCCTCCAGGAATTCCTCCGGAAGTTCCTCCAGGAATTCCTCCGGAAGTTCCTCCAGGAATTCCTCCGGAAGTTCCTCCAGGAATTCCTCCGGAAGTTCCTCCAGGAATTCCTCCGGAAGTTCCTCCAGGAATTCCTCCGGAAGTTCCTCCAGGAATTCCTCCGGAAGTTCCTCCGGAAGTTCCTCCAGGAATTCCTCCGGAAGTTCCTCCAGGAATTCCTCCGGAAGTTCCTCCAGGAATTCCTCCGTGAGTTCCTCCAGGAATTCCTCCGGAAGTTCCTCCAGGAATTCCTCCGGAAGTTCCTCCAGGAATTCCTCCGGAAGTTCCTCCAGGAATTCCTCCGGAAGTTCCTCCAGGAATTCCTCCGGAAGTTCCTCCAGGAATTCCTCCGGAAGTTCCTCCAGGAATTCCTCCGGAAGTTCCTCCAGGAATTCCTCCGGAAGTTCCTCCAGGAATTCCTCCGGAAGTTCCTCCAGGAATTCCTCCGGAAGTTCCTCCAGGAATTCCTCCGGAAGTTCCTCCAGGAATTCCTCCGGAAGTTCCTCCAGGAATTCCTCCGGAAGTTCCTCAGGAATTCCTCCGGAAGTTCCTCCAGGAATTCCTCCGGAAGTTCCTCCAGGAATTCCTCCGGAAGTTCCTCCAGGAATTCCTCCGGAAGTTCCTCCAGGAATTCCTCCGGAAGTTCCTCCAGGAATTCCTCCGGAAGTTCCTCCAGGAATTCCTCCGGAAGTTCCTCCAGGAATTCCTCCGGAAGTTCCTCCAGGAATTCCTCCGGAAGTTCCTCCAGGAATTCCTCCGGAAGTTCCTCCAGGAATTCCTCCGGAAGTTCCTCCAGGAATTCCTCCGGAAGTTCCTCCAGGAATTCCTCCGGAAGTTCCTCCAGGAATTCCTCCGGAAGTTCCTCCAGGAATTCCTCCGGAAGTTCCTCCAGGAATTCCTCCGGAAGTTCCTCCAGGAATTCCTCCGGAAGTTCCTCCAGGAATTCCTCCGGAAGTTCCTCCAGGAATTCCTCCGGAGGTTCCTCCAGGAATTCCTCCGGAGGTTCCTCCAGGAATTCCTCCGGAAGTTCCTCCAGGAATTCCTCCGGAAGTTCCTCCAGGAATTCCTCCGGAAGTTCCTCCAGGAATTCCTCCGGAAGTTCCTCCAGGAATTCCTCCGGAAGTTCCTCCAGGAATTCCTCCGGAAGTTCCTCCAGGAATTCCTCCGGAAGTTCCTCCAGGAATTCCTCCGGAAGTTCCTCCAGGAATTCCTCCGGAAGTTCCTCCAGGAATTCCTCCGGAAGTTCCTCCAGGAATTCCTCCGGAAGTTCCTCCAGGAATTCCTCCGGAAGTTCCTCCAGGAATTCCTCCGGAAGTTCCTCCAGGAATTCCTCCGGAAGTTCCTCCAGGAATTCCTCCGGAAGTTCCTCCAGGAATTCCTCCGGAAGTTCCTCCAGGAATTCCTCCGGAAGTTCCTCCAGGAATTCCTCCGGAAGTTCCTCCAGGAATTCCTCCGAAGTTCCTCCAGGAATTCCTCCGGAAGTTCCTCCAGGAATTCCTCCGGAAGTTCCTCCAGGAATTCCTCCGGAAGTTCCTCCAGGAATTCCTCCGGAAGTTCCTCCAGGAATTCCTCCGGAAGTTCCTCCAGGAATTCCTCCGAAGTTCCTCCAGGAATTCCTCCGGAAGTTCCTCCAGGAATTCCTCCGGAAGTTCCTCCAGGAATTCCTCCGAAGTTCCTCCAGGAATTCCTCCGGAAGTTCCTCCAGGAATTCCTCCGAAGTTCCTCCAGGAATTCCTCCGGAAGTTCCTCCAGGAATTCCTCCGGAAGTTCCTCCAGGAATTCCTCCGGAAGTTCCTCCAGGAATTCCTCCGGAAGTTCCTCCAGGAATTCCTCCGGAAGTTCCTCCAGGAATTCCTCCGGAAGTTCCTCCAGGAATTCCTCCGGAAGTTCCTCCAGGAGTTCCTCCGGAAGTTCCTCCAGGAATTCCTCCGGAAGTTCCTCCAGGAATTCCTCCGGAAGTTCCTCCAGGAATTCCTCCAGAAGTTCCTCCAGGAATTCCTCCGGAAGTTCCTCCAGGAATTCCTCCGGAAGTTCCTCCAGGAATTCCTCCGGAAGTTCCTCCAGGAATTCCTCCGGAAGTTCCTCCAGGAATTCCTCCGGAAGTTCCTCCAGGAATTCCTCCGGAAGTTCCTCCAGGAATTCCTCCGGAAGTTCCTCCAGGAATTCCTCCGGAAGTTCCTCCAGGAATTCCTCCGGAAGTTCCTCCAGGAATTCCTCCGGAAGTTCCTCCAGGAATTCCTCCGGAAGTTCCTCCAGGAATTCCTCCGGAAGTTCCTCCAGGAATTCCTCCGGAAGTTCGTCCAGGAATTCCTCCGGAAGTTCCTCCAGGAATTCCTCCGGAAGTTCCTCCAGGAATTCCTCCGGAAGTTCCTCCAGGAATTCCTCCGGAAGTTCCTCCAGGAATTCCTCCGGAAGTTCCTCCAGGAATTCCTCCGGAAGTTCCTCCAGGAATTCCTCCGGAAGTTCCTCCAGGAATTCCTCCGGAAGTTCCTCCAGGAATTCCTCCGGAAGTTCCTCCAGGAATTCCTCCGGAAGTTCCTCCAGGAATTCCTCCGGAAGTTCCTCCAGGAATTCCTCCGGAAGTTCCTCCAGGAATTCCTCCGGAAGTTCCTCCAGGAATTCCTCCGGAAGTTCCTCCAGGAATTCCTCCGGAAGTTCCTCCAGGAATTCCTCCGGAAGTTCCTCCAGGAATTCCTCCGGAAGTTCCTCCAGGAATTCCTCCGGAAGTTCCTCCAGGAATTCCTCCGGAAGTTCCTCCAGGAATTCCTCCGGAAGTTCCTCCAGGAATTCCTCCGGAAGTTCCTCCAGGAATTCCTCCGGAAGTTCCTCCAGGAATTCCTCCGGAAGTTCCTCCAGGAATTCCTCCGGAAGTTCCTCCAGGAATTCCTCCGGAAGTTCCTCCAGGAATTCCTCCGGAAGTTCCTCCAGGAATTCCTCCGAAGTTCCTCCAGGAATTCCTCCGGAAGTTCCTCCAGGAATTCCTCCGGAAGTTCCTCCAGGAATTCCTCCGGAAGTTCCTCCAGGAATTCCTCCGGAAGTTCCTCCAGGAATTCCTCCGGAAGTTCCTCCAGGAATTCCTCCGGAAGTTCCTCCAGGAATTCCTCCGGAAGTTCCTCCAGGAATTCCTCCGGAAGTTCCTCCAGGAATTCCTCCGGAAGTTCCTCCAGGAATTCCTCCGGAAGTTCCTCCAGGAATTCCTCCGGAAGTTCCTCCAGGAATTCCTCCGGAAGTTCCTCCAGGAATTCCTCCGGAAGTTCCTCCAGGAATTCCTCCGGAAGTTCCTCCAGGAATTCCTCCGGAAGTTCCTCCAGAAATTCCTCCGGAAGTTCCTCCAGGAATTCCTCCGGAAGTTCCTCCAGGAATTCCTCCGGAAGTTCCTCCAGGAATTCGTCCGGAAGTTCCTCCAGGAATTCGTCTGGAAGTTCCTCCAGGAATTCCTCCGGGAGTTCCTCCAGGAATTCCTCCGGAAGTTCCTCCAGGAATTCCTCCGGAATTTTCTCCAGGAATTCCTCCTGAAGTTCCTCCAGGAATTCCTCCTGAAGTTCCTCCAGGAATTCCTCCTGAAGTTCCTCCAGGAATTCCTCCTGAAGTTCCTCCAGGAATTCCTCCTGAAGTTCCTCCAGGAATTCCTCCGGAAGTTCCTCCATGAATTCCTCCGAAAGTTCCTCCAAGAATTCCTCCGGAAGTTCCTCCAGGAATTCCTCCGGAAGTTCCTCCATGAATTTCTCCGGAAGTTCCTCCAAGAATTCCTCCGGAAGTTCCTCCAGGAATTCCTCCGGAAGTTCCTCCAGGAATTCCTCCGGAAGTTCCTCCAGGAATTCCTCCGGAAGTTCCTCCAGGAATTCCTCCGGAAGTTCCTCCAGGAATTCCTCCGGAAGTTCCTCCAGGAATTCCTCCTGAAGTTCCTCCATGAATTTCTCCGGAAGTGCCTAAATTTCTTTTGTAGCCCGTTCAGAAAATTCCCGACAAGTCCTATAATTTCTTAATTATTTATCCCTAGATTTTTTTCTTGAAATCTATTTGGAGTTCCTCAAAAAAATCCTCTGAGAAAACTTTCATTACCATGAGGACTCTTCAGATATTTCTTTTGAGCTCCTTCCGAAATTCATATGGAATTCAACTAAACCAACCTCCCGAGAAATATTCGGAGATATTGTCCTCCTTAGCCGTGCGGTAAAACGCTCAGCTAAAAAGCAAGACCATGCTGAGGTTGGCTGGGTTCGATTCCCGGTGCCGGTCTAGGCAATTTTCTGATTGAGACTTCCCTGGGCATAAAAGTATCATCGTGTTAGCCTCATGATATACGAATGCAAAAATGGTAACTTGGCTTGGACATCTCGCAGGTAATAACTGTGGTGCTTAATGAAAACTAAGCTGCGAGGCGGCTCTGTCCCAGTGTGGGGATGTAATGCCAATAAGAAGAGGAATTGTCCAGGGAATCTTGTAGAATGATGCAAAGAAGGTAATTAAATTGCGAAATCTAGATCGAGAAAATTTTAAACGCATTTCTCTGGGATTTTTTTTTTCAAAAATTAGTTCTCCGAAATTTTTTTTAGGGTTTCGTCCGATTTTTTTTTTCAAGAACTCCTTCACAAATTCCTTCAAGATTCTTCCCAGCAATTCTCACGGAAACTTCTACAGAATTTCTTCAAATATTCGCCCAGAAAACCCTACATATCATGAGGAAATTACTTCGGACATTCTCTCGCTTTTTCTTCAGAGACTCTTTAGAAGTCTCTCAAAAATACTTACAAAAATATCCGTAAAAAAATCTTTTACGGATTCTTCCAGAAATATCTCTGAATTTTCCCCTGTCAACTTCTCCAGAAAATTCCTCAAGGAACTGTTCTATGAAATTATTTTTTGGCAAAGCATAGCATATGTGATTGTACAAATCGTGGGTGGCTATACAATGCTCAATTGAGCAATCTACTGTATATTGTCGCAAATTGGTACTTGGGATTAGTACCTTTTCCTATACAGTAGCAGTTGTATACCACGTCCTTACAATCACGGAAGGAAGGGAAGGAATGTTAGTTCAACATCTACTAGTGAAGATGCAGGGAACCCATACTACCTTCATAGATGTCTCGGGAAGGAAAATTTGTGTTAGTGGGTAAGGTGAATAATAGGGAGTTCTATTCGACAATATAGAGCGTTTGTCAATAACAGTATATGCTGAAAAAATATTAAAATATATTCATCAATTTACTTACGAACCGTCCAAAGGAGGACAAAGTAACCTGGATTTTACAAATGTTCCGCATTATATACAAATGTTCTAAATCCTACCTACGTCCGATCACGCACCAAATATTTACTCACTCGGTCGCGCGAACTATCTGCTTACTGGGCAGAAACACGACAAAACAAGCACTGACGGCCGCGTAATGCAGAACACAAAATTTCGGCAAATCGCGCGATCGTTCTACCGTCCGGAACAAGAGCCAACACGCACTGAACTAATTAACTTTATTACCGGCCGCGCAATGCGAAACACAAAATTTCGGCAAATCGCGCGATCGTTCTGCCGTCCGAAACAAGGGCCAACTCGTACTGAAGAAATTAACTTTATTACCGGCCGCGCAATGCAAAACGCAAAATTTCGGCAAATCGCGCGATCGTTCTGCCGTCCGAAACAAGAGCCAACACGCACTGAACTCCTGTTCTATGAAATTATTTTTTCATCAAGAATTCACGACGGACATTTTGTGGGAATATCCGAAGAAGTATTTCTTGAAGAAATTCGCAAAGGAGTTCCTGGTTTGAAACTCAGAAGAAATTGTTGTAAAAATTTGAATTTAATTAATTTCGTGGGGATGGACATCAGGATAAATTTTCGAAGTAATTCCGTAAAGAGTTTATGAAGAAATTCTAGAAGTAGACGTATTTGATCACGAAGAGTTTGAAAAAAATAGTCGAGTTCTAATTTTTAAATGAATTTTTGAAATGTTTTCAGACCAAAATATTCTAGTATAAACTGCCGAAAAAGATATCTTGATACATTTGGTCGAATGCCGTTGCGTCGAATGGATGTTTTAAGGTGATTATACAATCAAGCCAAGTGGTGAAATTCAAATTCACCACACGGTTTCTATCCTTTAATCAAAAGTTCAGATCTAACGTAATAATTTTCGTACAATGCTGAAATTAAAGTCGATTGTTTAGCATAAGTAAGCAAACGATCTACGGATGTTTCATCACCATGGGCTCTGTGGTTCTCTCAATTCGTGCTCTTGAAAAATCAATAGAAAAAGCACGTGGTTTTCAAGATGGCCGATTTGTGGCTTTGTTGTATAACCACCTTAAAGATAGGAACTTTAGTCAATAATAATATAAATTATTTATTCCGGTTTTCCAAAAAGTTACATAACTATTCCTCCAATATTGTCCAAGAATGATGGGCTCATAAAAAGAATAAATAATAGGAAAACAGACAGGATATTGTTTCCAACGAACCCCTTTTACCAACAACGATGAATCTCTACAGGGTGGTCTAAAGGTATTTATATTTTGTCAAATGATACTTGATCGGAAAGACATTATGTCGAATAGACATCAGGCCAAGGGGCAACCAACTCTAAACTTTCAAAAGTATCTAAAAATACTAACAAATACTAGCGAAAAACTACGTCGGATCTAACGTAAATTGATCAAAGAGCCCTGGTTGGGAAGTATGAAACACAACGCCACCCAGTCAATACAGTCCAACCCGTTTTAGGCAACACATGATTTCTTCAAATTTAAATTCTTAAACAATGACTGAACAATTATTTCGATTACTAATACATTCCGAACAATCTATGGGGCACCCGTTTTGGTTCGATAGCATTAGAAATATAAAATTTGGTTTGAAAATTTTCTAGAATTGTAAGAAGTACAAATGAGGTGCTTCCAAAACGGGGTAGTACTGTGTTTCAACAACCAACTGACGAACGCCATAACAACCAAACTAGCAACCGTATCGTTGTTTGAAGAATATCATGGATACTAGAAATACTATTGCAGTACAATGAGTAATACTATCGCAAGGTTTAGAGTTGGTTACTCCTTGCATCAGGCCATATTTTCGGACAATAATTAACGAATTATGGTTGGAAGTAAATTTTATACTAAACTAATTTTGAAAAACTAATTTTAAATAACGTTTTTTCGACGATATGTCATTTAACCGAATACCATTCGACTAAACGTGAATCAACTAAATGTTCCAATGCCGGATAAAGTATTGGCAAAATAACTAATAATTTTGCTATTTCTAGTCCACCAGAAGTTTCCGTTTGCTCAGGCGAAAAATCCTAGGTAGCTTCCATATTCGTTTCTTCTGCTGGGGCCGATTGAACTTCCTTCCAAAAGTTGTACGTTTTAACCCCCCGCCCCCATCCCTCCTATTTTACACTTTTTGTAAGAAACATCTGAAAGTTTTGTATGGATCGTCACACTTCGCTTAACTACCTATTAGTTGGCTAAAATTTGCTTTCAGCATTCGACTTAATTTCCATTCGACTGAATGTCCTTTCGACTAAATGTTCTTTCGACTAAATGTTATTCTATCAAACGTCGTTTGACGAACTGTCCCCAATGCTTGAATAACAACGGCCACAAGGTTACATGGAGATCACCTAACCAAGAAAAGGAGATTGTTTGTGAGTGGACACTTTTACGGATTTTTGGATCTCCCACATACTTTTTGATTAATAGATAGAACTGTCCAGAAATGATGTATATATAATAGCACATAGAACTGTAACTGTCAGATGTTCTTCTGTTTGGTGCTCGAAAGAAATCGAAAATCGGTTCTAATTTTAGTTTTTAGCATCGTTATGAAAACTTTGGTCAAAATGGAGCTCAAATGAACAATGTGTATATTTTGTTTTTATTGTGTTAGGAAGGTTTAACAAACCAGATCCTGCCTTGCTGGAGTTCAACATTCAGTTTTTCTTTATTTTTTAAATATTTGTGTTTGTTTTTCGTCGCACTTTATGTACTAATAGCAGACCCGACGTACTTCGTTTCGCCTAAAATTAATTTATTCTCTGACTAGTTCTCGAATTATGCATAAATTCCTGTTTCTATTGTATGGGAGCCCCCCTTTCCAGGAGGGGGAGGGGTTTTGAACCACCACAGAAACATATCTTTTCTTCCAAAATCTCCACATGCCAGATTTCTTTCCATTTGCTAGATTAATTATCGTGTTATGTAGAAATTTGTGTTTCATTTGTATGGGAACCTTCCTTTGTAACGGTGGGAGGGGTCTCGAACCATCTTAGGCACCTTCCCAGGATCCAAAAACCTCTGCATACAAATTTTCAAGCTGATAAGTTTAGTAGCTTCCGAGTCTATAAGGGTCAGACAGACAGAAATTAATTTTTATGTATATAAAGAAGAATAACATTATCTATTAAATGTCTTATTTCTTTTATAGCCCAAAGATGCTTATTATTAATCTTAAATCCTGGGTACCATGTTTTTACAACATATTTTGACAAAACCGAACAACTCATAATAAGCAAAACCCCAAAATTGGAAACCGTTGCTTACAAAGGTCGTAAATATAGATACCTCATAAATATACACGATTATGAAACCCCAACCTTTATCTTATTCAATAATGCGACACCATAAATTAGCTAATATTTCATTCCTACTTTCTCTTTTGCAGGTAAGATATGCAGAATTCCAGGACTCACGTAAGATGTATGCATCATCAATCGTTCCTGGAAACAGAAGTGAAAGCGGACTTCATAATTCTTTCCTTGCCCCTATGTCATTGAAAAGTGGAACAATATCAACCTCACCTCAACAGCAAAAACGGATCCATCCTTCCAAGAATGGTTTCCCCTTCGGCATGGATCAGGCTTTGTTCTGCATTCGGAAAAAAAATATGTCGAGCTGCTATAATTGACAGTCAAGCCTTCAATTTTTGAGCTGACTAAGCCTTTTGATCTCGCTTAATTATGTCTATCAAACATAAACCCAGATACCGAATTGCTAAATACGTAAAAAAAATACATCAAGACCATTGAAACAGAACATAAACCTCAAAATAATCGAAACAGCACGTTTTAGGCAAATATAATGCGGTACCGAAAGGTCCAGCGTGCATGCAATGTGGGAGCAGCAGCGTGGAATATTGTTGACCGTTGGGTTCGCTGAGTTGCAGTCATTGTCCGCCCGGCAATGAATGTCTGGTTAAGCAGAGTTACGTAACGTTCGATGCCGAGGCAAGAGGGGTCAGTCCAGCTCCGTCGACGAAAGAAAGCCACTCGGTTGTATGACCTTTCCACTATTATTGACTGAAATGGTCGGCGGCGGCGGAAACCCTTGTTGAATGTGGAGCACAGCTCGACAATCATAGGTTACTAAACTAATTTGGTGGTAGGGTGGCTCAACATTCTAACGTTTTTGCGAGAGTACAAATTAAACAATCTTAATGAGTACTTGTCGGAAGGTGTACAAAGAATAATTTTCATCGATGAGTATTTTTGGAACACTATTCAAATAGGCATCCCACAGTCTCAGTAGTGGCACGACTTTCAGTGGATAACCACAAACTCGTCAAATGTTGTGATATTTGCAAATCTCCCGGGGTCTGAGTTCCAACAAAGTGGTAGTTCGGCGGCAGCCAGCCACTGAGATCAAAGTTGTAGCAGGGTGTGCAAACACCACTGCTGTGTACTATGGGGTAGGGTCGATCATGACGCCAATGCAATCAAGTGAAGCCGGGTAGCCTACGCGCCATTAGACGAAGGTAATTAACGTTAGTAGTTTTGAGAGCAGAGCTGGTGTAAGAAAGATCAAGGAAAACAGTTATTTTATTTCGGTGCGCATGTGGAATAAGCGCAGCTACACCAGTCGGAATGATTTTCGCTGCGATAAGAATCGTTGCCGGTGGGCTGCAGGGTAAAATTGCAGAAGCCAATTGGGTGGGACCTCTTATTATCGGACCAGTAGATCACATGCTGCCTCCTGCCGGGCCGATTAGGGAGGGTGTCCAATGATTACAACATGAGCTGACCGGAGGCTACTCACCTGATCGATGGGCGGTAAAGTTCGTTACAGTTCTTGAAAGTTGTATAAATTACAAGGTTATATGAGATTTTTTATAGTTATAAAACCAGAATAGTTTTAGACTAAGCTTCTTTATTAGAAAAGACGGAGTTAACTAAAAATTTAACATTCTATATTAGTATATGGGAAGTTCTCATGCTTCTATGAATGTACATAATTCTATTATGAGACGTTTAGATTTAGACTGTAATAACTATTCTATTTCAGGTCATTCAAGAGTTCCTTGGAGTATAAGCGCTCAGGTCTACACGTGTGAACAAAAGGCTGTTATCTCTTTTTGAAAATGGTTCATGGCCTACTTCATCTATTTAATGAAGCTGTATACGCCATCCAAGAATTCCCTGTGTGTAGGCCTTAAGGACTACACGCGTTACTAGATGATTCATATATTTTAAAATGGCTCCTGCTTCTTTTGATCCCTGAAATCAAATTCGATACGCCTTTAATAACTTTCCGTTTCAGGCCATCCAAATCTCTGAAATATGGGTCTCAAAGTCTACAGGACCTGTAGTACAGGCGTAACAAAAAAACAGGGGTGGCATTGTGCATCTCGAATCGAATCACTCGATTCGTACGTCTTTGCATTCGTTTCGAAAAAATTGCGGCATTATGTATTTCGTTCGACTTCATTCAGTCGCAGTACAAGATTTCGAATGGTGCTGTACTAGCTCAATCGAGTATGTTCTGTCAAACGAAATGTAAACAGAGAGAATAAGAGATAGCTGTCTCCGTGTTTAGAATGCCGCCCGCTGGAGAGACAACCTTCAGCGCATGGCAAATGTGAGTAAATAGAGAGAATAAGAGTAATTTCATCTGCGTGTAGCATGTTGCCAGTTGGAAAGGCATCCTTCAGGGCATGAATTGGCAGAGTTAATTTATAAACAAGCAAATTGTGCTCAATGACTATAAAAAGGAATATTATTTATTGAGCAGTTGCAATCGATTAAAACAGGGCCCTCCTTAGCCGTGCGGTAAGACGCGCGGCTACAAAGCAAGACCATGCTGAGGGTGGCTGGGTTCGATTCCCGGTGCCGGTCTAGGCAATTTTCGGATTGGAAATTGTCTCGACTTCCCTGGGCATAAAAGTATCATCGTGTTAGCCTCATGATATACGAATGCAAAAATGGTAACTTGGCTTAGAAACCTCGCAGTTAATAACTGTGGAAGTGCTTAATGAACACTAAGCTGCGAGGCGGCAATGTCCCAGTGGGGGATGTAATGCCAACGAAGAAGAAGAAGAATCGATTAAAACATTAAAACACATACGATATGTTTTGTAAATTGAGATATTGTTACGACACAAATTATAAGTTTTATGTTTATTCGAGTTTATGCCACAGATCCAATTTTGAGCTAAATAATTTAAAGCTAAAGAAGGATTCGATAATAAATAACTTTGATGTTTCCATGTGTTTCAGTTAAATGCATTTGGGTTATCTCTTACGCGTTTTTTTTTTCAATTTAACTCACTATTTTTACGCAGATTTGTCCCATCGATTTTTCACGCGGTTTATCAAAATCGTCATGAAATACGTAAAAACTGCAAAAAAAAGATTTTAGTTAAAGTCGTTCTTACGCGGATTTTGGGATAATTAGAGATTTCATATTGTCTGGAAACTATAGAAGTAGGTATAAATGACGTTCTTTCCTTCAAGATACAATAATGAAACATTTATTATCTTCCCGAAAGCTATGAAGGTGACGAGTGTTTTTCATTCGACTTGAGTCGTTTTCCAGTGTGCTATCGAGTATCCATAATGCCAAAACATCTCGTTATTCTTGTACCTCCTCGAGCATACTCGAACGATGAGTCGTTTTCGAGATCGAATCGAAAGCCGTAATGCCAAACATGTTCGACTCGATAGAATTACGTTCGAATCGAGATGCGCAATGTCACCCCAGTTTTCTCTTTTTAAAATAGTTTGTGCACTTTTTAATTCAATCAGTCATCCAAGAATTCTCTGGAGCTCATGACAATCTAATAACTTTTTCGAAATGGCCCTTGTGATCCACAGAAAAAAATGGGTAAAGCTTCAACTATTGTTGCACACCAGTTCAACCAAGAATTAGCTGAAGTAGGGGAACGACTAAAATAAATACTCCCCCTAAACAATTAGAAAATTCCCATAAGAAAATAGAAAATTGCCAATAAAGAAATCAGGGTATGAGCAATAAATAAATATAAAATTTCCACAAATAAAACAAAATTTCCATTAACAATTCAAAATTTTCCACAAAACAAAAATAAATAAGCACTTTTAAAAGCAAAAATTGCAATTATAAAAGAAGAATTTTCCATAAAAAAATTAAATGTTCCACGAAAAAAAATACAAAATTTCCATAAATAAATCAATACTAGCAATAAAAAATAACAAAATTTTCCACAAAATAAATATATTTTTTCCTTAACAAAATAAAATTTTTCCACGAAATGATCAATAAAAAGCAATAAAAAAAATAAGAAAATTTCCGTAAAGAAATATAAAAAAGCAATCAAACTGTGCTTTTTTCCATAGATGACCCCTTCTTTAACAGCGTTTAAAATTCATGTAAAATTTCATCAGCTTTATTGCTTTCTTGTATTTTTTAATGGAAATTTTCTTATTTTTTATTGCTCTTTATTGATTATTTTGTGGAAATTTTTTATTTTTTTATGGAAAAAATATATTTATTTTGTGGAAAATTTTGTAATTGTTTATTGCTAATATTGATTTATTTATGGAAATTTTGTATTTTTTCGTGGAACATTTTCATTTCTTTATGGAAAATTCTTCTTTTATAATTGCTATTTTTGCTTTCAAAAGTGCTTTTTTTTTGTTTTGTGGAAAATTCTTAATAGTTTATGGAAATTTAGTTTTATTTGTGGAAATTTTATAATTATTTATTGCTCATACCTTGATTTTTTTATTGGCAATTTCCTAATTGTTTATGGAAAATTTATAATTTCAAATGGAAATTTTATTTAGCTGCCTAGGGGAACTGGTCATGTTCCTAATTTGGCCAGTTTCTCACATAACTCCAAAAATAAAGCGTTTTAGAGGGTTTTATTAACTCAAACAAGAGATACAGGGGATGGACAAAATAAGCAGGATAGGTAAATTTTGGGTAAAATTAGAAGTGTTGCTACCTGAGACGAAACCAGCAAAGACAGCTTCTTTTTCCTTGTTTTGACACTTGTTCTTCTTTTCATCACAGTTGACCATCGAGTTTCAACCAGGTTTCAACTGTTTCCTTGACTGTTTCACCTAAGCCCCGGGTGGACTCTTATGAGTACAATAAAAGTGTATCCAATTCACGAATTAGTAAATTCGTTTTCATAAGGATTTTTATACCGGGAACAAAACACACGTTTATAACTGACTATTAATTTGATTTGATTTGATTTATTTGATGGTAGGCAGCATGCCCATTATCTTATTCTAAAAATACATACATTCATTGGTCATTCAACTAAAAACTATGACTAAGTACATGTTTGATTTGTTCTCTAGACATTATTACATTTAAACGTTCACAGTTTGCATTATACAGAGACATCATACGATACAACGGTTCATTTCTAGCATAGTTCTGAAAACTGTTGGGAATTTGAAATTGTCGAGAATATCTTAAACCTACTCTTCCCTCGTAAAAAGTAACTTGTCCTAACAAGTAAGGAGACACATATTTTCCGTCAATAATATCCTTTAAAAAGAGCGCGTCAGCTACCTTTCTCCGGGTTTCTAATGTATCGAGCCCAACCAGCATACATAGCCAGGGTTGCCACATTTAAATCTGTATTTTTTCTCCAGGAAATCTTCATATCTGTATCTCAAGTCAAAAAATCTGTATTGAAAATCTGTATCCATCTAAACCCAATCAAAATGGTTTTTGAGCAAACTTTGCTTTAAAAATTAAGTAAATTTGATAATTTGTGAATGAAATCTGTCGAGGGTCCGTCTTTAACTATTGTTGCCACTTTAGTGGACCAACCGTCCAGTCACACTAAACCTAATAAGCAGAACTACTGTTTCTGGGTATGTGAATAAAGGCTAGATCTGATTTTTTATTATTGCTTGAGCTTTTTCTGAGACCACTTTATTCAAATATAGTCCGAACATTTTACGGAGTATAATATGGTTTCAATATCGTTGAGCTTGAGCTTGAGCTTGAGCTTGATTGACTGCTCGTAGTTGCTACTCCATTATGACCAGATCAGCTGTTCTTGCACAGGGAACCAACAGATGTTTTGCTTGGGACTAGCACACATCTTCAATGTACAACTACTGGTGATCTCATTTGTTTGGTCATACTGGCGCCTGCCACGTCAGAATGCAAGTCAATGTAGGGAAGGGGGAGGAAATGATGATACAATCACTCGCCCACTGCAAGCCGAATATACCTCTGCACTTGCCACGAGTTCATGCGGAATTTGTTGGAAATTTTGGGTAAGGTTCGAGAGGCAGAGGTTCGTCTTGGTTAACGAGCTGCCAATGTGATAGATAGGAGAAGGCAACTGATAGAATTTTCTAATTGGATGTAGGAAACGAGCTCTTTAGTTCATTTCAAATTCTAGCAGATTACTGTTAGAATACTCAAGTTGAAGGTATAGGAATAGTAATAGAAACGGTATGGAAGTCCATTTCCAGTTCTAGCGATTGCTAGAACATGAGAAATATAGAGAAAGATACAAAGTAGGAGAATGAAACGGACCTGGGATTGAACCCACGACCTCCTGCGTATGAGGCAGAAGCAGTAGCCATATGACTACCAAGCCCGCTATAATATGGTTTCAATATCGTTGATTTGCATAAACTGTTAATAAAAAGTAAGACCTACCAGAGCCAATTTGCTCTGTATTTTCAATTTGAAATTTTGCTAATATGATAATGGATCGTAATAAGATCAGTTTGGCGAAGAATTTAATTTTATAAGCCTCAAATCTTATTGATAACAGCTATTTACTAATAGCAAATTATTTACATAATTTGTATTATAATTTTCAGTACTGTTCTCTTCAATAAATCTGTAAAATCTGTAATTTTGCTAAAAATCTGTATATCTGTACATACAGATTCTTGGTCACCGCTCTACCCCAAAAATCTGTAAAATACAGAATAATCTGTATATGTGGCAACCCTGTACATAGCGAGTTATAGTTGGGTAAAGCATCTCTCCAGCCCAGATTTCGAAGCGCGAAGCGCACAAATTTTTTCTGTATGCTTTCGATTCTTGATTTGTGTGTTTCGTAATACGGTTGCCAAACTATGCCTGCATACTCTATACTTGAACGGACCAGTCCGACGTAGAGGGCGATTATAGTATAGGGATCATCAAAATCATGTCCAAGACGTTTGATCATTCCAAACATTGCGTTTGCCTTCGCAATCACTTTTTCTGTGTGATTAACAAAAGTTAATCCACGGTCCAATTCAATCCCTAAGTCATTTGTACATGTTGTCCGATTTATCAGCATTGTATTCACCCGGTAATCAAAATTAATTGTGTTAATCTTTCTGGAGAACGATACTACACAACATTTTGATACATTAACTTTTAGGCCAAACTTCGCACAGAAATTTGAGAAGCGATCAAGATTTCGTTGAAGATTCCAGCAGTCCTCGAAACGACGTATTGGGAAGAAAATTTTAACATCGTCAGCGTAGATAAGAATATATGCGCCTTCCAGGAAACTCGGCAATTCATTCATAATGACGATGAAGAGTAAAGGGCCCAAATGGCTGCCTTGCGGTACACCAGAATGTACTCGGAACGGCTTAGATCTCGATTTATTAATCTTAACGTACTGAATCCGGTTTTCCAAATATGTTCGCAGCCAACAAAGTACTGATCCTTCAATGCCATGCTTTCCCAAGACAGACAATATGGCGATAGTGTTAATTACATCGAATGCTTTTGACATATCCGTATAAATTGCATCCACTTGCAGACCGTCCATCATCCATTGAGTTGTCCTCGACACAAATTCTGCCAAATTGGTCGTTGTAGATCGTTTTTTCATGAAACCATGCTGCTGAACTGAAATCCTGGGTTCAATCCACGCATAGAGTCGATCGTATACAAGGCTTTCGAACATTTTTGGTATTGCCGATAAAATAGCTATACAGGTCGGACTCGATTATCCGGAGACTCGATTATCCGGGGACTCGATTATCCGGGGTTCGATTATCCGGAATTTTAGACTCGATTATCCGGAGTATTTTTTTTCTTCAAATTTTTTTAATTCTAAATTTTTATTTTCAGTAGGATAATATACACTATGATTATTTTAACAATGTGGCGTATCTAGGTTGTTTGAGGGGGTTGAAAAAGGGGTCGTTTTGTATATTGAAATTTGACTATAGGCTTGTATATCAACTTTATGAATTCAAATGATTATATTACTATTATATTCATACAAAATAGGATTATATGAAGAAATATGAACGTAGCTTGTATAGGAGGGACTGAAATAGGGTTGTTCTACATATTTATTTTATTTGGATGAATCAATTATTTTCTTCAGAATATGTCCACAAACTTCTCGCTTCAAGAACTTTTCCGTGGTCGGAGACGAGCCAGCCTCGGGCTGAAAGTCTCCTTAATAAAGAAAGAAAAAAAACATTTCCGTGGAAGCCTTTCCACCATAGAACGATGTGTTTGGATGCATAACATTGGTTGCAGAATTCGCTTTCAATTTATAATTAACGACGATGGACATAAAGCATAAGGCTTTTTCTTTATCATATCAAGACATGAAAACAAATTGCTTGTCACCTGATACAAATGCGAGAAAAGGGGCAGAGAAATATTTCTCCACTGACGTTGTGATAAAACGCTTCGTTCTAGTACAATTGCCATTGAAGATCATGTGCAAAACAAGTCAAAATGCTTCATCAGCACCAATAATGACCTTTCAATTGGAGTTATCCTAAAGGAATTTATCTTGCAGAATATCACCCTTTAAGGAATAATCGATTAATTACGTAACGCAAAAATCGCGAATTTCCAGAAGAAAATCTTCAGCAACAAACGGAAACACGTTACCAAGAAGAGATTGCAAGGACCTATAAATGGTTATTTGATGCGCGGATCATTGCCTAATATTTGATTCAAAAGACCCCTTTTTGTCTCCCTCGGACACAAAGTATACCGAAAGGCTATTTGTTTTCTCCAAAAACAAACATATTTTAGATGTCTCGGAGCTTCATAGTATTATATACCGATCATCTATGGTCGGCGAATTGGGGCCCATTTTTGGCACTTCTTCTCCTTCTTCTTATTGGCATTACATCCCCACACTGGGACAGAGCCGCCTCGCAGCTTAGTGTTCATTAAGCACTTCCACAGTTATTAACTGCGAGGTTTCTAAGCCAGGTTACCATTTTTGCATTCGTATATCATGAGGCTAGCACGATGATACTTTTATGCCCAGGGAAGTCGAGACAATTTCCAATCCGAAAATTGCCTAGACCGGCACCGGGAATCGAACCCAGCCACCCTCAGCATGGTCTTGCTTTGTAGCCGCGCGTCTTACCGCACGGCTAAGGAGGGCCCCTATTGGCACTTATCCTTATCCAATTTGCTTGCGACTGGTTGCATTTAACGGGAAATCTTATTAAGTTCCCCCTAACACACGTGACTTGACCGAAAAATTGCGACGCGATTCTAACGCTTGGCGAATGCGATTCTGTCGCCGTTGGAGTGGAAGAGTTACTGGAACATTGCCTATAGCGACCCAACGATAAAATCGCGGCGACTAGTTTTTGCCGTTGAGGTGATGAAATCACTCAGGTCTGGGGGAGCCTTTATATTGTTTCCTATTGAAAAATGGATAGATCGGACAATTGACTCAAAAGTTTCATAGCTTTTTGATGAAAGTTGACTAGATCAAACTTTGGGTTCAGAAATAACGATCAAAATACTATTTTTTGTACAAAAAGTGCGTAAATAGTCTAGTTTTTTTTGGCACCTATTCTCAACCATCAGATTCGATTCAAATGGGAATCCTGTCTCATCATTTCATATTGAAAATTGGCTGGATCGTACTATAGACTCAAAAGTTATGGCAAAAATACTATTTTCCGTTGTTTACCAGAAAATCACCGATACCGTTAGGCGGATTAATCAGGGTTTTTCCAAAATAATTTCTGATTACACCACTGCAAATACAATAAAACATATTTTTTTCGTCATTTAATTGCAGATTTGATTTTTTTTCTAGTGATTCGATTATCCGGAGGATTCGATTATCCGGAGTGAAAAAAAAATCGATACTCCGGATAATCGAGTCCGACCTGTACCTCGATAATTCTCCACTGCTTGCTTGGAACCCTTTTTATGGACTGGTACAATATGCGATATTTTCCACAGTATTGGGAAGTTGCCGCAACGTAAAGACAGGTTGAACAGACTACTTAAAGGAACTGCAAATGCATCAACATACTTCTTGACCGAAAAATTCGAAATACCGTCAGGACCGGTGCTTTTGGAGATGTCCAACTGTTCAATTTTTTGACGCACTTCGGCAAGAGTTAAAGAAAACTCCGGGAACCTTTCATTACATGTGTTGATTTCGTGTGTCTCAATCTGATTACATTCTGAATAAACAGCATTGAAAAAATCAGCGAACAGCTCAGTTGCTTGTTCAGAGCAGTCAGCTTTTTTTGAATGGTACATCACATTTACTGGTATTCCTGTGTCACGTCGCTTCTTCCGTACATAGTTCCAAAATAGTTTTGGATTTCCCTGAATATTCAGTTGTAGTTCGTGCATATACGCTTTATACTGCGATCGCTGCTTATTTTTAAACTCACTTCTAGCTTGCCTATACATGCATTCGTCATGATGAGATTTACTTTTTTTTCGAAATTTGTTGTAGAGCTTCTTCTTAGTCTTCATTAGCTGTATTGTATCGAAATCAAACCATTCTGGGTACCTAGCACTTCCTGGCTTATTACTAATAATGCGACAGTGCTTCGAAAAAATTTCATATACGATAGCGTAAAATGCCAGTACGTTAAAATCAACAGCGTTACTCACATGATGAAAATCACTACCTAATAAATCAAACATCTCGAAGCAGCACAGGAAGCTTACCATGGAATCGATCATTAATAAGCTAAACGGATGATTTGGATTACACGTTAAAATGAAACAGTTTTTGTAAAACAAAAATCATGCGGAATATTTTATTTGGGAAACTTTCGCACAAAAAGCTGCTGGCTGCACCTGACAGTTCGTGGCAGCAGTTGACTGGCAGCAGCTGAAGTTACGTTTTTTCCTCTTTGCAAGTCCCGAGGGGCCCTCTTTAGCCGTGCGGTAAGACGCGCGGCTACAAAGCAAGACCATGCTGAGGGTGGCTGGGTTCGATTCCCGGTGCCGGTCTAGGCAATTTTTCGGATTGGAAATTGTCTCGACTTCCCTGGGCACAAAAGTATCATCGTGCTAGCCTCATGATATACGAATGCAAAAATGGTAACCTGGCTTAGAAACCTCGCAGTTAATAACTATGGAAGTGCTTAATGAACACTAAGTTGCGAGGCGGCTCTGTCCCAGTGTGGGGATGTAATGCCGATAAGAAGAAGAAGAAGCAAGTCTCGTCCCAGGTTGTAACTATGTCAGTTATCAATCGATTTTGACAATTCAGGCATGCCTGAACTAGAAAATTTATGCAGTTCCACGGTATGTCTATAGAATCGACTATGGCCACCGGATTCCGGATTTTTCGGAGGTTAGTTCAAAACCGTAAATTTAAGGTGGATATTAGGATAAGTTGTGTCTAAAAAATTAATAATATTAGTAACCACAAATGATTAGAAACAACAATTGCCGATTGGAACCATATATTGGGATTTAGAATCGGACCAGAATCAAGTGAGATATGACTATTTCTTTATAATCGATAATTATCACAGGGGTTTGTAGAGATTGAGATGGGTATAATCAAATATATAGATTGAATTGAATAATAGGGCATATACATTGGTCATGAGTACCAGATACAAGAGTGACAGATGAACGGAGTCAGATTTCAGTTTTGTGATGTATTTCGCGGGAAGTAGTAGCTGCTGCGGATCGAGCAGCAGCTAGAGACGCCTGATTCGTATGCAGCCGTCTCCTCCGGACACGACAGGGTCAGGCCACAAATTCATTTGAATCTCGCTTTTAGATGATCGTCCACTATAATTTTATTCCAGTAGGCTTCTAATGTGTCAAGTATGAAAAACTAATTGAATAAACGGATCCTGGAGTCGCTAGGATGCCCCGGGAAACCTGTACAAAAGGACATTTTAGTTTCAGCACCAAAATCAGTCATTCGATTGCCCCCGAGGATCCTGTGGAAGGAAACCTTTTAGTTCTAGCACCAAAAACAGTCATTCGACGGCTCTTTCTCGTGGTTTTTGATCAGGAATAGGGTTGTGATACCGGTAGTACCGGTACCGAAAATACTGGTACCAAACACCAATGAGAAGCGGTAAATATAACTGAAAAAAAGGCTCAGGTGCACGAGGAAAAGTGACCAATAATTAATGATTCATTTTTTGTCTTAATATTCATCCTAAAGTAGCGCGATTTTTTCTATATCGTTTCTGACAATGACCTGGGAGTTATGTCGCAGTCCTCACTCATCTATGGCCGTAGGTGGCCATCAAACGGCCTTCCGGAAAATCCAGAACGTCCATAAAAATGTTCATTTTGTAAAGTTCGTCTCAAAGCAACGCATTTTTTCCTAAACCATTTCTGATGGTGATCTTGGAGTTATTTCACAGTTCTTTACTTGCTACGACCACAGGTGGCCACCAGACGATCTTCCGAAAAATCCGGAACGTCCGCAAAATTGGCCATTTGGTAAAGTTCGTCCCAGAGCAGCGCATTTTTTCTAAACCATTTCTGACGATGATCTTGGAGTTATTTCACAATACTCACTCATCTATGGCAATATGTGGTAACCAGACGGTCTTTCGTAAAACCCGGAACGTCCGTAAAAAATTATCCTTTTGTGAAGTTCGTCCCAGAGCAGCGCAATTTTTTCTAAACTATAACTGACGGTGATATTAGAGTAAATTCATAGTACTTTACCGGATATGACCGCGGGTAGCCACCACACTCTTCTTCTTATTGGCATTAAATCCCCCACTGTGACGTTGCCACTTCGCAGTTTAGTGTTCATTAAGCACTTCTATAGTTATTAACTGCAAGGTTTCTAAGCCAAGTTACCATTTTTACATTCTTATATCATGAGGCTAACACGATGATATTTTTGTGCCCAGGGAAGTCGAGGGAGTTTCCAACCCGAAAATTTCCTAGACCGACCGGGAATCAAACCCAGTTACCCTCAGCATGTGCGCATCTTACTGCACGGCTAAGGAGGGCCACCAGACCACAGCCTTTCGAAAAACCCGTCCGTAAAAATGGTCATTTGGTAAAGTTCATCCCAAAGCTGCGCATTTTTTTTCTAAACTACATCTGGAGTTAATAAACAGTTCGTTACTGTCTATGACCGCAGGCGGCCACCAAATGGTCTTCCGAAAAACCCGGAACGCTTGCAAAATGGTCATTTTGTAAAGTTCTAGAATGAGGGCAGGGCAATTTTTGCTCAACCATTCGTGAAGGTGATCTTGGAGTTGATTTTCAATTCTTACACAGTCATGACCACATGTGGGCACCAGACGGTCTTCCAGATAACAAAAACGTCGTAAAAAGTCATTCCATAAAGTTTCTACAGGAGCAGTGCATTTTTTCTCAATATTTTTCTAATAATGACCTGAGTGTTAATCTATAGCCAATTATTTTTACCACACAATCTATATATATATATATATATATATATATATATATATATATATATAAATGAAATGGTCTGTGTTCGTATCCGCATAACTCTAAAACGGCTGGATGGATTTTCTTCATTTCTTCAGCAGAAGAACGAACATACCGTTTCTGACGGGTTTATATGATATTTCCTCATGCGAAAATTACGCGTAAGGTTGTGCAAATCCTGAAAAACTAAAATTAGGATTCGTATGGAAATTTTACATGGGAATTTTTGCCTACTACGCAGGACAACGTCTGCCGGGTCGACTAGTAATTCTATAAAGGTCATCACATTTACCATAGGTAAACTTATCTGTGGTATAATAATAACAAATGAATGATGAGTTTTTTTTATCATAATACCAAAATAATAGTCATTGATGTTGATAACAAAATGAGGTATGTGGAAGTTATTGAATACCTAAGTAGAGTTATTCAACAAGGATGATAGATTTTTCAAGGCCACTTAAATTCCTAAAAGTAATTCTTTGAAGTATCATACCTACTCAATCAATCAAACACCACAAAATAGATGCATTCCATACACACTAAATAGTTTTTCAACATATCAATTTTCATCCGGAGATATCTAACGAAACTAGTAGTTACATATAAAGCCTGTCCACATTATATTTCGGACAGTTAGATAATGTTCAATTGATTTGTCGTAAAGCGAATAGATTGAGCTGTTATGTAAATAGATCGTCTCAGTGGTTGGTAAAAATGTTTAAAAATCGCGAAATTTAACGTGGACAGGCCTTACTCTAGTGCCGTCCAGCAGATGAAATCAAAACTAATAAGCTATTTCACCCGTAGGTTCCTAATTTAGCTTGAGCTTGAATGACGGCCCGTAGTTGATACTCTATTACGTCCAGACTTAAGCTGGTTACGAAGTCCGTAATAAGCCCTATGTGCAGCTGCAATACGCCTTTTCACCTCGCGGGTAACATCATTATCGCACGTCACTAATGTTCCAAGATACACAAATTCTTCTACCACTTCAAATTTTTCACCATCCAGCACTATTTCGCTACCACCATCACTAATGAACCCACCTTGATTGCCAGCGACCATGTACTTCGTTTTGCTGGTATTGAACGTGAGTCCAATCCTCACTGTCTCCCTCTTAAAAGGCGCAAAAGCCTCTTCCACGGCACGGCGATCAATTCCGATAATATCGATAAATCCCAGGAGCATATCCCAAGTAACATTTTAAGTTTTATAACGCTCTTGAAGACCATTATTTACTCTACAAGAGTGTTATAAAATCAGCATAAAACCAAAATGTTACTAGGGATGCGATTTAGTGATAATGCTACCGCTTCTTTGCACACCAGCTCTCCTAATCGCTCCCTCGAGCGCTATATTGAACAGTAGGTTCGAGAGTGCATCACCCTGCTTTAATCCATCTAAGGTAACAAATGACGTCGATATTTCATCCGCAACCCTTACACTTGATTTCGATCCGTCCAACGTTATACGAATCAGCCGTATCAGTTTCGCCGGAAAACCATGTTCAAGCATAATTTGCCATAATTCATTCCGTTTCACTGAATCGTACGCCGCCTTGAAATCAATAAACAGATGATGTGTCTGCAAGCTGTAATCCCGGAATTTATCAAGGATTTGTCTCAGGGCAAACATTTGATCCGTCGTTGATCGGCCCTCACGAAAACCTGCTTGGTATTCGCCGACGAAGGACTCTTCAAGCGGTCTCAATCTGTTGAACAGATTACGGGACATAATTTTGTACGCCGAATTAAGGAGGGTTATTCCTCGGTAATTGGCGCACTCCCGGCTGTTCCCTTTCTTAAAGAGAGGGCAAATGAGGCCGTCCAACCAGCTAGCAGGCATTTCCTCGTCTTCCCATATTTTCGACATAATATGGTGCGAACTTCATAAAGCTGCTCACTGCCATGTTTGAGAAGTTCAGCCGGGAGCTGGTCCTTCCCCGCAGCCTTATTGTTTTTCAGCTCTTTGACAGCTTTTTTAACCTCATCTAGTGTAGGTGACTCCACAGCTTGTCCATCGTCGCTAATATTTATTCTGTTCTGTTCACCGATGCACCGTCACTTCCTCCATTCAACAAAGTCTCGAAGTGTTGCTTCCACCTGGTAGCCACTTCAGTTTTATCTGTCAGCAAATTCCCTTGTTGGTCGTTGCACATGACGGGAGATGGCGCTGTCTTTCTCCGCACGCCATTGACAGACTCATAAAACCTCCGCATATCGTTCTGCTCCATTTTTTCCTGCGCCTCACTAATAATTTGTTCTTCGTACTCTTTTTTCTTCCTACGGTGGGTTCGTTTTTCGGCTGCTCTTGCTTCCTTGTACCGATCTCTATTCGATCGGGTACCCGACACCAACATCCGGCTTCTGGCAACGTTCTTCTCGTCTGTCACTCTCTGACACTCCACATCGAACCAACCCGTCCTGGGTCGCCTCTGTGCAGTGCCTAACACTTCTCGTGCTGTTGTGTTCACCGCTCCATGGATCGACTCCCATAGATCGTTGATGTTGTCGCTAACGTTGATTGCACTTATCCGTTCGTCGAGCTTCTGGCGGTACTCAGCCGATACTCCTTCCGCCGACAATCGCTGGATATTGTAACGCATCGTTCGCTGTGATCTTTTGTTCGATACAGTTGACAACCGTGATCGAATTTTATTGACAACGAGGTAGTGATCAGAGTCAATGTTCGGACCTCTGAATGTCCGCACATCGATAACAGAAATGGCGCCCATCCACCAGAACATGGTCTATCTGGTTGCAAGTTTCACCATTTGGGTGTTTCCAGGTGTGCTTTCTGATGTTCTTTCGTGCAAAGTAGGTGCTGCTGATGGCCATCCCTCTGGCAGCAGCAAAATTTACTTGCCGTAGGCCGTTGTCATTGGTAGCGGAGTGAAGGCTCTCCCTACCGATTATGGAACGGAAAAAGTCCTCTCTACCGACCTGAGCGTTAGCGTCTCCGATAACAATTTTCACGTTATGCTTTGGGCACTCTCCATAGGCTTTATCAAGACATTCATAAAACGTGTCCTTCACGTCGTCGGATTTATCGTTTGTCGGTGCGTAAACGTTGTTTAGGCTGTAATTGAAGAATTTGCCCCGTATCCTCAACACATAGATTCGTTCGCTAATTGGTTTCCACCGCATCACTCGCTTCATCTGCTTGCCCATCACTACGAAACCAACTCCATGCTCTGCTTTTAAACCGCCGCTGTGATAGATGTTATACTTGAATGCAGTATTGGTCGTGGGGTCCACGGCTCGGAATTCACGTTCTCCGGATCTAGGCCATCGGAAGTCTTGAATAGCAGCCACGTTCACTCCAACCTTCTGCAGTTCACGAGCCAGAAGGCTCACTCGTCCAGGTTCATTTAGGGTCCTGACATTCCAGGTACCGAGTTTCCAATCATAGTCCTTATTTCGTTGCCGGGTTGGTTGCCAAAAATTACGTTCTCTTTTTCTTCTATCTCCATTTTTCGTGGTATTTGAGAGGCTTCAGTAAGCTACCTTACCGGAGTCGCGTTACCTACATCGCGATGATGGAGCTGCCACTTTAGGTATAGCTTACGCGATACAGCATTTCGTTAATCAGCCGCTGGGTACCAGGCAGACGCTGTTTGAGCAGCACCTCCTGGTGAACATACGCTCGAGGCGTACCTTCTCACTCTAGCTGATGTCAGAAGGACAACAGTGCCCAGGCTGCACTACCAGCTAAGTACACAACCCTTAGCTGGCGGTCTTTTGTCGTCGGACGACCCGTGGAAGCGTGAGATAGGGACTTGTGGGGACCAGAGCTCTGTTGGGCGCTCCTTCCTTGATGTCAAGCCACCATTGTGCAGCCCACACATGATCCCTACTGATATATTTAAAGCAGACAATCCATCAACTAGTATTTAATTGAAAGTTTATTTTAATATTATTGAAATTAAATTAAATCGTCTCTAGAAATAATTAAAATCTCCTTCAAACCTTCTAACGTCAAATGAAACCTGTCCGGCAAATCCGCATGCATTGCGTTTTGCAACAGCGGCAATGATGCGGATTTTTCTTTTAGTATAAACTGTCGACAAACCGGTTGCCGTTACGTTGCCGCACACCATCCCGTTTCCCCCATAACTTCTCTTGGGGGCCAATAAAAAGAAATTTACGAATCGACCATTTTTGCGAATGTTCCGGATCTTCCATGGGTCCACCTGGTGGCTACAATGGTCCGTGTGTGGTCCTATTCCATAATCAGGGTTCGACAACAAATGGTTCTAAAAATCTCGGCGCTCCACAATTAAATTAAAGAATTGACCATTTTTATGCATGCTCCGGATCTTCCTGCAGCCCACTTGGTGACCACAATGGTCCGTATGTTGTCACAACATCAATTTCGTACTCTAGCTTCGATAATTAATGATTCTAAAAAATCCGGCAGCTCTACGATGACATTTTTGAATTGACCTTTTTACGGATGTTTCGGATCTTCCAGGGGACCACCCGGTGGTCACAATGGTTCTTGTGTGTCACAACATCAATTCCGTACTCAAGTTTCGACAACAAATGACAAAGAGCTACAGTGTTGTACAACAACACTACACACAATGCAACTTGGTTGTTCAACATTTGACTCCGCCCACCCGAAGTCTGAGCAAAATCAAACGGTTTAGATTAATTTAATAATTTTCTAATATTTTTCCTGAAACTTGGTTAAATATGCCAACAAAGTTCTTGGTGGGGTTTCTGAAAGAATTTCTGGAGGAAACTATGATTTGTTTTAATTTCTACAGGCATTTATCAGGAAACTTCATTAGGAATTCCTTTGTAAAATCCTATGACAATTTCTGTATTTTTTTTTTTGATTTTAGAAAGTATAATCCATTCAGCTTCTTTTTGGAAAATTACTTTAGTGAAACATACAATATTCATTCGCAAATTTATTTAAGAATGAACTATTTTTCGATGGAATCCCTAAAACAATTTTCTAAAGGACTTTCCGAGAGAATTCCTGAAGTAGTATTGGAAAGTGTAGTAGGAGTCTTTTAAGAAAATTTTGAGGAAATCCTCACAGACATTTTCGAAAGATCTCCTAACAGTATTTCCGAAATGCATCAGCGGCTGCTCCCTCATCTTTCTCGATTGCACACCCCAGAGTCAACGTCCTCTTCCAGGTTCTCTGCAAGTTCTTTTGATGGTCTCTCATCATGCATACGCACTACATGTCAACCCACTGTAATCTGCCTTATGTTAACAATCTGCCTATGTCTGCATTTTTTTATACTTGGTTTAACTCGTGATTCATTCAGTCGTCTGCGCCAATTACCATTTTCCACCACGCTGTTAAATATTGAGCGCAGTATTTTCAACTCAAACACTTCGAGAATTCGATAATCTGCATGTTTTAACGTTTAGGATTCATGGCCGTACAGGACGACTGGACGAATCAAGATGTGCACAGAGCTAGTTTTGTCAGTGCCTGTAGGTAGCTTTGTAAAGTTAGAAAATAATTTTCTGGAGGAATGATCAAAGGACTACCCAGAGGAATTTTCTATAAATTGCTTAATGTAGTTTTGGAAGAATTCCTATGAGAATTTCAAGAAAAAATTTCAAGGAAATTGCTAAGGAACTCTTAGAAGCATTACTAAAACAAATCCGAAGGTATTCCTTAAATAATCTTTCGAAGGAATAACAAATTAATTTTCAAAGGAATTCCAAAGCAAAATTCGAAAGCTGAAAGAAATTTCCGAAGTAATCCGTAAATAATTTTCTGAAGGAGATTTAAGATTTTTTTTGGAAACAATTTTCTAAGGAACTCCTAAAACATTCTCTGTAAATATTTCAAAAAAAAATTGCGAAGGACTTTCAGAAGGTAAATCCAAATTTCTGAACGAAGTCTTGACGAAATGTCCAAAGAAATTTCGGAGATATCTAAGACTGTGAGAAGCTCCTTTAGGAGTTACTTCCAAAAAAACCTTCAGGAACTTGTTCAGGAATTTCTAAGGAAATTTTGTCCTAGAACTTTGCACGGAATTCCAAAAGAGTTCTTAGAAGAATTTCTTGGAAATTCCTTAACGATTTTCCCAAGGTTTTCTTAAACAAATTTCTGAAGGAACTTTTTCCGAACTAATTCCTGAGAGAAATTCCAAAATATAGCTGAGATAATTTTCGAAAGACTTTCTGGAATTCGTTTTCGTTGAACTTCTTGAGCCAATTTCCGAGGGAATTCCTGGACAAATCTCCATCTCACTGAAATTCTATTAGAAATTTCTTCATAAATTCCTTTGAGAATTCCTCCGGAAATTCCTTCAAAAATCCCTTCAGAAATTTCTTTATGGATTCCTATGGAAATTCCTTTAGGAATTCTTTTGGGAAATCATTTAGAAATACCTTCAAAATCTCTTAAAGTAGTTCAAACGGGAGTTATTTTCGAAATTCATTCAGGCTCTTTTTAAACAAAAAAGCCTTCGGAAATACAATTAGAAATTCCTGCTCAAAACCCTCAATAAATTTCTTCAAAAACTTCTCCAAAATTTATTTGAAAGCTCCTCAAAAAAAAAATCCTTGAATAATCTAAAGAAAAAATCCACCAAGAATTCTTTTGGATATTTTGACAGGAATTTCTTTAAAAGTATCTTCAAAAAGCCTCAGGGATTCCTTCTTAGATTTCTTCCAGGAAATCCACTGAAAATTAATTAGAGAATAAAATAGTTTTCGGTGGAATTGCTAATTAAATTTTCGAAAATATAAAACAAACAAATTAAACAACTAACACTGAAAAAATCCGAAGGTATTACTGAAAGAATTTCGTAAAGAACCATGAAGGCATTTTCGATGGAATTCCTGCAGGAAGTTCTGGAAGAATTCCCGGAGAATGTTTTAAAGGAATTACTGGAAGAAGTTCCTTAGGCAAATTTGGAAGAAATTCCTTATGCAATTTCTGGAAAAAAATATTTAAGGAATTCATAGAATAATTGCCGAAGAAATTCATAAGGAGGTATTGCTTTAAAAAATAAAAGAGTTGCTAAATAGTTTTTGAAGAAACTCCAAATGGAATTTTTTGAGAAATTTCTTAAGAAATATCCAGAGGAATCGCTAAAAAACTTCCGAAGGAATTCCTTAACGATTCTCCTAAGGCAGCGGTTCCAAACCTTTTTCTTGAGAGGTATCCCTTCGAACTTTTGCATTAATTAAGGAGGAGGCTTCCGAGCCTCTTGAAAGGAGGCTTCCAAGCCTCTTAAAAGGAGGCTTTCGAGCCTCTTGAAGGAGGCTTTCGAGCCTCTTGAAGGAGGCTTTCGAGCCTCTTGAAGGAGGCTTCCGAGCCTCTTGAAAGGAGGCTTCCGAGCCTCTTGTAAGGAGGCTTCCGAGCCTCTTGAAAGGAGGCTTCCGAGCCTCTTGAAAGGAGGCTTCCGAGCCTCTTGAAAGGAGGCTTCGGAGCCTCTTGAAAGGACGCTTTCGAGCCTCTTGAAAGGAGGCTTCCGAGCCTCTTGAAAGGAGGCTTCCGAGCCTCTTGAAAGGAGGCTTCCGAGCCTCTTGAAGGGCTTGGCCTCTTGAAAGGAGGCTTCTGAGCCTCTTGAAAGGAGGCTGGAGCCTCTTGAAAGGAGGCTTGAGGCCTCTTGAAAGGAGGCTTCTGAGCCTCTTGAAAGGAGGCTGAGCCTCTTGAAAGGAGGCTTCTGAGCCTCTTGAAAGGAGGCTTCTGAGCCTCTTGAAGGAGGCTTCTGAGCCTCTTGAAAGGAGGCTTCCGAGCCTCTTGAAAGGAGGCTGAGCCTCTTGAAAGGAGGCTTCCGGGCCTCTTGAAAGGAGGCTTCTGAGCCTCTTGAAAGGAGGCTGAGCCTCTTGAAGGAGGCTTCTGAGCCTCTTGAAGGAGGCTTCTGAGCCTCTTGAAGGAGGCTGAGCCTCTTGAAAGGAGGCTTCCGAGCCTCTTGAAAGGAGGCTTCTGAGCCTCTTGAAAGGAGGCTTCTGAGCCTCTTGAAAGGAGGCTTCCTGAGCCTCTTGAAAGGAGGCCTGAGCCTCTTGAAAGGAGGCTTCTGAGCCTCTTGAAAGGAGGCTGAGCCTCTTGAAAGGAGGCCTGAGGCCTCTTGAAAGGAGGCTGAGCCTCTTGAAAGGAGGCTTCCGAGCCTCTTGAAAGGAGGCTTCTGAGCCTCTTGAAAGGAGGCTTCCGAGCCTCTTGAAAGGAGGCTTCTGAGCCTCTTGAAAGGAGGCCTGAGCCTCTTGAAAGGAGGCTTCTGAGCCTCTTGAAAGGAGGCTTCTGAGCCTCTTGAAAGGAGGCTTCCGAGCCTCTTGAAAGGAGGCTCTGAGCCTCTTGAAGGAGGCTTCTGAGCCTCTTGAAAGGAGGCTGAGCCTCTTGAAAGGAGGCTTCTGAGGCCTCTTGAAAGGAGGCTTCCGAGCCTCTTGAAAGGAGGCTGAGGCCTCTTGAAAGGAGGCTGAGCCTCTTGAAGGAGGCTGAGCCTCTTGAAAGGAGGCTTCCAGGCCTCTTGAAAGGAGGCTTCCGAGCCTCTTGAAAGGAGGCTTCTGAGCCTCTTGAAGGAGGCTTCCGGGCCTCTTGAAGGAGGCTGAGCCTCTTGAAAGGAGGCTTCCGAGCCTCTTACAAGGAGGCTTTTAAGCCTCTTAAAACGAGGCTTTTAAGCCTCTTGAAAGGAGGCTTCCGAGCCTCTTGAAAGGAGGCTTCCGAGCCTCTTGAAAGGAGGCTTCCGAGGCTCTTGAAAGGAGGCTTCCGAGCCTCTTGAAAGGAGGCTTCCGAGCCTCTTGAAAGGAGGCTTCCGGGCCTCTTGAAAGGAGGCTCCGAGCCTCTTGAAAGGAGGCTTCCGAGCCTCTTGAAAGGAGGCTTCCGAGCCTCTTGAAAGGAGGCTTCCGAGCCTCTTGAAAGGAGGCTTCCGAGCCTCTTGAATAATACTGGCAGTATTGTCCTACACTCTGTGCCAAAAATTCTGCTCTTTGATTTTACTCCTTCTAAACGATGGACATTAAGAAAATTCAAATAGCCTTCTATTAGTTGCACTTACTTAGTCAAGATTGTAAAATCGTTTGGATGAGGTAAAATCAAAGAACAGAATTTTTGGCACAGAGTGTAGGACAATACTGCCTAAAGATTTAGGTGCCTGACTGAATGAGGCTTTGGCTTAGACGAATTCCAAAGACCAGGTAATTTTTTTTTGTATTTTGTATCATTTAACTTGGTAGATTAAATCTACTAGATACAGCCTAATTCAAATTCACAACTAATCAATCAACCTATTCATTAACCAATGTTTGTCACTGTCTGAGAGACACCATCACTTGAGGTAGATTTGAAATTGAATTCTGACGAGTTCCACCTCACCTCACCTGACGAGTTCCTAACAACTAACTAATAAAAACAATCATAACACAAGTTTAGTATTATTCCAATCAACTCCCCACGTTGTATTGTTTTACAAATACGTATTTCGTCTTCAACTGTAAGGCCATCTTCAGTGTCACTTATTTTACTCGATTCGACTCAAATAAATTGATTATTTTATTGCGATTATTCATCGGCTTGGCAAAATGATGATTGGCGGCGCGCCGACCCAAAATCGTCGGCGGCGGCGACGTGAGTAAAATCACCAGCGGCGCACACGTCTAGCATGAACTCGTAGCAAGAGCTGAGGCGTTCTTGGCTTGCAATGGGCGAGTGACTGCAGTTAGCTGTAGCTGTTGATGCAATGAGAATGAAGTCCCTTGGACAAACGAGCACGCACGCTTGCAATAAACATCATAAATAAGCTCCCATCCAAGATCGTTTTGATTTTTTGGTCTCTCGATAGTTTTACTTTACTTAGCCATGCAGCCTAAACTTTCACGATCGACAACTTTTCCAAATTACAGCTCGAAGAGCATATTGAAAAACGCTGTCCACAGAAAATAACTTAAACGTTCAAAAAGACATCCGAAATCGGTCACATTGCTAAACAGCTTAAGGAAACACCAGAAGGAAAAGACGCAAACTACTACGCTAATTACTGACACTGATTGAAAGCAGGGCTGTCTCTCTTCAGATATCCACAAAAACGCGACGCTTTCTCACGCGCGAGAAAAAAAAACCTCAAAGGCAAAATGAAAATGAAAGAAGTAAGGAAGTCATGCTTGCAGTCAAAATACTTACATCCAATCAAAGGCATTCTTTCGGAAAGTGTCACCACGCCGAAAGCTTTTCACACTAATACGGAATTAGATCATGCAATGGAACTCGAATGTAAGTACATCGAAAGGTGGGTATAGGAAGCCAAACAACAACAAACATGTAGATAAACAATCAAATGAAAGAGAAAATAACGAACCATGTATCCAGCAGTTCAACATCGAGGCACTAGTGACAATCATGCTTAGGATGGGTAAAACATGGCAATGATGAGCGACAATTTGCACCACGCCACTCGAAGACGAATCGAGGAGGAGGAAGGACGGTGGTAAACGATTTTCCCTACGTCTTCTAACCCATCCATAGGCCAGGTGGTGTGGTGGTGATGAGTCGACAGAAGTGTGTCACGATGACAGCGCGTTGAGTGATGGAATGAAATCGAAACCATGCGAAAGTCGTGGTTGTTGCATTTCTTGCTTTCCTCGCGAACGCGATGCGAGGATCACGATAAATGTGGTCGCGTACACACTGGCACTGGTTGGACCATTTAGTCATGGTATGATACGGACGGCATTGCGCCGTCGTCAACACCAAATGCTGCGTGTTTGCAATCCACGTCTCACGCTGATGTTCCTGCCGCATGGGTGATGTGCAATGACAGGAACCGCGGAACCACGAAATCGTGATAGTGCCCTTTTCGAGGTTGCCTGATTTTCAGATTGAGATGTGAAATGCCGGTGGGGCTGATGCTGGAATTGGAGAGGTGTGTGGGAATCGAAAGATGATCAAATTATTGTCGTGGAAAGAGGGGGAGAGGAAATCGAATCCATAAAATTTAGAGGAACTGCTGCAGTGATCGTCGTTTATTCTTCAAGGTTCATGAATTGAATCAAAGCTCGTCAAAATTATGGGAACACGCCTAGATTGAATAGGAAGTTGGGTATTGATCAATCAATCAATCACGAGTAGTTTACCACTTTGACTCATATTTGGACAAGGACAAAGTGCACTGTTGGTTAGAAACTCAACCCGTAGTTTTTGAGCCGGAAGGAAGTATTTCACTTCTCATGCAATCCTTGCTTACTAGAAAATCTGTAAGCTGTCGGTTCAGCTTGAATTGTTTGATTGTTTTATTTTCCTTAAGTTTCGTTTTTTGTAGACCAGCTCTAATTAACTCATACCATAGAATGTGCAATAATTTACTCCAATGCGGTATAAAACGATGCCGGACAATAAACCGGGGGAATAGTTCTCAATATCGATTCGGAGGGCACAAAAAAGCGAAGTGCGAAGCGAGCAAGTTTCTTCGAATAAATGCGATCAGTTTGTTCACATACATTATTTGTGAGAGCTGAGAAATCAGCTGTTTGCTGTCTATTAATCATAAATACTGTATTCCAAGTTATTCCTTAGTTTCGAGATTGTTCTCCAGTAACTGATTAGCATCCACCATAATGAATAATTCCCATAACCGTCAAGATAAATTACAGGTGCCTGTAAATCAAAACCTCATTACCCTCAAATGGAGCCCAGCATCTGAATTCAATGTCAGTGTGGCACCCGGTTGAGGTCAAATTTCTCTCCAACTTATTCGCTCACTTCCTAAGCAATTCGGATCCACAAAACCGCTTTCATCCAATGTCAGCGATGACAACGAAAAGATGATGGGTGTCCAAGTTGCTATACTGTGTGAGTGCTGTGCTGGCGCTGCGCCAGTCAACTCTGTGGGGTCCATTAGCTAAAGATTCTACGAATTTACTTCGGGCTCCCGGCGGGTACCGTCGATGAATTAGGCATCCAGGCGAGGAGGGTGAAAATGAAAAAAGTAGCTGCAGAAAAATTGTAATTATGATTGCGACCACATCAGACGCACAATTCAAATGTAATTAAGTCAGATTAAGAAATGCTGAATGCGGCGAATAACAGTCAACGTCCCGTCGACCTTACCGCGGCTCCAGGTGGGAGGGAAAACTAAAAAAAAATAAAACGGAACAGTCAGCACGTCTGCGAGTGGGTAAAGGGCTAATGAAATGGATGGACGGAATGATAATTGTGCTACAAGAATTACATCAAATGTTTGCCACCGCTCGGAGTTTTGGGGCATTTAGATGAAGAGCAGCGGCGGTAGCGACTGCATCACAGACGGAACAACAAAGTACTTAAACTATGCGTTGTGCCGCCGACGCCGTTCCGGTGAGGAAGGAAAACAATGGAAAGCCATTTGTAGAGTGATTGAGAATTGACGGAGGTGTGGGAAGCAGATAAAGGGGCACACCGTCCATAAAAAGTCGGAATGACATCAATCTTAATTGAAGTTTGTACCAGATACTTGGTTGGAAATTGTTTGATTCATAAATCGGACAAAACTGTTTATGGATATGAAACACAATACAAAACAAGTGGTTGAGATTGTAAACTTTATACCAGGTATAACCAACACATTTTAAAGGCGCTTGAGAACTAATCACTAATCAGTTCGAACTACTCACTTTTCACAGTGAGAAGCGAGAAATGAGGAGTGAGAAGTGAGACGTCTCACTTCTCACTCCTTATATATCAATTCTCGCTGTAAAAAGTGAGAAGCGCAAAGTGAGTATTGAGACGTCTCACTTCTCACTCCTCATTTCTTGCTTCTCACTGTGAAAAGTGAGTAGTGCGAAGTAATTAGTGAGACGTCTCACTACTCACTTTGCGCTTCTCATTTTTTACAGCGAGAAGTGATAAATGAGGAGTGAGAAGTGAGTGAGAAGTAAGACGTCTCTCTTCTCATTGCTTATTCTCACTTTTCAAATGAACTATTCAGCTAAATGTCCTATTCGGCCAAATGACCCTTTCGGCCAAACGACCCTTTCGACCAAATTACTCTTTCGGCCGAATGACCCTTTTGCCCAAATGATCCTTTCGGCTGAATGATCCTTTCGGCCAAACGACCCTTTCGGTCAAACGACCCTTTCGGCTAAATGACCCTTTAGGCCTAATGACCTTTTCGGCCAAACGACTCTTTCGGCCAAACGACCCTCTCGGCCAAATGACCTTTTCGGCCAAACGACCCATTCGACCAAACGACCATTTCGGCCAAACGACCATTTCGGCCAAACGACCCTTTCGGCCAAATGACCCATTCGACCAAACGGTCCTTTCGGCCAAACGACCCATTCGGCCAAACGTTCATTTCGGTCAAACGACCTTTTCGGCCAAATGACCCATTCGGCAAAACGACCCTTTCGGCCAAACGACCCCTTCGGCCAAACGACCCTTTCGGCCAAATGACTTTCGGCTAAATGACCCTTTCGACCAAACAACCCTTTCGGCCAAACGACCCTTTCGGCCAAATGACTTTCGGCCAGATGGGTTTCGGCCTAATGGTCTGTTCGGTCATTTGGCCCCAAAGGTCATTTGGCCGAAACCCATTCGGCCGAAAGCCATTTAGCCGAATGCCATTTAGGCCATTAAGCCATTTAGGCCGAAAGTTGTTTGGCGGAATATACCATTTGGCCGATTGGACAGTAGGCTGAAAGTCATTTGGCTGAGAGGGTCGTTTGGCCGAAAGGTTCATTAAGCCGAAAGTATTTTGGCCGAATGGGTCGTTTGGCCGAAAGGGTCATTAGGCCGAATGGGTCGTTTGGCCGAACGGGTAATTTGGCAGAATCGGTCGTTTTGCCGAAAGGATCGTTTGGCCGAATGGGTCGTTTGGCCGAATGGGTCGTTTGGCCAAATAGGTCGTTTGGCCGAATGGGTCGTTTGGCCGAAAGGGTCGTTTGGCCGAATGGGTCGTTTGGCCGAATGGGTCGTTTGGCCGAAAGGGTCGTTTAGCCGAAAGGGTCATTTAGCCGAATGGGTCATTTGGGCGAATTTTCTCTTCACACTGTAGAAAGTGGGAAGCGCGAAATGAGTAGTGAGACGTCTCACTACCAACTTCGCAGACGTCTCACTTCTCACTCCTCATTTATCACTTCTCGCTGTCAAAAGTGAGAAACACAAACTCACTACTCACTACTTACGTCACGCTTTTCACTTTTTATAGTGAGAAGAGAAAAATGAAGAAAGAGAAGTAAGACGTCTCACTTCCCACTTCTCTTTTCTCATTTCTCGCTTCTCACTGTGAAAAGTGAGTAGTGCGAAGTGATTAGTGAGACGTCTCACTACTCACTTTGCGCTTCTCATTTTTTACAGCGAGAAGTGATAAATGGGGAGTGAGAAGTGAGACATTTCACTTCACTTCGCGTTTCTCACTTTTTACGAAGTGTAATCATGACAAAGTTTTATAACAAGTTTAAAACGGTTATGAAGTAACCAAGGAGAATGATTGTATAACATTTTGCCGAAAACTATTTCGCAGAATTTCTTTTCGCGGTTGAACATTTCGCGGAATAACATTTGGCGGTTTGTAACTTTTCGAGGTACGACATTTGGCGGTTTGTACCTTTTCGCCGAATGACTTTTGGCGGAATGTACCATTTCGCGGAATGCACCATTTCGCGGATTGCACCATTTCGCGGAATATTATTAATAATAGCCTTTGTCCATTCAGCATTTCCATGTTACCATTTTTTTTACATTCGTTTAAGACGAGATTCGTCGATTTTTGTTTTGTTTTTTTGATAAGTTTCTTAGACCGGCTCAGAAGTTGAACCCACCCTTCTTCAGCATAGTCTTGCTTGGCAGCCATGCATCTTCCTGCTAAGGAAGGCCTCCCAGAATATGTTGAAGTAGTTTTCAAAATTTCAATTGTCCCTTATACCGGGCAGATACATCCATTTAAAGAAGGCATTATCAAGTCTATTCGACTTATACTGGGCAGATGCGTCTATTTGAAGAAGACGTTACTCCTGTTTAGAGAAAGGCATTATTAACACCTGTTTAAAGAAGGCATTATTAACACCTTTCGCCTGATACCGGGCAAATACATCCATTTAAAGAAGGCGTAACCCATCCCTTCGTCTTATACCGGGAAAACACGTTCTTTGAAGGAAGACATTAGCAACTCCTTTCGCATTATACCGGGCCGAACATATGGTGGGGTTTCAGATTTTGAAACCTGAAACCCGAATCACCGGATTCGGGTTTGAAAATTAGTACAATATCGGGTTCGGGTCGGGTACGGGTTTGTGAGATAAAAAAATCGGGTCCGGGTCGGGTACGGGCTTAAGAAATAAAATACTGAAAATTGTTTTATTCAGTTTTGTTAATTGTGAGGCTAGTTCGTTGTTTGGACTTACATTTTTACACATATCTAGTTTGAATTTTCCGGGGAAAACTTTTGTGCGGGCTTAGATAATTAAATTATGTCGGGTTCGGGTCGAGTACGGGTTTACGAATGCAAAAATTCACGGGAACGGGTCGGGTTTGCATTAAATCTAAAAAAAATGCCCGGATTGCATGCAATTAAGCAGAAATCGGTAAATATTTGAATAATAATTATTCTAACTGAATTCGGCCAAATGGCATTCCGCGGAATGATTTTCGGTGAAAAGGTACATTCCGTGATATGTCTTTCGGAAAAGATATTTATTTTATTTATTTATTTCGTCAAGCATTGTAGACTACAAACACATTGTTTCACTTAAACACTATCTGTTTTAATCACTAGACAACTATTATGCAATACTATTCATTGTTTTCCTCACTAGCGTGTTAGACATTGATATGTCGATGACCTCACAATATTTATTATATATGTTCATCATAGAGTTGAGCGGTCCATTTTTAGCATAGGATGTGCGTTGCAGATTTAGTTGAAATAAGTCACGATTTCTCAAGGTACGCGTAGGTGCATAAAAGTTCAAGCTTGACAGAAGGCTTTCTGCTTTTATCTGATGTGAGATTAAACCATTAACGAATGTTACACAACCAACTTCTCTTCTTTTCTTAAGTGTTTCGATATTAATTAGTAGGCACCGAGATTCATATGACGGAAGCGGTAGGGTTGACCAACCTAACTTTCTAAGAGCAAAAGCAAAAACTGTTTTTGTACTGATTCGATTCGATTTGAGTGGACTTCTTGATAGGGTGACCAGACAATGCTACAGTATTCTAATATTGATCTGACGTAGGACACATAGAGTGTTTTTATCGTGTAAGGGTCATTGAAATGATAACTGAAACGTTTAATGAATCCAAGCATGTTATGTGCTTTATGAATAATGACGTTATAATGTTCTACAAAGGTCAACTTGGAGTCTAATAATAACCCTAAGTCTCTCACTTTTGTGCATCGTATAATTCGTTCCTGGCCTAGCTTACAGGTAATGTTTTGTAATATCTGCTTTCTAGTAAATGAAATTATGCTACATTTTTTCACGTTTATATCGAGAAGGTTTTTGAGCACCAGTTATAAAAATCGTCAATTTCTTGTTGAAATACGGCTAAGTCAGCATCATCACAAATTTCCATGTACAATTTCATGTCATCGGCATAAATAAGGACCTTAAGGCGTTTTAATATGAGTGTTATATCATTAACAAAAAGAATGAACAATAATGGACCTAAGTGTGATCCTTGTGGTACACCAGAAGTAACTTTAATTGGCGAAGACAATTTATTATGGAAGCGCACTAACTGTGTTCTATCTCTAAGATATGATTCAATCCATCTAACCAAATATTCCGAAAAACCTAATCGCTGAAGCTTAAAGAGTAATAAAGAGATGTCAACTCTATCGAAAGCCTTACTGAAATCCGTGTACAAAGTTTCAACAGAGTTACCTCTATCCATTGCAGCAAGTGAAAATGTCACGAAGTCTAAGAGATTAGTGGCAGTGGATCTGCCTTTAAAGAAACCATGTTGGCGATTTGTGATCAAGTGCTTAACCTGTTCAAAGAGTTTCATGTTCACAATAGATTCAAACAATTTCGGTATACATGATATAATTGCAATGCCCCGATAATTTTGTACGTCTGAGCGTTTGCCTGATTTGAAAATTGGAAGAAGATAAGATTTTTTCCATAAATGTGGGAATACTCCATGAGCTAATGATTTATTAAAAAGCCAAAATAATGGTTTTACAAATGAAGTAGCTAATTGTTTTAGTAATAAAGGGGGAATTCCATCGGGTCCAGGACCCTTGGACGCATCTAATGCTTCTAATGCTGTTACAATTTCATGTACAGTAATACCGGATATTGAAATATCATTTGTCTGATAAGGTAAATAATGAAAATAATCACGATCATAAACAGCACCAAGAGGTTTGTAAGTGCTTTGGAAAAAATTCGCGAAATAATTGCAAATTTCCTGGCTATCATGGCTAACCAATTCTTTAAATTTCATGCATGATGGAAAAGTATCCGATTTCTTTTTCTCTTTGACAAAGTTAAAGAAGGTTTTAGGATCCTTTTTTATATTATTTTCTAAAATCCTATTATAATTTTCGTATGCTTCTGATATTTGATCGTCAAGCTCCCTGCATATTTCAATATATTGTTTCAGGTGCATTCCGCGAAATGTGTTTCGGAGAGTTGATGCATTCCGCGAAATGTACCGCGAAAAAAAATTCCGCGAAATGTTTTTCGGTGAAATAGTATACAACCAAGGAGAATTATTGAGGTTATCACAAAAGCCATTGAGCTATTTATTGCCAAATTTTTTGTTTTCATAAAAAGGAATGTCGCCATGTTGAAACAATGATCAACGGCATAGCCGTGATTGAAGAAATACATGAATTAGGGTAAAACGTCCTATCGTTGTGGTTTGCCCTAATGTTGCGGTAGTGTTAAAGTAGTCCATTCTGGATATAATACCATTGAAAACAATTGTGGGTACGCTAAAACTCTTCGGATTAACGACTAGAACAGCTTTTGTTTGACAAAATTCTGTTCAAAATGATGAAAAATCAACATTTTTCGTTAAAAATTTGAATCCCTTGAGCCTATTATTGCGGTAGTGCTAAGGTCCTATTGTTGCGGTATCGCTCTCCATAAGAGTTACATGCAATACCGCAACAATAGGACTGACCTTCAAAAAATAGCGCAACGATAGGCAACTGCGTCCTATTATTGCGGTAGTTTGTTTTTATTGTGATAAAAGCAAAACAACATAAGTTCAGCACAATTGACGTAATATTTACGAAACTATAGTTAACGAGAATCCTATTCAACTACTACAATGTGGAAATCGACCAACAGGTAATTTTTGAAGAAGTTTTGTAATCAATTTTGTTTTGACACGGTGCTTAACCCCTCCATAATAGGTCGTTTTACCCTACGATGAAATAGACTGTTCATTAGTGGAATTAAATTATTTCCAAGGTTTTTCGAAAGAACCACGATTACTTAATTACAAACTATTTGAAATTGAAATATTTTGACTAGTTTGGAAAATTGTTTAATTTCCTATTTTCATGTGACTATTTGATAATTTCGAGGCGCGTTGATTTTAAGCTTCTACAAACTCAATATTCACGATAAATTTGATTGCGCAAGTCATTCTGTTGTATGAGCTACTTAAATTTTCAACATGAACCATAAGTAGAATCAGAAGCATTATTTTCCACAAACCAGATTAACATAGAGGACATTGCAATCTAATGAAAATAAAAACAAAGGCAATGACAATAAACATAATCCATATAATATTAAATTTAAACAGTTTTATTGTTACTCCTATGATGGTCACGACAACCTCTTATAGAGTATCAACAAATTCAATACAATGTTTTATTGCAGTTTTACTACTACTCTTAATACGGTTTCAATAACATCTTGTAGATTGGTCCATTAGGCCGGAAGGCTATCTTAATGATGTTATGAAGAGGTTTTGGTGGAGTTATTAGTTTTATTAGCAACTGGTCATGAAAACCTCTTATAGAACATGATAAATATTAAAATGTTACTTGGGAAGTCATCTTCCACCTGATCGATCCACCTTGCCCGCTGCGCACCTCGCCTTCTTGTGCCCGTCGGATCGTTGTCGAGCACCATTTTCACCGGGTTACTGTCCGATATTCTGGCTACGTGCCCGGCCCACCGCAGTCGTCCGATTTTCGCGGTGTGAGCGATGGATGGTTCTCCCAGCAGCTCATGCAACTCGTGGTTCATTCGCCTCCTTCTCGTACCGTCCGCCATCTGCACCCCACCATAGATGGTACGCAGCACTTTCCTTTCGAAAACTCCTAGTGCCCATTGGTTTTCCACGAGCATCGTCCAGGTCTCGTGTCCGTAGAGGACTACCGGTCTAATGGAGCGTTTTGTAGATTGTCAGCTTGGTACGGCGGCGAACTCTATTCGATCGGAGCGTCTTGCGGAGTCTAAAGTACGTACGATTTCCAGCCACAATGCGTCTCCGAATTTCTCTGCTGGTATCATTTTCGGTAGTCACCAGTGAGCCCAAGTACACAAATTCTTCTACCACCTCGATTTCGTCACCACCAATGCAAACTCGCGGTGAGTGGCTCACATTGTCTTCTCTTGAACCTCTTCCTATCATGTACTTCGTCTTCGACGTGTTGATGGCTAGTCCGATCCGCTTGGCTTCCCTCTTTAGTCTGATGTAGGCTTCCTCCATCTTCTCAAAGTTACGTGCCATAATATCTATGTCGTCGGCGAAGCCAAATAGCTGGACGGACCTATTGAATTGTACCACTCGTATTAATCCCTGCTCTTCGTATTACCCCTCCCAAAGCGATGTTGAATAACAGGCACGAAAGACCATCACCTTGCCGTAACCCTCTGCGGATTTCGAAGGGACTCGAGAATGCCCCTGAAACTCGAATTACGCATATCACCTGATCCATCGTAGCTTTGATCAACCGTGTCAGTTTATCCGGAAATTCGTGTTCGTGCATTAGCTGCCATAGCTGGTCCCGATCGATTGTGTCATATGCGTCTCATAAAACCCGCCTTGTACTGCCCTACGAACTCCCTTGCAATTGGTGCTAGTCGACGGCATACAATTTGGGAGAGTACCTTGTAGGCGGCGTTGAGCAATGTGATTGCACGGTAGTTGCTACAATCAAGCTTATCGCCCTTTTTGTAGATGGAAAACACGACACCTTCCATCCACTCCTGCGGCAAAACTTCCTCCTCCCAAATCTTGGTAATGACCCAGTGCAGCGCTCTAGCAGGGGTTTACCACCGTGTTTAAATAGCTCTGGCAGTTGGTCAACCCCAGGGGCTTTGTTGTTCTTTAGCCGGCCAATCTCCTCTTGAATTTCCTGGAGATTCGGAGCCGGTAAAATTATGTCCTGCGCGTGTTCTCCAAGGGCCTTCACCATACCGCCATCTTCGTCTGCTACATCGTCATTCGGGTGTTCTTCGTAGTGCTGCCGCCACCTTTGGATCACCTCACGCTCGTTCGTAAGAAGGTTCCCGTTTATGTCCTTACACATATCAGGCTGTGGCACGTGGCCCTTACGTGAACGGTTTAACTTCTCATAGACCTCTCGTGTGTTATTAGCGCGGTACAGTTGCTCCGTCTCTTCATGGTCTCGATGTTCCTGCTGGCGCTTTTTCCTTCGGAAAATCGAGTTATGTCTGTTCCGCGTCCGTTTATATCGTGCCTCGTTCGCCTTCGTTCTCTCTTCTACTAACTGCTCATATTCGCCGTCATACCAGTCGTTTCTCTAATCCGGGGGCACCGTGCCAAGTGCAGCGGTTGCGGTGCTACCAATGGCGGATCGAATATCTCTCCAGCCATCTTCAAGAGACGCTGCTCCTAGCTGCTCTTCCGTTGGGAGTGCTACTTCCAGCTGCTGCGCGTATTCTTGGGCTAGTCTAGCGTCTTGTAGCCGCCCAATGTTAAGCCGCGGCGTCCGACTTCGACGCTTGTTGTACACCGTCGAGAGTTATGAGCGCAGGCATACTGCAACGAGGTAGTGGTCGGATTTAATATTTGGACTGCGGTAAGTGCGGACGTGCGTGATGTCGGAGAAGAATTTATCGTCGATTAGAACGTGGTCGATTTGGTTTCCCGTTTCTTGGTTAGGCTTGTTTTTTTTATATCTTTATTAAAGAGACTTCCAGCCCAATGCTGGCTCGTCTTGTTGGACGTATTCGAGGACGGAGAGATGCGGCCTCGAACCGTGTATTGTGGCGTCAAATTGTTGATTCAGTGTGTTTAGATGTAGACTAAGTAAATAAATGAATGACGTGGTGGGCATTGTTGGAGAATATTTTTCCAATCCCAAGAGAGGTTCAATTGGTTAGTTGTGCATATTTGTTGTTTCTCAGCCAATGACGACAAGCAACTACGAACAGTGTGGACAATTAAACTAAGCTTTGCCAAAGGCGTCAACCCTCCATAAACTTCGGAAATTCTCCCCATCTGGAACATTTTGTGTCATAATGAACGACAAACTTTTTAAAACCTCCAAAACGGATCGAAAATGAGTTTGAGTTTTCCAAGTTTATTTATTTGGTAGGCTCGTGAGTATGAATTCATTGTCTCCAAGCTCAATTTGAGTCAAAACGGATCCAAAATGTTCAAACTCATTAAAGAAAATTATTCGTTCATCGGTTGCTAAAATGCAAGGAGTGAAGACAAAGGTGCGGACGTTTGAGTTGAGAGAGAATGATCAATGATGATTTTTTTTTTCCAGTACAGATTCCAATGCTTATATAATATACGATATGAGTCATATGAATAATAATCTATTCAGATTACGCCATTTATGTGATTAGGAGTCACTTTGATGCTAATGATCACACATTCAATTTTTTTCTCCACTTTATCCCTCCTAATCTGAATATGCTATAAGGGTCAACAGCCCAGAAGATTTTTATGCTAATGTTGATTAAATGCAATATGAAGCTGTTAATTTGATCTCCTCATATGCGTAGTTATGAAGATTATTGCAAAACTTTCGTTTTATATAAATCTACGAAGCAGTAAAAAGAGAATTAAATTACGGTGAAGCTGATGCTTCAGGCTATGCTTTAAAACAATCAGTTGACTATATTCTTACGCGCTGTTGTTTGTTAGCAGTGAGAGTTTTACATGACGAAAGCATTACAAGGCATTATAAAAAGGGGATCGCTTTCTTTCATACATCACATTTATCAAATACCACACGATTTACATTAACATGTCCCTTTCGTATAATGCCAGCAAGATTTATGACAGATCGTGGCAAAAAGTTGCGATCATTATCATTTTAAATACATATTGTAAACTTTTTCTTCCGCTCCTCGGTGCGCTCTCTTCGGTTGATGGATGCATTACGAATGGTTTCTCCCGTTCCAGACCGGTTCGATTATCTGATTAGTTGCGTGGAAATGACATTACGGAAATGATTTATTAAAAATAGTTTTATTTTCAACTACCGTCCACAATGCAATGGCACATGTTTTCCACAGGTTATCTACGGGAGGTCACATAACAAAACAAACAAATCATAATCTTTGCTTCTGTGCGTGGTTCGTTCAAGATATCAATCAACCGACGCCCCGCGTTCAAACTATTGTTTCCCCATCATTGCTGCTGGGTGGTTTTCCGAGCCCTGGAGCGAAGATTGCGAACACTTTTTCTTGGTTACGCGATCCATCATCTTGTTTGAGGTTAGTATGTATAAAGGTGCCTTTTCTAGAGGCGGTAACTACTACGCATAAGATTGTTAATCTTGGTTCAGCAGTGACGCCCGTCGAGTACCGAACGACGACCAAACTCGCTTATTTGAACAAGTCACGTGTGCGTGCCCGGTGATGGAGGTTCATTTCGTGTTACTTGCATGTTACTTGCCGTCTGACGTTCGCTGATAAAGAAAAGAAAATTCATAGTTTTCCTCGCGAACCGCATTTTTCTCCACGTGTGTGCATTGTTGTTGTTGCAATTGTGTAGTTAAATGTTGCACATACGTGTGAGCTTGTTCCCTCTACTGCTTGCCAAACTTTGATATCAGAGTGCTCATTTTATGATCACATACAGATCATATGGATTGAATCAAACTATAGAGCCCATCAAGTTGAATCACACCGAATGAGGGGGACTCTACTCTAAATAGTAGCATAGGACAGGTGGCACCTTCTAAAAAGTCCTCTGAGTCGATGATAACGTGGCTTTGTTGAATGACCGTTGCTGCATGAGTCGAAAGATTCAGATTAAAAGATATTGTTTCACAGCAGCTTCGGGTTTTACTGTCTTGGTGGGGCTCGGAGAAAGGTAGGTTGGCAGTCTATCATACAGAAGTGGCTCGAACTTGCACGATTGCGTTTGCGCCCCAGACAGACGATCGTAATAATGGATCACTATCGCGCAACTTTGTTTTGCTCCACTTCGGTCTCTGAATCGTTTTTCGTAGGAGGAGATTCAGAGGGGTTTCCTTGATTAGCAGCTGCTGCTGTTGCGGAGCGAAATGGATCCGCGTGTCTATCTCAGATTTTCGGGAAGTCTGCGTGAGGAGTGGATCTTAGGTCTTTTATTTGCTAATAGCTTTTCCGTGTGTTGAGAATAGTATAGAAGATGCGAGAGGCCTTTCACCAACAGATGGAAGGATCTTATCTGATCGAGAGAATCTGATTCGCACGATCTAAATTTTTAGGTTTTATTTCCAAAAGAGATGATGATGCATTTATTTATACTAAGATGCTTGCTTAGTAGTCAAGAGATTGTGAATTGTTTTTGGTAATGCGTCGTTTCTTTTTCTTTTCAGGTACGATGTTCAATTAAGGACGTAAAGGGAAATAATTTCTCTAGGTATGTAATTAATTTGAACAATTTGGTACAAGGTGGAATAGAAGTTGTTTACTCCGGGTTAGATTAATTGGTTTGATGGGTGTCGTTTTTAGCACATCCGCATACTCAAGCAGAAGTTATGATTGCAATTCAACAAGGTATTCTGGCATTATTGTACCACACACTCACTTTCAATTTCTTGCGTTCAGTAAAAGTCCGCACTGCCGTCTGTTGATTTTTGTTAACAGACTTTCGAGTGCGAGATTGAGAAAAGTTCTACTGAGTGCTCTAAAAGATAAATACCAGGATTACGATCTTCCTTCCGATCTTTATATAATACTTCAAAAACCAGCTAGCTCATTAGAAATATTCCTGGCGAAAAATATTATTTTAAGACCTATAAGTTAGAAGATTCAAATTATTTCGCGTGGTTAACTAGAAGGCGATTCAAATACATGTGTAGCCTTAATGCAACCTTACTGCAGCCATTATCCAAACTTTATTCAGCTATGTCTGCAAATGATGTACTATTTGTTAAGCAATTTTCACAGTTCAAGGTGACGCAGGCAGTACGATGAGCGGCTACAAATCAATGATTCTGAGTCCAATTCTCAGCAATGCTTGATAATTAAATTGTGGAATTCACAGAATGTATCCGATGAACAGTTGATAAAATCACTAATGATAGACATGTTGAAAATTACCTGTTGGATTAAAACTGGATAAGCTGAAGAATATAGCTTCATGGTCTTATGTCAGTTCTATATGGTCGAGGTTTAGCCAAACCGCGCTTGACTGACTTGTGGTATTTTGTTCACAAAAAGAAAATGGAAATCATTTTATATGAATTCATACGGAAATTTGTTGAAGGATACCCACAGTTATATGGTGGATATCCCATCCGATACTACTTGAGATCAATTGAATCTGGTAACCAAAAGTTCGGGCGGAAAAATGAATAGTTTTTACTTGTCGCTTGGTGCGATTTAGCAGAATCCCGGCCATATGTCAGTTCCGCTATTTTGCTCTATTATTGCTTTACGACAGCTAAATTAACTCATTAGGAGCTTTAGTGAACACCTCCTTTTCCTCTGTACATTCTAATGAAATTTTTTTCTGGAAATTCGAATTTATTACTCCTGGAAATTCAAATGTTTTCCTCAGGAAATTTGAATGAACTTCCCCTGTAAATTCGAATTGATTTTCTCTGGAAATTCGAACTATATTTTTTCCCCTGGAAATTCGAATGAATTTCCCCTGGAAATTCGAATGAATTTCCCAAGGAAATTCGAATGAGTTTCCCAAGGAAATTCGAATTAATTTCCCAAGGAAATTCGAATGAATTTCTCCTGGAAATTCGAATGAATTTCCCCTGGAAATTCAAATGAATTTCCCCTGGAAATTCAAATGATTTATTTATAATCAGACTAAGGCCGGAGTGGCCTGTGCTGCACATAAAAGACTTCTCCATTCAGCTCGGTCCACCGCTGCACTTCGCCAACCACGCAGTCTGCGGAGGGTCCGCAAGTCGTCCTCCACCTGATCGATCCACCTTGCCCGCTGTGCACCTCGCCTTCTTGTTGCCGTCGGATCGTTGTCGAGAATAATTTTCACCGGATTACTGTCCGACATTCTGGCTACGTGCCCGGCCCACCACAGTCTTCCGATTTTCGCGGTGTGCGCCTCCTCCACGTACCATCCGCCATCTGCACCCCACCATAGATGGTACGCAACACTTTCCTTTCGAAAACTCCCAGTGCGCGTTGGTCCTCCACGAGCATCGTCCAGGTCTCGTGTCCGTAGAGAACTACCGGTCTTATAAGCGTTTTGTAGATAGTCAGTTTGGTACGGCGGCGAACTCTATTCGATCGGAGCGTCTTGCGGAGTCCAAAGAACGTACGATTTCCAGCCACTATGCGTCTCCGAATTTCTCTGCTGGTATCGTTATCGGCGGTCACCAGTGAGCCCAAGTACACGAATTCTTCAACCACCTCGATTTCGTCACCACCGATAGAAACTCGTGGTGGGTGGCTCACATTGACCTCTCTTGAGCCTCTTCCTATCATGTACTTCGTCTTCGACGTGTTGATGACTATTCCAATCCGTTTAGCTTCGCTTTTCAGTCTGATGTAGGCTTCCTTCATCCTCTCAAAGTTACGTGCATGATATCAATGTCGTCGGCGAAACCAAATAACTGGACGGACTTCGAGAAACTCGTACCACTCGTGTCAATCCCTGCCCTTCGTATTACTCCCTCCAAAGCGATGTTGAATAGCAGACACGAAAGACCATCACCTTGCCGTAACCCTCTACGGGTTTCGAAGGGGCTCGAGAATGCCCCTGAAACTCGAACTACGCACATCACCCGATCCATCGTCGCCTTGATCAACCGTATCAGTTTATCCGGAAATCCGTTTTCGTGCATTAGCTGCCATAGCTGGTCCCGATCGATTGTATGATATGCGGCTTTGAAGTCGATAAATAGATGATGTGTGGGCACGTTGTATTCGCGGCATTTCTGCAATACCTGACGTATGGCGAACACCTGGTCTGTGGTAGAGCGTTCGCCCATAAATCCCGCCTGGTACTGCCCCACGAACTCCCTTGCAATTGGTGTTAGTCGACGGCATAAAATTTGGGAGAGTACCTTGTAGGCGGCGTTCAGCAATGTAATTGCGCGGTAGTTGCTTCAATCCAGCTTATCGCCCTTTTTGTAGATGGGACACACGACACCTTCCATCCACTCCTGCGGCAGAACCTCATCCTCCCAAACCTTGGTAATCACCCAGTGCAGTGCAGTGTCGAATTCAACATCGCACTGCGGTAAGTGCGTACGTTCGTGATGTCGGAGAAGAATTTACCGTCGATTAGAACGTGGTCGATTTGGTTTTCCGTTTCTTGGTTAGGTGATTTCCATGTGGCCTTGTGGATATTCTTGCGGGGAAAGAAAGTGCTTCGATCTACCATTCCGCGAGGGCTGTAAAGTTTATGCATCGTTGGCCGTTGTCGTTCGTTACGGTATGCAGACTATCCGGTCCGATGTCCGGTCTATACATTTCCTCCCTTCCTACCTGAGCGTTCATGTCACCGATGACGATTTTGACGTCCCGCAGTGGGCATCCATCGTATGTCTGGTCCAGCTGCGCATAGAACGCTTCTTTCTCGTCGTCAGATCTCCCTTCGTGTGGGCAGTGCACGTTGATGATGCTATAGTTGAAGAAACGGCCTTTTATCCTCAGCTTGCACATCCTTGCGTTGATTGGATGCCACCCAATCACGCGTTGGCGCATCTTTCCCAGCTCTATGAAGCCGGTTCCCAGCTCGTTGGTGGTGCCACAGCTTTGGTAGAAGGTACAATCTGCCGATGCCCGCTTTTCCGCACTTTCTGTCCTGTCCAGCAGATTTCCTGCAGCGCTACGACATCGAAGTTGCGGGGATGTAATTCATCGTAGATTATCCTGTCGCAACCTGCGAAGCCTAGCGACTTGCAGTTCCATGTTCCAAGCTTCCAATCGTGATCCTTTATTCGACGCCTAGGTCGTTGCCGATTGTATCGAGTCGTATTATCTTCTATGTCGTTCGTAATAGTTGTTTTTAAAGGCGGCTTATTGGGCCTGCGCAAACCTCCTGTCTCGTCGGAGGGCCGTCGTGTCAGGGCTGTTTAACGTCCCACCTAACACCAGGACTTGGGCTTGTGCGCTTTGAGCGGCACACGGTCGCTTTGGCGGAGCCTTCTTGCGGATACATGCAGCTTTTTATAGAGGTTTAACAGGGCCCACTGTCAAACCCCACCACATCCTAGGCAGGCGCCACAACTCGCTGATGGCCTGGGGAGGGATCGTCAAGCCCTTGGACATAGTCCCTGCTGCCCCCCTGCTTTCCCCTGGAAATTCGAATGAATTTCCCCTGGAAATTCGAATGAATCTCCCCTGGAAATTCGAATGAATTTCCCTGAAATTGAATGAATTTCCTGAAATTGAATGAATTTCCTGAATTGAATGAATTTCTGAAATTGAATGAATTTCCCTGAAATTGAATGAATTTCCCTGAAATTGAATGAATTTCCCTGAAATTGAATGAATTTTCCTGAAATTGGAAATGAATTTCCCTGAAATTAGAATGAATTTCCTGAAATTCGAATGAATTTCCCTGGAAATTGAAATGAATTTCCTTGGAAATTCGAATGAGTTTCCTGGAAATTGAATGAATTTCCCTGGAAATTCGAATGAATTTCCTCTGGATATTCGAATGAACTTCCTCTGGATATTCGAAATGAATTTCCTAGAATTGAAATGAATTTCCCTGAAATTGAATGAATTTCCTGGAAATTGGAATGAATTTCCCTGAAATTGAATGAATTTCCTGAATTGAATGAATTTCCTGAAATTGAATGAATTTCCCTGAAATTCGAATGAATTTCCTGAATTGGAATGAATTTCCCTGAATTGAATGAATTTCCCTGAAATTGGAATGAATTTCCTGGAAATTGAATGAATTTCCTGAAATTGAATGAATTTCCCTGAAATTGAATGAATTTCCCTGGAAATTCGGAAATTTCGAATTGAATGAATTTCCTGAAATTGAATGAATTTCCCTGGAAATTCGAATGAATTTCCTGAATTTCGAAATTCGAATGACTTTCCCTGAATTGAATGAATTTCTGGAAATTGAATGAATTTCCCTGGAAATTGAATGAATTTCCCTGGAAATTGAATGACTTTCCCTGGAAATTGAATGAATTTCCCTGAATTGGAATGAATTTCTCTGAAATTGAAATGAATTTCCTCTGAATTGAATGAATTTCCTCTGAATTGAATGAATTTCCTCTGGAATTGGAATGAATTTCCTCTGAATTCGAATGAATTTCCTGAATTGAATGAATTTCCCTGAAATTGAATGAATTTCCTGAATTGGAATGAATTTCCTGAAATTGAAATGAATTTCCCTGAATTGGAATGAATTTCCTGAATTGAATGAATTTCTGAAATTGAAATGAATTTCCCTGAATTGGAATGAATTTCCCTGAATTGGAAATGAATTTCCTGAATTGAATGAATTTCCTGAAATTGAATGAATTTCCTGAATTGAATGAATTTCCCTGAATTGGAATGAATTTCCTGAAATTGAATGAATTTCCCTGAATTGAAATGAATTTCCCTGAAATTGGAATGAATTTCCTGAATTGAATGAATTTCCTGAATTGGAAATGAATTTCCCTGAATTGAATGAATTTCCTGAATTGAATGAATTTCCCTGAATTCAAATGAATTTCCCTGAATTCAAATGAATTTCCCTGAATTGAATGAATTTCCTGAATTGGAATGAATTTCCCTGAAATTGAATGAATTTCCTGAAATTGAATGAATTTCCCTGAAATTGAATGAATTTCCTGAAATTGAATGAATTTCCTGAATTGAATGAATTTCCTGGAAATTGAAATGAATTTCCTGAAATTGAATGAATTTCCTGAAATTGAATGAATTTCCCCTGAAATTGAATGAATTTCCTGTAATTGATTGAATTTCTGAAATTGAATGAATTTCCCTGAAATTCAGAATAATTTCCCCTGAAATTCGAATGAATTTCTGAATTGGAATGAATTTCCTGGAAATTGAATGAATTTCCCTGAAATTGAATGAATTTCCTGAAATTGAATGAATTTCTGGAAATTGAATGAATTTCCTCTGAAATTGAATGAATTTCCTGAATTCGGAAATTCGAATGACTTTCCCTGAAATTGAATTAATTTCCCTGGAAATTGAATGAATTTCCTGAATTCAAATGAATTTCCCTGAATTCAAATGAATTTCCTGAAATTCAAATGAATTTCCCCTGAATTCAAATGAATTTCCCTGAATTCAAATGAATTTCCTGAAATTGAATGAATTTCCCTGAAATTGAATGAATTTCCCTGAAATTGAAATGAATTTCCTGGAAATTGAATGAATTTCCTCTGAATTGAATGAATTTCCTCTGAAATTGGAATGAATTTCCTCTGAATTGGAATGAATTTCCTCTGAATTGAATGAATTTCCTCTGAATTGGAATGAATTTCCTCTGAATTGAATGAATTTCCTCTGGAATTGGAATGAATTTCCTCTGAAATTGAATGAATTTCCTCTGAAATTGGAATGAATTTCCTCTGAAATTGGAAATGAATTTCCTCTGAAATTGAATGAATTTCCTCTGAAATTGAATGAATTTCCACTGAAATTGGAATGAATTTCCACTGAAATTCGAATGAATTTCCACTGGAAATTGAATGAATTTCCCTGGAATTGAATGAATTTCCCTGAAATTGAAATGAATTTCCCTGAAATTGAATGAATTTCCTGAATTGAATGAATTTCCTGAATTGAATGAATTTCCTGAAATTGGAATGAATTTCCCTGAATTGGAATGAATTTCCCCTGAAATTGAATGAATTTCCCTGAATTGGAAATGAATTTCCCTGAAATTGGAATGAATTTCCTGAAATTGAATGAATTTCCTGAAATTGAATGAATTTCCTGAAATTGAATGAATTTCCCTGAAATTGGAAATGAATTTCCCTGGAATTGGAATGAATTTCCTGGAATTGGAATGAATTTCCCTGAAATTGGAATGAATTTCCCTGAATTGGAAATGAATTTCCTGAATTGGAATGAATTTCCCTGAAATTGAATGAATTTCCTGGAAATTGGAATGACTTTCCCTGGAAATTCGAATGACTTTCCCTGAAATTGGAATGAATTTCCCTGAAATTGAATGAATTTCCTCTGAAATTGAATGAATTTCCTCTGAATTGGAATGAATTTCCTCTGAAATTGAATGAATTTCCTCTGAAATTGAATGAATTTCCTGAAATTGGAATGAATTTCCACTGAAATTGAATGAATTTCCACTGAAATTGAATGAATTTCCTGAAATTGGAAATGAATTTCCCTGAATTGGAATGAATTTCCCTGAATTGGAATGAATTTCCTGAAATTGAATGAATTTCCCTGGAAATTGAAATGAATTTCCTGAAATTGGAATGAATTTCTGAATTGAATGAATTTCCCTGGAAATTGAATGAATTTCCTGAATTGAATGAATTTCCTGGAAATTCGAATGAATTTCCCTGGAAATTGAATGAATTTCCCTGAAATTGAATGAATTTCCTGGAAATTGAATGAATTTCCCTGGAAATTGAATGAATTTCCCTGAAATTGAATGAATTTCCCTGAAATTGAATGAATTTCCCTGAAATTGAATGAATTTCCCTGGAAATTGAATGAATTTCCCTGAAATTGAATGAATTTCCCTGAAATTGAATGAATTTCCTGAAATTGAATGAATTTCCCCTGGAATTTCCCCTGGAAATTTGAATGAATTTCCCCTGGAAATTCGAATGAATTTCCCCTGGAAATTCGGATGCTTAATAAGTATTTTGTTTACTGCGGCAATCAAAGGAGCTGCCGTAATCATACGTCTATTTAGTTGATATTTCAGCCAACGAACTTAAACCGAGATTCGCACAGCAGCGATCGGTGAAAAAATTAAGTGTGAATACACACAATGTGAATAATGCACATACACGCATTCAGAGAAACAAAGGTACACACAGATAGACCGAATGGATTTAAAAATTGATTTTTAATTGACCCTTCAGCCGTTCAGTTCATAATTTTTGTACGAGAAAGGTAATCAACGTTTTGATGATTAGTAATTTGTACCTTTTATGAATAGTTCAATCCGAATAATTTTTATTAAGCTGATTGGCGGCGATCCCAAAACTTCGGAAACGAAACAAAGTCCTAATATATAAACCTATTTTCTCACTTGCGGAAATAATCAGCCGAAAAATTGAAGGCCTATGCCCCATTATGTCCGAAGAATAGCAGAGCGGATAAGTGGATTGCCGCATGCAAGTGCCTGGCTTTACACGTACGGATGATTTTTCGGCACATATGGGGAAGATCGATTTAACCAATTTACATTGTATCGGAGCCGTATGCGAATACGTACGGTGCGGTTCAATCAAAACGCGGGTTCTGGCTGTACTGCTTAATTGAGCTGACCTAGTTTATCGGAAATAGCTCGAATCATCGGCCTAACAAGTGCGGTCCGCACTGAACATGTTTTCCATTTTTGTGTGGTCACGTTTTATGCCATATTGAATGGATGAACACACTTTTTTTTTGCGTCTGTCCCGTTTACTAATGCAGCAATCATTTGTTTATAGCAATTTGTTGAGCTTCGATTGGCTTGGCAATATTTTAACTGCAAGATATAGGCTGATAAAAGCTCTTATAATGTTAAACATATTTCAATGAGAATCGACAAAAAAGTTTATTGAAACTAGTCATTTTCAAACTATGACATTTTCTGACGGTCTCTGACCCTAACGGTTATCGGAACCGCTCCGCTCTCGGAAAACCGTCCTAGAAGCAAAAAATAATAAATCAACGAAAAAGTCAATATTTACGTTTGTGTCTTAGGCAGTTATTACAATACAGATCCCAGAATTATAGAATTCTCCAATTTAGATTTCCATAAAATATCTTCATCTGTCATTCCCATACTAAATTGTGTTCCAAACGAGCAGGAGATATATGTATATGACTCTGGTTGCGCCTATTGGATATTCAAATCAGTTGATCATCTTTATAAGATGTTATAAAGTACAATCGAAAAGTTACCCTACCAATCAAGCGACACTGAAGTGTGCCGAACTACGCTTTGCAAATGAATGATGCACTTGATCAGCTTCGAGATCGAAGTCACGGGTACTCTTCTCAACCTATGAGAGGTGCGTAACGTTGATTGGAATGTGAGAACCAATTCATTCACAATGTGTGTGCTTTACGCAAAAAGCGAACTTCAAAAGCACACCTAAATATTGTATCAATCTGGTTGTGCTTCCTTAACAAATTTGTATATTAAAACCTTAGACGTTGTTCAAGGATGTGTACTAAATTTCCCCCCATATTATTGTGACCACATCTCAGCCTTGTCATCTTTAAACAAAGATTCACCGTCGCTCGCGATTGCGACTTTCACAGTTGCTCAATCTGATCAAGAGCGGTTCCACTTCGTACCAGAGCAGCCAGGGAATAGGAACTGTTGTTAATGCTTTTCTTGGTGCTATCCATTCAAGTCCTATACGAATCGGCAGCAGCACCAAACATGCTGACTCAGAGAGCGCGCGCGCGCCCGAGACATCGACTGTCTATTCGACCAGCAACGGAACAAAGGCGAATGTGTCTTGCGGATTTGCTGAGATCGATCCGTTTGGTGCGCTTACGGCTGCGCGCAACTCTCCTATACGATTTGTTCGGTTGATTTCACTTTCGCTGAGGAACGCGCTTTTGGTTATGTGGGTACCCGTCGCGCTCGACCATCCGTAAATGGCAATTGACCGGTGGCGGTGGTGTTGTTATGGAATTGGATGATGAAGATGGTATTTATGGATAGCGATACAATTGGAATCGGACGAACAGCTGTTTCCGAGATGATACTTTTATAATGCAAATGAGGGTGCTTTGCGCTTCAAACATTTCGGATTTCTTTATATACAGCTTGTCACTTTTAAAGTTTGCTTCTACAAAACCCGAATTGTATCATATGTCTGCCATATTTCCCAATTTGTCAGTCCGCTACACGGGTGCGACTTTCACGCAGATCAAATAACCAAACCGATCCATGTTTGAAAACGGATCTGTGTGATCTATGGTTCATTGCTCGTAGCTCGACCGGCTTTTGTTGACAACTTTCGAAATTCGAGTAGAACTAATCGATCACGCTGGAGTTGTGCGAGTTACTGAGCTGGATGACGAAATTTCACCCCCGCTTCGAAGCGGTTATTCCAAGGTAATGACAGTCCGCCATCCAAGCGAAGCAAAGCCGGCAAATTTCTCCAACATCACACCGGAACACTTGGTTGGTTTAATGGTTGGGAATCTTGACGGCACAGGCACTGTAACCAACTGTTTGCTGATCTGGCTGGGCCGTGTAACTGCTGGTGCAGCGAAGGGAGTAAAACAAATCTCTATACCCGTGGTGCAATTGGATACCTTGATTACCTCTGCTGTGGTAATCGTGGAGCCCAGTCCACTTCTACTGGCGACCATCCGTCGACAACAACAGCGAAAACAAAAACATCAACCGTTTCTTGCTGTTTGTCAAACAAAGTGGATGCATGACAAATTTCTGAGTTGCTGAAACAGTTATTTGATAGCACAAATAATATCACGGTGTAGCTTTTGGGACCGTGAAATAAAGGGTGTCTAGGTTCCATATAGTTGGATTGCGATTCTTTGGATTACTATATCCCAAAGGTGGCAATTGTCCTCAAAGTGAATGCAAAACGTGCCTATGCTTATATCATTCCGTTCCGGAGTTATATCTGTGTTATATTTGATCTGGCTAAAATTTTCAAACCCCTTCTATGTGCCAAAGTGAATAAGGTCGGTTCAGAACACTGTTTGCCTTGATGAGTGCTACGAAGAGGGCCGGTTCCTTGGTAGCAAAATGAACGCTTTCATGGTAGTTTGGATGCTAGAGATGTAGAAAGGAAGTATATTTGGTACAATACGCTAGAAAAAAAAGGTCAGAAAAGGTGAGAAAAGTTGAAAAAACAAAAAGAAGAATCACGAAAAAAATTCAACGATATATGGGATGCAATTCCCCAGCACAAGGTGACTTTTGATTATCTACATTGTACGGTAAGACGGTATAATGTGCCCCACTTGGCCAAAACGCTCCTCTTTGATTTCTAGAAAACTATAACTAATTAAGAGTCAAAATCAGTTGGTACCAATAAATATTTGTAAAACCATCATACTATGTGAAGGTGGAAGTATTTTTGTATTACATAATGAAAATAATAGCAAAATACAAAAAGTTACAGTTTTGATGTAACTTTCAATGTTAGTTTCCTCAACATTCTGGAGCGCCGCTAGCATACTGTCCGCAAAATTTGCACTGGAACACTCAGTTGGACAACAAAATAACTTTTCTCAGGGGTTACTTACTTGATACTTGATGGGCTACAGCTCTTCGATGAACCTACGCCGAATGGAGTATCCTTCTCCACTGGACTCGATCCTGGGCCAATCGCTTCCAGTCGCCCTGAACATTGAGCGCCGTCAGGTCCTCTTCAACAGCAAAACAGCCATCGTGTACGCGGCCTTCCACGAAGCCTGCGGCCTCTTCCGGGTTCTCTACTAAATATTATCTTCGCTTGACGTTCTTCCGGCATACGAACAACGTGACCAGCCCACCGTAGTTTGCCGTGTTGAATAAGCTTAATAATATCCAGCCCTTTATACACCTGGTACAACTCGTGATTCATGCGACGCCGCCAGATACCGTTCTCCTGTTTACCGCCGAGTATTGTCCGCAGCACCTTACGCTCAAACACTCCGAAAGCTCACCGATCAGCCTCCTTTAACGTCCATGTTTCATGGCCGTATAAAGCTACCGGAAGAATCAGAGTAGTACACTCAACCCTCTTTTTACGGCAGTTTTTTATACGTCACTTCGTTTTACGGCCTCCTTTTTACGGCACGTGACGTAAAAAGAATTTGGAACATTATTGACATCCAAAAGTAAGCCTTTAAGAAGGCACTCTTAGAAACCCATAGAACAAAGTATATGCTTTGTATATTCATTATTTGCCTTCAACAATTGTTCCGTTCTAGGTCATCCAAGAATTTCCTGTAGTCTACACGCGTAACCATGGACCTGAGGTCTACAAGCATAGCGAAAGAGCTGTTATCTCTTGTAAAAAATGGTTTATACTCTATTTGATATATTAAACCAAATTCCGTTCCAGGTCATACAAGAATTCACTGGAATAAAGGTCTTGAGGTCTACCCGCGTAACCGATGGGCTGTTATCTTTTTTTTAAAACAGTTCATGCTCCATATGATCTATTAAACCAAACTCAATATGCCTTAGACAGCCACTCCTTTCCTGGTTATCCAAGAATTCCCTAGACTCCTCAGCCGCGGATTCATCCCAAATATGTCCTTCGAGTATTTGTCTTTCACTTACGTTTAAAATGTAGGCATATGAGTTGTTCTAAGATCTCCAAATTGTCCTGGAGTTTGAATCAAATGGTCTGCCGAATCAACCGAGGCTTCCATGATGTCCCCAGCTGCGGTATCAACCCAATTATGTCCTCCGAGTATTTGTCTTTCACTTGCGTCTCAGATGTAGGCATATGAATTGTTCTAAAATCTCCAATTTGTCCTGGAGTTTGAATCAAATGCTGACTGGGGCTTAATCACCGTGGAAACTTATTTGTTGTTTTAATTGGCTTTTTTCGGTGTAACGAAAAAAGCCAATTAAAACAACAAATTTGAATCAAATGGTCTACCAAATCAACCAAGTCTTCCATGATGTATCCAGCCACGGTAACCACCCAGTTATGTCCTCCAAATATTTGTCTTTCGCTCGGGTCTCAAATCCAGGCATATGAGTTGTTCTAAGATCTCCAAATCGTCCTAGAGTTTGAATCAAATGTTCTGCCGAATCAACCAGGGCTTTCATGATGTCCCCAGTCGAAGTATCAACTCAATTATGGCTTCCGAGTATTTGTCTTTCACTTGCGTCTCAAATTCAGATATGTGAGATGTAGTAAGATCTCCAAATCGTCCTGGAGTTTGAATCAAATGGTCTGCCGAATCAACCGAGGCTTCCATGATGTCCATAGCTGCGGTATCAACCCAATTATTTCCTTCAAGTATTTGTCTTTCACTTGCGTCGCAAATGTAGGCATATGAGTTGTTCTAAGATCTCCAAATCGTCCTGGAGTTTGAATCAAATGGTCCACCGAAGCAACCAAGTCTTCCAAGATGTTTCCAGCCACGGTAACCACCCTATTTTCCAATTTTCCACCCAATCCCCAGCCGCGGTAGCAACCCGAGCAGCAAAGTCAGACAAACATCCCTAGGAATGATATGGAAATGCTAATATCATCTTCCAAACTTGGACGCACATGTTCATGATAGAATTAGAGGCGAAAGTATAGAATTGATAGTTCCGTTAGGATACGGCAGGCATGAAGAATGTTTTTTTATAGAAGTCGATTTGAAAGCGAGCGGAGGGCAATACACTAAGGTTTTTTTTTACGTCGCTCCATGTACCGCGTAAAAAAAACCGCGTAAAAAAAAACGCGTTATCTAAAAAAAAACGACGTGAAAAAAAACATATTGGGAGACTTAGAAAATTTTATAAGTTGGTGCCTACTGGGGACTTTTTTTTATGCCGGTGCCTACTGGGGACTTAGCAAATTTTAAATTGAGACTTATAATGGACGGGGCTTCTTCCTATTTGTTCGCTAGGTGTTGTTTGTAGGTCATAGCATGCTAGTATGGATCGTGTTATGGTACATGAGTCTTGAGATATGAAACCAGGAATGTGTTCCGATCTATGCTCAAACTCATCCAAGAATCTCCTGAAATAAGGCCTTGAGATCTATAACGATCTGTCCTCTTGTCTCAAATATGGTACATGCTCTGTGTGACTCATAGAATAGAATGTGTTCAAAGCATAAGTTCTTGATCATCCAAAAATTTCCGAAGCAAGGCCTTTGGATCTATACGCGAAACGAAAGATCTATCAGCCTGTTTTAAACATGGTACATGCTCTGTATGACTCATAGAATAGATTGTGCTCAAAGCACAAGTTCTTGGTCATCCAAAAAATTTCCGAAGTAAGACCTTAAGATCAACACGCGTAACCAAAGATCTGTCCGCCTGTTTCAAATATGCCACGTGCTCTGTGTGACTCATAGAATAGATTGTGTTTAGAGCATAAGTTCTGGGTCATCCAAAAAATTTCCGAAGTAAGGCCTTTAGATCTATACGCGTAACCAAAGATCTATCAGCCTTTTTCAAATATGGTACATGCACTGTGTGACTCATAGAATATATTGTGTTCAAAGCCTAAGTTATTGGTCATCCAAAAAAATCCCGAAGTAAGGCCTTTAGATCTACACGCGTAACCAAAGATCTGTCCGCCTGTTTCAAATATGGTACATGCTCTGTGTGACTCATAGAATAGATTGTGTTCAGCGCATAAGTTCTGGGTCATCCAAAAAATTTTCCGAAGTAAGGCCTTTAGATCTATACGCGTAAGCTAAGATCTATCAGCCTGTTTCAAATATGGTACATGCTCTGAGTGACTCATAGAAAAGATTGTAAGCCAAAGTTTTTGGTCTTAAAAAAAAAATACCGAAGCAAGGCGTTTAGATCTACACGCGAAACCAAAGATCTGTCCGCCTGTTTCAAATATGGTACATGCTCTTAGTGGTGCAGTATTAGCTTTATTATCAGCATTAGCATTAGTATTGAGCAATTCGGACAAATTCGTAGGTGGTACAAGCCTGGACTATTGTATAAGAGTAGCATTTTCACATTCATCCGTTACCACAGATATTGATTTGAAACCACACAGAGCAGGTATCATATTTGAAAGAAAGCCGATAGATCTTTCACGCAGAAAAAACTACGTTAAAAACAAACATATTCTAGGTAAATCCAAACATAAATTCAGTTTGTTCTGGCATCAAAAATAAATCTGTTTGGAACAAACATATTGTTGCATTTGAAGCGAACAAAAACTTTTTATTGAATCAAATGTGCGTTTTAAGTTGTTTTAACCAGCTAAATGTTTGAAGCAAACATAGATATTATTGTTTTGGTTCGACCCCTTATAATATTTTCTTATTAATTCTACCAATTTTCATATTCCGGTAGCATTTGACTACCAGATTTCACAATTCCAAACGTTCATATTTTATTTACTTACCTTTCTGTACCTGAAAAACATCCCTATCATCAATTTGGAAGCAAGAAAACATATGCTTCTACTTTTACTCCTGCTCCTCTGCTGACTTCCGATCGGATCCGATCCGAACTCGAGTTTTTGTTTACTTTTGCAAGAGCGAGCGAGGGGCTGTCCACTAGTGTATGTATAAAACAAACAGGAATTTAATTTGGTTTTAAAATAAATATGTTTGATTCAAACATATTACCATTTTGGAAATAAACATGTATATTTTTGAAGCAAATGGATGAAATTTGTATCCGTGTTGGTTACTCGTGTAGATGTAAAGGGCTTACTTTGGAACTTTTTTGGATGACCAAGACCTTATGTTTTGAACACAGTCTATTCTATGAACCACGAAGAGCATGTACCATATATAAAACAGGCTGATAGATCTTTGGTTACGCGTGTAGATCTGAAGGCCTTACTTCAAGGATCTCTTGGATGACCAAGAGCTTATGCTTTGATTACAATCTATCCTATAAGTCACATAGAGCATGCAGCATATTTGAAACAGGCTGATAGATCTTTGGTTACGCGTGTAGATCTAAAGGCCTTACTTCAAGGATCTCTTGGATGACCAAGAACTTAGGCTTTGATTACAATCTATCCTATAAGTCACATAGAGCATGTAGCATATTTGAAACAGGTGGACAAATCTTTGGTTACACGTGTAGATCTGAAGGCCTTACTTCGGAAATTTTCTGGATGACCAAGAACTTATGCTTTGAACACAATCTATTCTATGAATCACACAGAGCATGTACCATGTTTGAAACAGGCTGATAGATCTTTGGTTACGCGTATAGATTTAAAGGCCTTACTTCGGCAATTTTTGTATGACCAATAACTTAGGCTTTGAACACAATTTATTCTATGAGTCACACAGAGCATGTACCATATTTGAAACAGGCTGATAGATCTTTGGTTACGCGTATAGATCTAAAGGCCTTACTTCGGAAATTTTTTCGGATGACCAATAACTTAGGCTTTAAACACAATCTATTCTATGAGTCACACAGAGCATATATCATATTTGAAACAAGAGGATAGATCTTTATAGGTCCTTCTTCTTCTTACTTCTTCTTCTTATTGGCATTACATCCCCACACTGGGACAGAGCCGCCTCGCAGCTTAGTGTTCACTAAGCACTTCCACAGTTATTAACTGCGAGGTTTCTAAGCCAGGTTACCATTTTTGCATTCGTATATCATGAGGCTAGCAGGATGATACTTTTATGCCCAAGGAAGTCGAGACAATTTCCAATCCGAAAATTGCCTAGACCGGCATCGGGAATCGAACCCAGCCACCCTCAGCATGGTCTTGCGCGTCTTAAGGCACGGCTAAGGAGGGCCCTTATAGATCCTTATTAGGCCTTATTTCATAGATCTCAATGCCTTATTTCAGGAGATTCTTGGATGAGTTTGAGCATAGATCGGAACACATTCCTGGTTTCATATCACAAAAACCATGTACCATATCACGATCCATACTAGCGTACTATGACCTACAAACAACACCTAGCGAACAAATAGGAAGACGGGGACGGGGCCATTATAAGTCTCAATTTAAAATTTTCTAAGTCCCCAGTAGGCACCGGCATAAAATGCCGTTGCATTTTAATTCCTAAGTCTAACCTATTGGGGGTTTTTTTACGTCGTTTTTTTTTAAATAACGCGTTTTTTTTACGTCGGTACCGCGTAAAAATATCCGCGTAAAAAAACCGCGCAAAAAAAACCGCGTAAAAAAAACTTCAGTGTATTTGTAATATAGGGTAACGGTACCAATAGTGGAGGTATTAGTAGATCCACAAAAGAAAATATTTTTTAAAAATTGATACTTATGGGAAATTTACAGCTTTAATATCTTAGCTAATAGACAAACTAATAAATTTGCTAATAAAATTGAGATAGATGTCATTTAACATCAACAATTACCAAATATTACTTGCACCACTATGGGTACACTGTTCCTTTAGTGGAGGTAAAAATTAATTTTGGTTCCCATAGTGGTGCTATCCATTGGTTTCTTATGAGACTCGCCACTATTGGTACAGTTGCACCACTATAGGTGCAAGGGAGTCAATTTTGTTAAGGAAAATCATTGTTTTCAATAGTTTTCCAAGCGAAATTTTAGGATAAGTTGCATTTAACAGGATATTTAAAGCACGACGCATCAACTGAAACCATCGTAAAGTGTAAAAATATGATAAATTTCATTAAAACCCCACTACCTCCACTACTGGTGCTACCTCCACTAAGGGTACGGTTACCCTAGCCCTCCGCTCGCTTTCAAATCGACTTCTATAAAAAAACATTTTACATGCCTGCCGTATCATAACGGAACTATCAATTCTATACTTTTGCCTCTAATTCTATCATGAACATGTGCGTCCAAGTTTGGAAGATGATATTAGCATTTCCATATCATTGTAAATCGTTTAACTTCACGTAGAAGTAACACACACGAAATCATTAATTTAGTGTACTACCATTGGTGGGGGCATCCATCAATTCAGCTGTTATTGGTCGATGGTACAGCAGCAGTGCCTTTCCCTGCTTTGTTCTCTCCGAGGCAGCCAAGTTGGTTGCGACGAGACGGACGCAATGAGAAAACAGAACTGTGCAATAAAAATCCTATTCGACTAAATGCTGATGTCATTTTAGAAATTTGGAGACAGTATTCGTCGATAGAAAAATCCTCCCGCACGCGATGGCATATGAGCAAGTCAAACCACCTTCCTTTTGCCAGTGGAGATATATCAGCTTCCACACTGATATTCTTCCCTCCCCCTTCATACGGGAGCTTGGCAGAAGGAAGGTCGTGTGATATATGCCATCACAAATATTGCCCACCGCTCGCTTTCAAATCGACTTCTATAAAAAACATTCTTCATGCCTGCCGTATCCTAACGGAACTATCAATTCTATACTTTCGCCTCTAATTCTATCATGAACATGTGCGTCCAAGTTTGGAAGATGATATTAGCATTTCCATATCATTGTAAATCGTTTAACTTCACGTAGAAGTAACACACACGAAATCATCAAACTGCAGGACAATTAGGAGATCTTACAACAACTCGTATGTCTTGTTTTGAGACGCAAGTGAAAGAAAAATATTTGAGTTGGCTTAGCCTTGGCTTAGGACATCATGAAATCTTTGGTTGATTTGATAGATCATTTGATTTAAGCTCCAGGACAATTTGGAGATCTTAGAACATCTCATATACCTGTATTTTAGACGTTAGTAAAAGACCGATGCTCAGAAGACAAAATTGGGTTGACATCGCGGCTCTGGACATCGTGGAAGCCTTGGTTGATTCTGTAGACCATTTGATTCAAACTCCAGGACAATTTGGAGATCTTAAAACATCTCATATGCCTGGATTTGAGACGTAAGTGAAAGACAAATAATCGGAGGACATAATTGGGAGGAGGACCACGGATGGGACACGATGGAAGCCTTAGTTGATTCATTAGACTATTTGATTCAAACTCCAGGACAATTTGGAGATTTCACAACACCTCATATGTCTTGTTTTGAGACGCAAGTAAAAGACAAATACTCAGAGAACATAATTGAGTTGAAAGCACAGCTTAGGCCATCATGAACGTTTTTTTTATTCGATAGATCATTTGATTTGAACTCCAGGACAATTTGGAGATCTTACTACTTCTCATATACCTGTATTTGAGACGTTAGTAAAAGACTAATACTCAGAAGACAAAATTGAGTCAACACCGCGGCTGGGAGCACCATGGAAGCCTTGGTTGATTCATTAGACCATTTGATTCAAACTTCAGGACAATTTGCAGATCTTAAAACATCTCATACACATGGACTTGAGACGCAAGTGAAAGCTTAATACTCGGAGGGCATGATTGGGATGATACCTTAGCTGAGGACATCGTGCAAGTCTCAGTAGATTCGGTAGACCATTTGATTCAAACTCCAGAACAATTTGGAGATCTTAAAACATCTCATATGCCTGGATTTGAGATGTAAGTGAAAGACAAATAATCGGAGGACGTAATTGGGTTGATACCGCGGCTGGGAGCACCATGGAAGCATTGGTTGATTCATTAGACTATTCGATTCAAACTTCAGGACAATTTGGAGATCTTACAACACCTCATATGTCTTGTTTTGAGACGCAAGTGAAAGACAAATCCTCGGAGGACATAATTGAGTAGATACCACGGCTTAGGACATCATGAATACTTTGGTTGATTCGGTAGACCATTTGATTCAAACTGCAGAACAATTTTGAGATCTTATAACATCTCATATGCCTGGATTTGGAGAGGTCTTACAATACCTCATGAAAGACGCAAGTGAATGTATTTGAAAATTTCCTCACGATCAATAAATTAAGTGAAATACTAGAAATTTCAGCAAAAATTCTTTTCACGTCACATTCGGTTTACGTCCCCCCAATAAGTGGCGTAAAAATAGGGTTGAGTGTATACAGTTTTGTTTTCGTTTGCAGACTACGGGACTTTAGCTGGTTACGAAGTCCGTAATAAGCCCTATTTGCAGCTGCAATACGCCTTTTCACCTCGCGGGTAACATCATTATCGATACACAAATTCTTCTACCACTTCAAATTTTTCACCATCCAGCACTATTTCGCTACCACCACCACTAATGAACCCACGTTGATCGCCAGCGACCATGTACTTCGTTTTGCTGGTATTGATCGTGAGTCCAATCCTCGCTGTCTCCCTCTTAAAAGGCGCAAAAGCCTCTTCCACGGCACGGCGATCAATTCCGATAATATCGATATCGTCCGCAAATCCAAAGTAAGTAAGTATTTTTGCTGGTTCACGAATTTGGGAACGCTTGTTTTGAGTGTTCTGTGAATTAGTGTATCTCTTCAAAATACACGGTCTTCTCCCATTGCCTGAATCCGGGTACACATTTTTCTTTGGCGAAAAATCAACCTTTCATATACGTCGCCGGATTTTTTTCAGTTTGTGTTAAACAATATAGTTACTTTGAAAAGTTACTAAGGGCTGTAGCTTTTCATTGGTGTTTATTTTACTGTTGCATAATGTTGACTTGATAAAAGGTTATGAGCGAAACACGCAACTCTGTCCACCACTGGAGACACTCCCTTACTGTTGAAGTTAATCTTGTTTGTGTGAAGCGAGTATTAATTTGTTAATTGCTTATGGTTGGTTCTGTTTTAATTGAGGAATTTATTAGAATAACAAATCTTAATGTTTAATCGCAAAGCATTACCTAATCTACATCCTTTTGCTTTCTATCTTACAGGTATTTCACTAAGTGAAACATCCATGGAAATCAACATATGTCTGGTTCTACAGTATTCTTCACCATTATTTTGAGTAAGCCATATCCTCTGTTTGAAACCAATTGCTAGTATTGGCGCCCTAGGAATCTTATGAATTTTCATTCTGCTGCCACAGAAATCCGGTTTTGCCAGCACCTAGAAGTGCTGCACCTGTTTTTTCATCACTAACGTCTAGATAGTGGCATTCAACTGAGTTAAAAATGTCGTGCTTTTCATGGCATATAGACGTATTCACCGCTTAGAACTGGATGGCTTAGACTTCTTGCTGAACATATGGCTTGCTGTACTCGAGGTAATCGATATCGTTCGACAATAGTTCGCACTTCATTGGTACAGGTATTGAAGGATGGAAAAAACAAGTGGCTTTGGTACAGAGTGCCAGCTGGTAATTCAATATTTACACATGCAGGCGAAATCCGAAACTGCGATGGAAACATGCCTCTCGTCACTTACAATGCAATCTCATCTAGATGGAAGATTCAGATGGGAAACCGACTGCCGATGGCACTGTTCCAGTGGGTTTCTGTGCCATCCGCGGATCCGAATTATAACTGCAGAAAATGCAAATTAGCCTCAAAGCTGGTTTGTAATTAGTTGGTATTATGTGTGCAGCTACCGAGACGAGCTGAAGCGTATAGATAATTGAAGGGCCTTTCTAGGATTAATAATGGACAATTCTCCCAGCTGTTCTACTTTCGTATTTGGACAAAACTTCAAACTAATTAATGTAAGCAGCTTCATCAAAAGCTTCAGCGGATGATTTAACTCACGACACAAACGAACGAAATTGTATCGGACGATCTTTAATTGAATGTCGAAAATCGTCTATTCAGTTATCGAAATATTCTATAAAATATGATGAACTCTGCCTTAAAAAGATGACTTTTCTATGATAATTATCTGCTATTTCAAACACCTGTGACCGTTGTTCAATGTTGCACATCACCGTGTCTACTGGCACAATGTCATTGTCCTCTTGGGCTGCGCGCTCTGGCAGTCAGTTCCGTCATCTTGGCATTTATCGGACTAGAGCTGAGCTGGTGCCACGCCACAACGAATAATGGAAGCAAAAGTGTGGAAAACACGGCTGATGGTAAATTGTAATAAAATATGAAACTGTTTATGCCGCCCCTTTTGTGTACGGCGACCTCCCGCTCTCCGACCGGGCTGCGGATTATTTCGCATACTTCTCATTTGAGCTTTACACCGTTCTGGGTTAGAGCTCTAATCCGATCCGAGACAGCGAGCGTACTCATAACGTTAATCTCCTATCAGAGGTGTATCAATAAGATTTGTGATAAGGGCCAAGGGGTAAGATTCTGTAAGGATTAAAAAAGAAATTAAACCATAACGCTTTGAACACTAATGTCAGCAAGGTTAAAGAATTCCAAAAGAAAATTCCAGATCATTTTGCGGTGGAATATCTGAAGGAGTTCTGGGCGACAATTTTGAGTAAATTTCTGGGAAAGTTAAAAAGAAATTCTCTATGAATTTTCTTTCAGGAACTCCCGGTAAATGATATTCTTGTTTGCCAAATTAGCAAATTAAATTGTCCTGGAAAATGCAATATTTATTTTATATGAATTTATATTTAGTACTTAAGGGACTAAATAGTACAAGGTACAACAAGGTATTGTATAGCTAGATATTTAACCAAAATGGTATCAATTAGCCTGCACACAGCCCTGAACCGCGCGTCAAAACAATCGTAGCCGGACGGGCGTCTTCCTTCATCGTCGCGTCGAGTGACGTTCGCTGACGGTGTACGTGGTACGTGGAACAAGTTACCGAGATTGCGCGCTTTGCCGCAGCAGTTGGATTCCGTCAACTCTCTGGCATGGGCGTGGGAAAGTGTAACGGTACACTTCTTATTACTTGGGCCACCGGGCTAGGCTGCTACCATTTGCCAGTCAGCACTTTATAAGGTCGGTTTTCCAAGCTTGAAGTCATTCGCGCGGAAGAACAAAGTGCAACACTCGCGCGCGCACTCGGCTCGCGAAGAGCAATTTCGTCAGCGGCGCTCATAACCGCCAAATGAAGAAGAAGCAATTAAGCAAAGCCAAAAGTGGAAGACGACGGCAACGATGACAATATCTGGGGAATCGCTGACCAACGAAAAGCCCGGTTGGAATTGGAATCTGAGGAAATTTGTTTTTCGAAACATTAAAAGTCCTATTATTTTTATTTTTCGATTCATTTTTTGCTGCTTTCGTCAGTTTGGCAGAGAGGTTTTCCCACCACACAAACGGGCTGCCGGACGACGATGGTGATATGGTGGTGGCACAAATCATAAATCATTCATTTCGGGCGCCTAGGGTTCAAGTTCGAGCATCTGACGAATCTGGTTGGTTTGGAATGCTTGGGAAATGAGTGTAAGCTGAGATTTTGTTTTTTTGGACAGCTTCCGACGCTTGTTTTGGACTTTTTTTTATGATTGAAGATAAATGGCAAATTAGTTTTCAAAAATTCGAAATTAGAACACTGAGATAAAAAGGCGGCGATGAAAAATTTTTATGAGCTGGTTGGGTATTTGATTCATTGTTTTCAGCTCGACAGTGTAATTAACCGATTGTATCGTTTTATAAGCAATACAATCGATGTCTTTTTGTTTTGTGTGGATATAAATCCGTAACGCTAAGTGAAGAGGCCACATTCGAGCGGGTGTATTACTGGGTGAAATCTACCATAGTTACATTCCCGTCGAACTCCCTGGAGGATCCAGGAGGATTTGAAATCCGTAGAACATTTTCTCTCTTTAGCCGTGCGGTAAGACGCGCAGCTACAAAGCAAGACCATGATGAGGGTGGCTGGGTTCGATTCCCGGTGCCGGTCTAGACAATTTTCGGAGTGGAAATTATCTCGCCTTCCCGAGGCATAAAATTATCATCGTGCTAGCCTCATGATATACGAATGCAAAAATGGTAAATTGGCTTAGAAACCTCGGAGTTAATAACTGCGGAAGTGCTTAATGAACACTAAGCTGCGAGGTGGCTCTGTCCCAATGTGGGGATGTAATGCCAATAAAAAGAAGAAGAAGAAGAAGAAGAAGAAGAAGAAGAAGAAGAAGAAGAAGAAGAAGAAGAAGAAGAAGAAGAAGAAAAAGAACATTTTCTTCGCACTTCCTGGAACATTCTTGTTGGAATCCCTGGAGAATTTCTTTCAGAATCCCTATAGGTTCCCTTCGGTGTTTTAGGAGGATTCCTTTCGAAATCTCTAGAGTATTTTCCGTCGGAATCTCTGGGACATTCCTGTCAGAATCACTAAAAGGTTCTTATCGAAATCCTTGGAGGATTCCCGTCGGAATTCCTGGAGGAATGCTGCATAATTTTCATTTTATTTTTTCTTTTGAGATAGATAGAATATTTATGAAATTAGAACATTTTTTCATTGCCTACCGGTGGTGGGAACCTGACGGCGATCCGTCACATATTGTCCTTTCATTGTGCGGGACAAAGCTGAACGCTACCACACTTAGATGCAATGGCTTTGGAACAGAAGGTCGAAAGACAAAGGGTCGAAGGACAAAAGGTCGACGGACAAAAGGTCGAAGGGACAAAAGGTTGAATGGACAAAAAGTCGACGGGACAAAACGTCGAAGGGACAAAAAGTCGAAGGGACAAAAGGTCGAATGCAAAAATACAGATATGATCCAATTTTATCACGTTCCGATTTTGTCACGCTCCGATTTCGTCAACAAAATTATTCCGTTTTTATCAACAAGAAAATTCAATAAGTTTTTTAGAGATTTAGCTTTTAAAATAAAATAACTTGTGGTAGTGCCTGGCCAAATGTTGTATTTATAGTATTTCAAGCACTAGCGGTAAAAAAGCCGTAACTAACAAGACAAGATTTCTCTTTACCGACTTCTCCCCATCGAAATAAAAAAGACAAGATGCGGTTTGTTTGCACTTTATTACTTCAGGACGAAGGATTACATTGTTATCTGGCATTCTGATATAACCGAAAAATCATTGAGAAACTTTTTCGGATGTTCTAGGCCGTCCAAACTGTTCTGGAGTACATATCCTCGAATACATTAGGAAATATGTCTACAAACAAAATCTCCTAAGCTGGGATTTATGTCCAAAAATATCTATGTGATCATAAGACATAAATTGATCGAGTTTTAAATAAACGTAAACTATTTCAGGGTGTCCAAAACGCCCTGGAGTTCAGAACATGTGATAAAACTGATCGACCAAGCCTTGAACGACGTATCCGTGCATCGTTGAACATCTTAGCAGGTACATTGAGCCGATAAGATTTCACTCATTATTTTTACACGCAGCTATAGGGCTTTTAGTTTCTCCAAAACATCCTTGAGTTCAAATCAGTTCAGAACATGTGATCTATCCGATCAACCAAGCCCTGGACGATGTATCCATGCATCGTTGAACATCCCAGCAGATCCATTTAGCAGATAGTATTTCACTCATTATTATTACAAGCTACTACAGGCCTTTTCGGTTGTTCAAAACGTCCTTGAGTTCAGAACATGTGATCTAGTTGCTCAACCACGTCCTGAAAGATGTACCTGTGTATCGCTAAATATCCCAGCAAGTCCGTCGAGCCGATAGAATGGTACTTATTACTTTTACAAGCTACTACAGGTCTTTTCTGTTCTCTAAAATGTCCTGGAGCTCCGAACATGTGATCCATCCGTTCAACACAGTCCTAAATGATATATCCGTGCATAACATCACAAACATTCCAGCAGTTCCATCGAGCTGGTAGGATATCACTTAATTCTTTTACAAGCTACAGTGGACCCTCCATGAGTTGATGTTCTAAGATTCGATATCGAATTGTTGGAACAAATGATGCCATACAAAAATATTTTCACGGATACTTTAATAGTCTTTTCGAACAATTTTCCAAGAATTTATGTTCCACATCTCAAAACCGACTTTATTACATCTCTTCAAAACGTCATGAATCTCAGATCATTTCACTACCGAATTTTCAAAACGGCTTTCACCTATCCAATGATCCAACTTATGAATGATGTTAGATATGGTACCCTAGTGAAACCATTTAGCTTATATGACTTCAATCATCACTTGTTCTAGCCATTGCAGGCCTTTACGGTTGGCTAAAATATTCTGGAAGTCGTATTGTTTTATGTCATCCATGTCCGCTAAACGCCTGAACAAAACAGTCCGCAGCTAAATTGCTCGACACATACACCTCCTTAGTTATTGTGCATCTAGTAGATATCTTGATCTTAGCTCAAGATCATTTTGGAGGACTTTGGACATCTTCTTCTTCTTCTTTTGCTATGGCTCTACACTCCAACTGAAACTTGGTCGGCTGTTCAACTTAGTATTCTATTAGCATTTCCTCAGTTATTAATTGAAAGCTTTTCTGTGCCCGCCATTGCATGTATCTTGTGAGTCAAGTACAAAGGGAACGCTATGCCCAGGGAATCTAGAATGTTTCCCAAACGACAATATTCTAGACCGGACAAGATCTAACCGTGAACACCTCGTATTCTAGAAAATTGTGTTTACATTATTCCTATTGGATATATTAAGTTTACGCCAAAGACATTGCAAAAACTTTGATTGATTGTCCTGGTAGATACCTCGAGTTGAACTCGAGAATGTTTTGGAGTACCTTGAACATCTCAAATTCAAGAGAATTGAGTTTGCCTGGTGCGCACGTGCTTATTGAACCATGTTGGGTACATATCAATGTTGAGGACATTGCATGAAGCTTTGGTTGTCCGGTAGATACTTTGGGTTGAACTTAAGAACGTTTCTGAATACCTTGACCATCATTGAGAAAACTGGATTTAAATGATGCGCATGTGTCTATTGGACTGGATTGGGTATATACGATGATGATGACTTTGCATAAGCCTTGATTGAAATTGGTAGATACCGTGGGCTAAATTCGAAAACGTTTTCGAGAAAACTGATCACTGTCTCAACGATCAAGATGACTAAACTTGATTGAGTGTTCAGATTTATTAAACAATGTGGTATAGGATCCAAATATATCAGATTCATCTGCAAGCTGTCAGAAGCAAAATCTTTCAAAGGTTTTGAATATCTAGGTCTTCAGGGTATCTTCAAACTTGACCTCCAATATTTTTCCTGAATAGCCGACATCCTGATGAACATTTTTGCTGAAGAAATTGGGGACCTAGCTCTCTTCGGTAGTTTTTCATAGCCAATCTCAAACGCTGGGCATATATGACCCATCCGTCCAGAAAGGGTTAAGGAGGTCAAATATTTTCAAATTTATTGTTATGTTATCAACGGATTCCACCTTATCTTAAGGGACGTCCACAAATTACGTCAAGCTTTCAGTGGGAAGAGGAGGGTTTCTAAAAGTGTGACTACTCATATCATTTTATTTGGAAATTTCATACAAAAAGTTGGACAATGAATGGAGGAGGGATTGACAATGGTTAATTTTTCGTAACATCATTTCTGTACGTTCCCTTTATGTTACTTGTCAGGAACCTCAACCAGTCACCATTGATGATAAATATATATTTCCTATTTTTTTTTCACTAACCCTCTAGCATGTTCACGTGGTTTATGGACAGTCCTTTAGCATTTAGAAATGTTAGAACCTGAAAACCTCACATTTTACCAGCAATAAATCATGTTTACTAAAATTTCAGCTCAAAAAAATCGTCAAAGAAAATTATTCCGATTTTGTCACTGTTCCGATTTTATCAACTGAAACTCACGGACCGTGTTGATAAAAACGGAACATACTTGTATTAAAAATTTGTAATTCTGAACACATGAAAGAGACAAAATATACGATTTTCAATATTATTCAATCATATTTTCCAGAGATCTCCTTCTTTTTTTCATGGGCAGTTCTTTAATTAATTTACGGTGGGCATGCAGCAGCCACCAGGCGGGCATTGTATGATTTTTATCAGTTCCCGGTACGGTGAAGCTGAATAATTAGTACTCGTTAGATCATGCAGTTGTAACACGTGCCGCTTATGTCAAAAGAAGCGAAATTCTCCATAAACAGAAACACGGCGAGCATTGTGTGGAGTGTGCGAGTACATGTTTGAGTAAAACTCGGTGTTAGTTTTTGTATCTTTATATCAGTGTCGTACAATGAACTATTTCGCCGCTACCCAACGCGACTTCCTATGCATTACCTTTCCAACTGATCCTAATTACCTAATTACCGTTACCAATGTCAAGCATGGAGATACTAGAACACTAACGAAAAAACTTCGGCACGGCACACAGCATAATCATGGTGCATAATGGTTTATAATCGTGGTTGTGCATATGTATATTACATACTGATGGTAGAAGTTTGTGTTAAAATATGAGGGCGTGGGTTTAAATCAAGATTGGGCCGTCGATCTCACGAACAGTCTGTAGATCGGATATCCAAATCGCTCAAAAAGATATTTTGTATTACAATTTGCTTGTCCTTAGATACATTAATTCCATTATAAAATCATATTAAAATGTTGAAAACACAGCCCAATCCTAACCCTTCTTTTTCTTCTTATTGGCATTTCATCCCCCATCGGGAAATTGCCGCCTCGCCGGTTAGCACTTCCACAGCAGCTTATCACGATGTTTCTAATCCGAGTTACCGTTTTTACTTTCGTATATCATGAGGCTAACACGATGATACATTTATGCCCAGTGAAATCGAAAAAACTTCCTATACCGGAGTGGGAACCTTTTGTCCATTTGACCTTTTGTCCCTTCGACCTTTTGTCCCTTCGACCTTGCGTCCTTTCAACCTTTTGTCCTTCGACCTTTTGTCCTTCGACCTTTTGTCCTTCGACCTTTTGTCATAGATTCTTGGACCGTATTTATCTCATTACCACTAAGATTGCTTAACAGTCAAAATAGAGAAAATAGATGAAGGGGCTATAGCACCCCTAGGCATTGGGGCTGTTTACGTCATTGGGCAAGCCCTTGTATAAGGTCTTCGGCAGGGCTGCCAGATGACTTTTTCGTAAATCTGTATTGGCATACGTAAAAAAATCTGTATTGCCTGGATTTGGAGGGAAAATATATATTTTTTTTATAAATTATGCAAAATAGCCATTCTGATGATTGTAATGTGATGCACTTCAGATAACATTTGCATTGGGTTTTTTTAGTCAGGTAAATAAAAGTAGAAATTCCAGAAATTCGTTGGAATAATTTAAAGAGTCCGATGCAATCGTGTTGAAGCATCACATCACTTGAATTTTCTCGGTTGTTTTTTTTAAGCTTAATTTTTTCAGAAATACACGTCGTTTTTCAATTCTACATCTCAATTATTATTCAACCTCAGCAAAGAATTTATCATGATTCCACAAGTGATTTTTCTCGGATCTTTTTGCTAGCTTCTTAAAAATTTTACCGAAATTCGGAAACAATGATTTTTTTTCAATGCCTAAATAACAATTACTAAACTCGATTACGCAACAATTGCTATGTTTTGCCATTTATGCATGCTCTGCTGATGCTCATGTCACTGGTGGAATCTTAGAAGAACGTGACAATATTTAAGCAAATTGTGAGTCTATCGCTTTTACCAGTAAACGTGGGATTGTTTTCTATTGGTTGCGGTTCTTTTTACTGATTTTTGGGATTCAATCTGTCATCATAAATTTACTTTTTGACTTTGTTCACTCATTTGGGAAATTGTGAATAATTTGTTAATCACCTCGATATTCGTAATCTACTCAATTCTAATGGGTAATAACACATTGGTGGTATTCGTACCATACCACGAGCAGCAGGTCTGTGTTTAGTAAAAAAAAACCCAGATCAATCCACCTAGCGTTGGTGGTGCCTTTCTCGCGCATAAAAATAATAAGAAAAACACATAAGAGAGATCGAAATAGCACTTTAGGGGGATAGATTTTACTTTTTCCATCAATTCATATGTATTTGCGATCATTTGAATGCATTGCTGCAATCTTTGAAAAAAAAAAATTTTTCAAATCGGTTAATGATAAGTGCCTGAAAAATGAGTGAGATTATTTTGCGCACACACATACACACACACACATACACACACACATACACACACACATACACACACACATACACACAGACATCACTTCAATTCGTCGAGCTGAGTCGATCGGTATATAACACTATGGGACTCCGGGACTCCTATAAAAAGTTTGTTTTTGGAGCGAACATATAGCCTTTACGTATACTTTGTATACGAGAAAGGCAAAAACAGATTCATATAAATGTATCTCATGTATTTAATAGCGAAATTTTTAATCTTTCTATTTACTTCTACTAATTCTCGCTTAACTTTTCAAAAGGACATAAGTAACATTTTTTTTATGAATTAATTTGAATAGAGCAATCAATAGCTTTAATGTTTTTTTGTTGATTGCGCTATTCAAATTAATTCATGGAAACAATGTTACTTAGGTCCTTTTGAAAAGTTAAGCGAGAATTGTGTAAAACTCTGAAATAAGAACATATTGCGATTCTTTTCTTAAATCCGAAACCTGGCGCGGTAGTTACGCGCCGGCTCCTGTGCGCCGAGTTGTGTGCCATGCAAAAAGTAAATAAAGCAATGTCAAACAGATATGATCTTTTGGCGCGGTTTTTCACATTCGCTTTTAAGGTATGCAACATATTATTGTTCCTTGATAGATAGTTATTCTTTGGTGGAATAAACGGGATCTTTTTATTTTTTTTACATTTATTGCTACAGCGTTTGAATCAGTATACTGTAGTAATAATTCCCATTGGGTAATCGTGTGTAATATGTGATGCAATATGTTGCATTTCCGTAATCGAGGTACCACTATATGGCAAATACCTTAGCGGCGCACAATCGAGAGAGAGAGCGATGAAATAGCAAAATGCTATAAAATCTCGAGAAGCATAATATCACAAGGGCAACCAAATTTGTATGACTGTGGAACATTTTAATTTGTTTGATAATTTTTTAAATATTATTTATAAAACCCATGATTATCCACCTAGCGGGGTTAATGCCTTTCTCGTACAAAAAAAAAACACTAAAAAATATGTAGAGTAGAGTGGGGCAAGAGTACGCACTTAGTTTTTAAGCGATCATGTGGCCCTTATGAAGCAAGCTTCTGCATTTCAAATCAATGTCGTCGATTCGTATACTCTTCCTCTATGTTACCCAGTGGAAAAAATATTGAAAGAATTGTGATTCGTTTTAGTAGAACCCTTATTGCAAGACACGTAACAAACGCACTCTCACCCCACCGGTGGGGTAAGAGTGCGCATCGGGTGGGGTAAGAGTACGCATTTATCCAATCATGTGCTTTAAGTATATATAACCACAAATAAGAGTTGATAACATTTAATTGATGTTTAATGAACATATATCAGGGAATGTTTCAAGATTACGTAACTCTTAAAGGGGGAGGGGGTCCCAGAAATGTGAACTTTCATAATAAATACCATTGTTTATTTGTTATAGTTTAAAAACTTCTTCTTCTTCTTATTGGCATTACATCCCCACACTGGGACAGAGCCGCCTCGCAGCTTAGTGTTCATTAAGCATTTCCACAGTTGTTAACTGCGAGGTTTCTAAGCCAGGTTACCATTTTTGCATTCGTATATCATGAGGCTAACACGATGATACTTTTATGCCCAAGGAAGTCGAGATAATTTCCAATTCGAAAATTGCCTAGACCGGCACCGGGAATCGAACCCAGCCACCCTCAGCATGGTCTTGCTTTGTAGCCGCGCGTCTTACCTCACGGCTAAGGAGGGTTTAAAAACTACAGAGGAAAAATATATTAGCTTTCGCGTGGCGTAAGCAAAGGAATTTTCCTTAAAGAAAGTCCACCAACCCCTCCCCCCTATCTCACACTTTTTGTATGAATTCTCTAAAAATTATATGGATCGTCATACATCTCGCAACCTCTCCCAGCGAAGCGTTGCGTAATTTATGGATGTTTCTTTTGATTAAATGAAACTATCATTTAGATGAAATTGTGTGTTCGTACTATGTTAAGATGTGCAACAAGTCCTAATACAATTTCATAAATTCGCTGCAGTGCTTTGTTCGCTAAGTCCTTTCTAACACCAAATTACTTCAACTTATCCTCAAAACTTCGATTTCTGTCCCTTTTGTCTTAGTTGTGGGACTTTACAATTCGGAAGTAGTCTTATTTCGGCTAAAGATACAGATTTGACATCAGAACTTGAAGATTCACATGCAACTTTTACCCCACAGTCCCAAAAATTATTCAAGTAATGGTTTCGACTTCTTGGAAAACCAACCGGATTGGTGTTCTGTACCATAAAGTACTCTATACAATAGGTTATCGAAATGGTATAATGTTCACCTGATTGAACGTATATATGGTAATGAAATACTAGTTGCGAAAACATAATTATTTTTAGCAAAGTGACCAAAAAATTATCTAACTTCATATCTCCCTTGTTGTTTATTCAAATCGTTCACAATTACACATGATAATAGTTGGCCCGAATACCTGTCAAACTGATGCAGTGCTGCTAGTTTATCTATTTTTATTACTTCAAAAAATCGAAAACGTACTCTTACCCCACGCGCACTCTTGTCCTACTCTACTCTATGAATGTTTTTTTTGCGTGTTTTACGCATAGAAAATAATATTTTGGCCATAACCTCTGATCTAATATAACAAACTGGAAAACTTTCTATAGCAAATAATGGGACAGGATTCTCAGTCGAATGGAACTTGTTGCGAGTAATTCGGCTAATGCAAAGTTCCAAAAAGTGTGTCTACAAAATGTTGTACACATACATACACATACATACATACAGACAGGCAGTGTAGTTCGCCTCCGCGCGGTGCTCACTGGAAACGATAACGTATTAACGGAAGTTGAAGGGTTAGGCGGCTAAATGGACTACGACGTCGGGAGCGCTGGTTAGCGCGTTGCCAGTTAAGTCTAAATTACGGTTCTGGTAGGCGTGTTAAAGGTTGTGTGTTTTGGTATATTGTTGTATTGTGTAATGCAAGGGCTGACAGCCGAGTCATTCTACTCTCTTAGTAAAGCCGGCAAGGCTGCCTTTCCTCCCAGAAAATCGGTGGCGGGCCTTGTGGCACGCTGTCCTATATTGCTGCCTGGTTGGTGAAGTAGGCAGAAGTAGGCTCAGGTGAACTCCTTGACTAACGCCGATCTGGCTCTGTACACGAGAGTGTCAACCCACGCATGGCCTCCCTGCTTGCTCGCAAGCATAGACAACCATGAGATCACAGAGGCAACTACTTCAGTAGGATTCGATGGCAGCTGCAAGGGGGACCCATGAGCTATGTCAAGTACTCCAGTTTTCAGAGGTAGCGGCGCCTGAGGCGCAGCGGGAGATCCCTTTGTAGGTAGGGGTCTAGCAAGGTCTCCTCCCACCTGGGAGGAGAATGGTGTTGAGTTGGTAGCTAGTTTGCACGGGACTAGCACTACCCCAGCGGAAGGGGTTGACAGCCAGAGCGATGCTCGGGCAGTCAACACACCAGGCGAGCCTCTAACCGGTATCCGGTTAGTCGCCAAGCAGCTCGATGAGATCATCGAGTTCGCGAGCGGTCGAAACAATATCAGCAAGGATCTGAAACAGAAACTTCTGGTACTTCGACAGTCGGTTCAAGCGGTAAAACGCGAACATGGCACGCTCAAGAGGAGGGAGGTTGGAAGTGAGAAGGGGGAGGCACGTCTTCCGACAGAGCCCTTCTCCTTTCTTGGAGGGAAGGTTTCGACGCAAGAGGTGATTGGCACTACCTCGAGTGTCAGCGAGGGTAGGACTGCGGCGCGCTCCAAACGCGCTCAGCAGCAGTCAGAGGGTCGGTCCGGTAACGTTAAGCGGCGCCCAACTGTTACGGTGGTACGATCTTCACGAAATCCGTCCAGTTATTTGGTTTCACCGACGACATTGATATTATGGCACGAAACATTGAGAGGATGAAGGAAGCCTACATCAGGTTGAAAAGCGAAGCTCAACGGATTTGATTAGTTACCAACACGTCGGAAACGAAGCACATGATAGGAAAAGGCTCAAGAGAGGACAACGTAAGCCACCCACCACGAGTTCGTATTGGTAGTGACGAAATCGAGGGGGTTGAATAATTCGTGTACTTGGGTGACCTCCGATAACGATACCAGCAGAGAAATTCGGAGACGCATCATGGTAGGAAATCATACGTACTTTGCGCAATGGATATTGGAGTTCGCCGCCGTACCAAACTGACTATCTACAAAACGCTTATTAGACCGGTAGTACTGCGTACTATCTATGGTGGGGTGCAGATGGCGGTCGGTACGTGGAAGAGGCGAATGAACCACGAGTTGCATCAGCTGTTGGGAGAACCATCCATCGTTCACACCGCGAAATCGGAAGCCAGAATGTCGGACAGTAATCCGGTGAAAATGGTTCTCAACAACGATCCGACGGGAACAAGAAGGCGAGGTGCACAGCGGACAAGGTGGATCGATCAGGTGGAGGACGATTTGCGGACCCTCCGCAGACTGCGTGGTTGGTGAAGTGAAGCCATGGACCGAGCCGAATGGAGAAGACTTTTATGTATTGCCCAGGCCACTCCGGCCTTAGTCTGGTGATAAATAATTGCATCAAGCACATTAGAGGTTACTGCGCCTAGCTCCTGTGATGGATATAGTAGCATTTCTCTGAGATTTTCCTTATTTCTTCTAAATATATTTCACTTTTTACCAGACTAGCGATGCATTCGAGGTCTTACTATAAATGTAGATCCAGTGAATCATTTTAGGGTTAAGTCCCCATGTGTTACCAATAGTTTTTTTACTTATCCATAAAGCATTTGTAGCTTTACTGATTATGTGTTCTAAATGAGAGTTCCAATTTAGTTTGCTATCTAAAAGTACTCCCAGTCAGTTTGAAAGTCAACCAACAACCAACTAGATTGGTTTTGCTCCGTGAAACTCCATATGAACTCGTGTCATATGTGCAGACATATATTCGGCTTGCAGTGGGCAGGGGATGACTGCATAATCATTTCCTTCTCCTTCCCTGTATTGATCTGCATTCTGACGTGACAGGCACCAGTGTGACCTAACAGAAGAGATCATCAAACTGCTTTTGCGGATTTTTAATCTGCATACTTGCATGATTATTATTTCACTCCCGCGTAATGAGATATTTTCTTACAAGACCTTCAGCAAATCTTGTAAGCTGCTATTAGAGTAGATTGCGCACAACTCGAATTAAGCAATACTCATTTAAATCTCTCGACAGCATCACTGAATCTCGTCTCGAGCACCGCTCCATGATGACATCCGTGATCTGCATTTGCTAATCCGCAAATCAACATGGTCATTACGGTCAACTGCACCACTATAGTATGTGACGATGTTGATTATGATTGTGATGATGCTGCATGTGGCTTGCTCTTACGCTAGTCGTAACCCATCAACCGATTCTCTCAATTCGCTTTCGAATGGAACAAGTTTTTTCCATGCAGTGCAAGACCAAATGGCCAATCGTAGTCGGCATCACCAATTTCCGCTGGCATATAGCATCTCAGTGTGATCTTGCGCTGAACCGGTACTTGTAGTACCTTTGTGTGGTAAGTAGTAAAATCCTTATTGCGTATTATCAACTATGTTCGTCGCCATCACCAAACGGGCACCATCGATCCACGGACCAGGTTTTCATCGAAGGTAAAAGCTGCTTGACGGCTAACTCCGTCACTGCCGAAGCTGTCGCCGCGATGGCGACGATCTAGCGGAAAAAGTGAGTGGAACCTATGTTTGCATGACTCCATTACTACATACATGCATCCATTACTTACGGAGGCTTGATGGCATTTCAAGGGCTTGGGAAAATGTGTTTCGCTATTTTTATAATTAAAATAAAAACAGGAAAACGAAACATTTTCTACCTCTGTGCAACGGGAAATGGCAACCGGTGACCATTCGTGGAGTTCAGCCTAGCGCTAGGGGTTAAATGTGGTAGATTCAAGTTTTCTCGCTCTACGTCAGGGTTGCCATTTGTGCGATCATGTCATATTTAGCAAAATTCAAAGCAAGATCAAGCTAAAGAAGGCTAGGACTAGGTCAACATTTCATTAGTACCTGCTTTCATCCTAACTCTAGCAGTTCCTGGTTTGGCTTAGCTGCTGTGAATAATTCCATGTTTACGTTTGCGAATTAGGCGATGCCATGCCGGGTTGTTAGATAAATCTTGTTGCTTGTTTTTAATATAAATCACGCGCTTAGAATCATAGGGGCGTAACTGTATTGATCGATTTCACTAAATCAATATTTTGCTAATAACTCAATTGATTCAAAAGCTGCAACCGTGATTGTTGATTCTGATGCAACGTGCGACCATCCTTTATCACACCAAACCATAACATCTTCAGAAAACTACCGCAATTCGCCACATTATTAAAAATAAAACATAGACGAAGAGAAATCGACCAATGCAGTTACGCCTTTATGATACTAAGCGCAAGAAATAGCATATCTGTATTGGACATTTGTATATCAGAAAATCATTGTTCGTTGATTACTCGGATAATTGATATTCAGGAGTATGGAACAAACATTCTAGGTAAAGCGATCGTAGACAAAACTGTCTGGCAAGACTGCACACTACAAAGATGTAGGCAAACCCGCCAAGTATAAGCAGACGAAGTCCACGCAAGCAAGAACTTGTGATAACTGGTACCGTTGCGACTGTGCCAGGTGTTACTGACCTTTACTTTCTATTTCGCAACACTACCCATTGCAAGGCGTGTGTGTAATTCAATTTGCAAAGCGAAAAAAAAAATCGAAAGTTTTACTCCGAACTCATCACTCCCAGCTCGGAGTGACACAGATAAATTGTCATCGATGGCACGATTGTTTATGGTAATATATTCTTCACCATGCTTCCTCTGTCATAGTTTGGCTCTTCCGGGCCGACAGCGATTGTTCAGAAGAAACAGACAAGTACATCAATCCCCCGAAACCTACTTAGCGGGTAAAAGCACTTAGCTTCGAGAGTTGTTTGTCGCTTGATTTGAGTAGGGAGACATTCGTCAAACAGTACCACGAGCGTTTGCAGGGTTTTCCGTGAGCTGAAAGCTTTTTGTGCGCTCTTCGAGCTACGTCATTGGGTACCACCAACTACGTGCACTTTCTTTGACCAACATCAGGCAGCTGGGATCATCCCCATTATTGCCATCATCGTCGCTGTCTCCGTTTTCTTTGCAAGCAAGGTGGAATCTCCACGTGATCGGACTTTCAATTAAGCTTAGACGGGTGTCCCCAAAAGTTCATAACCGCGACCTGCTTCCACTCACCAATATCGAGGCGTGTTTGTTTAGCGTTCGCCGGTTTGCGGTTTAGGTCAGACAGAATTCTCCCGTTCGCGTGGATACACTGTGGTTCCTGGGGACCAAATCTGCAATCGAAAAAGTTTGTAGGTATTTAGCATGATAACTTTGTATGAGCTTAGATTTTTTGTAGGATTGCGATCGATCGGGCAACGGTAGCACTTCTATCGGTTTCGCCTGCATTTAAAGGACGTTTACGCAATATCTGCATACACTGGGACAGTCTGGTTTCAAACAAATCAATAGACAAATCCGCCCAACGCAATGCGTTCTGCTAGATGTTAATAAAATCTTTCAATTCGACGAAATCAAGCTAATTTCTTCGCTAGTTTCATGGCATACCAAAACCGTAGCTAGTAGTAAGGTTGTTAATCTAGTTTTCTAGTTATCTAGTTATCAGCATGCTCCATTGGTGCAGGGCAGTACACGATGATGAAGTTTCGTTGAATCGATTCAATTGACCTTTCCAATCAAAAATTGTGTCGTGTCCGGAGGAGACGGCTGTATCCGAATCAGCCGCCTCCAGCTGCTGCTCGATCCGCAGCTGTTCGGAAGCACTACTACTTCCCGCGAAATACATCAGAAAACTGAAATCTGACTTCGTTCATCTGTCACTCTAGCATCTGGTACTCATGACTAATGTAGCCCTCTTATTCGATTCAATCGTATATTTGATTATACCCATCTCAATCCCTACATCTTCCCCCTGATATGTTACAATATTATTATTAATATTTTACTCTACTATATAATACCTAAGAACATCAATCTTGCATCAAAATCAGGACAAAATTACTTGTTCTCACTCTTTGTTTACGTTTTCTAACACTGATCTCAAATCATCAACTGATCTTGGAATGCAGTCATGGATAGAGCCACGTCTAAGCTAAGTCATCAACAAAATTCCTGACTTATTCTCACTCTTTGTTTACATTTTCTCTCTCTCCTGACTTATTCTCACTCTTTGTTTACATTTTCTTTCTTTGAACTCAAGTCATCCACTGATCTCGGAATGCAGACATGGATAGAGCTATCAGGCTCTAGAACATCAATCTTGAATCAAAATCGGAAAAAAATATCAACAATATTCTATGCAACTCTTTGCTTACATGTTCTACATAGATACCGGGGGAATGATTATTTACCCTATTAGGAATATCCTCTCAGGAAAATGATTGTTTTCTTCATCAAAAATACCCTCTCGGGGGAATGATTGTTGACCCTATCAAGGATACCCTCTTGGGGGAATGATTGTTTACTTTATCAGGGATTACCTCTCGGAAAGTTGTCTAGTTTACACTACCACAATTTGTTATATATAAAATCGATGCAATCAACAAATTTCATAAGTGCGCACTAAAAGATTCTCCATACGATATACAAATAATAAAAATAATGTGTCTCGACTATTTTACATTTAGCAGAAACAAAAAAAAAATACTCTGGTTACTAAAGGCCTTTTAAAAAATGGACCATTTCCCTGGTAGAACCTGGTTCCGGGGATGTCACGTAACCTGACCAGCACCACTCAGGTACCTCAAATTAGACTCTATTGACCTCGTTTCGCGAAATCTTGAAGTTTGAGACGTCGCAAGATGGGTTGTGGATCAAATCGAAAAGTGGCCACTTCAAGGGGGATCCAGGACCCCGGAATGCCACGGAACCTGACCAGCACCACCCAGGTACCTCAAATTAGACTCTGTTGAGCTCGTTTCGCAAAATCATGAAGTTTGAGACGTCGCAAGTAGGGTTTAGGATCAAATAAAAAAGTTGCCATTTCCCCGGGGGAACTAGGTTGCTGGAATGCCACTTAACCTGACCAGCGCCACTCAGGTACCTTAAATTAGACTCTACTGAGCTCGTTTTGCGAAATCATGAAGTTTGAGACGTCGCAAGATGGGTTTCGGATCAAAACAAAAAGTGGCCACTTCCCCAAGGGAACCAGGATAATGGAATGCCACGGAACTTTATCAGCACCACTCCGGTACCTTGAATTAGACTCAATTGAACTCGTTTCGCGAAATCAAGAAGTTTGAGACGTCGCAAGATGGGTTTCGGATCAAATTGAATTGTGGCTACTTCCCCGTGGGAGCTAGGTACCCGGAATGTCACGCAACCTGCCCAGCACCACTCAGGTACCTCAAATTAGACTCTGTTGAGCTCGTTTCGCGAAATCAAAAAGTTTGAGACGTCGCCAGATAGGTTTCGGATCAAATAAAAAAAGTGGTCACTTCCTTGGGGGAACCAAGTCTCCAGAATGCTACGGAACCGGACCAGAACCACCCAGGTACCTCAAATTAGACTCTATTGAGCTCTTTTCGCAAAATCATGAAGTTTGAGACGTCGCAAGATGGGGTTTGGATCAAATAAAAAAGCGGCCACTTCCCCGTTGGAGCCAGGTCCCCAGAATGTCACGTAACCTGACCAGAACCACCCAGGTACCTCAAATTAGACTCTATTGAGCTCGGTTCGCAAAATCATGAAGTTTGAGACGTCACAAGTTGGGCTTCGGATCATTTCGAAAAGTGGCCACTTCCCCGGTGGAACCAGGTCCCCGGAATGCCACGGAACCTGACCAGAACCACCCTGATACCTCAAATTAGACTCTATTGAGATTGCTTCGCGAAATCATGTAGTTTGAGACAAGATGGGTTTCGGATCAAATCGAAAAGTGGCCACTTCCGGGGGGAACCAGGTCCACGGAATACCGCAGAACCTGTCCAAACCCACCAGAGAACCTTGGAAGAGGCACTATTGAACATGTCTCGTGATTTCATGAAGTATGACAGATCAAAACATTAGTTTTAAGACTTTTAGCTAGGTCATTGAGAAAAAAAAAGGTACCCCACTCGACCCCGGAATTATTCTGGAACCAGGTGGCCAATGCCGATTCTCTTCTCAGGTTTAAATACTAGAGACCTAACCGGTTCATTTGGTAGGTGAATTGTCAAAATCGGTTGAGAATCAACGGAGTTATGATTTTTTGAAGTCATTTTTTAGTGCCTAAAAAGTATCAAGGGAGGATAAGGGTTAAGCAGTCACGTGGCGGTACGGCTAGAGTGAGCGCAATCCAGTGCCGTTTTTGTTGGTGTTCTGGGTTTTAACCCCGTTACGGTCTTATTTTTTTATAAAGGCATACTGAAAATTTTCGCAAAAAATGAGTGAGACTAAGAATTATAAAACGAAAAAAAAATGTCATCGAGTTGTCACGACTTTTGTTTCTTTCAGGCCTGCTCTAGCGAAAAACGGAGCGAGAGAAACATGTTTCTCGTCACAGACTGCTAGAAAAGATTCTCCTTCGGCCTGAAAATCAATTGTTTTCGTCTCACCAAAACGAAAAATACTAACCCTGCAAAAAGTACTGAATCAGTGTTGAAACAACAAATTTAAATATTTAAACAACAATGTCCTCGTTGTTTGATGCACCAGACGAAACAGTTGTTTCAATCGTACAAGATTCTCCTGCATTTATAGAAAACTCTCCAAAAAGTCCCGAGGTATTTTCCGAAATTTCCACTAAACTTTTTCAGAATTCAAATATTTAATTTTTAAATTTTTACGAAAAATTGTTTTGTTTTTCGGAATTTTGAACAAATTTCTTTGGATTTCTACGGGACATTCTTGGTTTTGCTCATAAAGAATTCTTCAAAAAATTACTGATTTAGAGAAGGGTTAACATGTGTGAGGTATAGTTATTCTATCAAGCCCTTGTTTCTCAGATTGACACAATAGTTAAGAAAAAGAGCGTTTAAACCAACATCAGACCAATTTTGCAGGCCGCTCCACGCGTGTGGCATATTTTCAGTTTTTGTTTTCGATTTGTAAAACAGTTTAGGCTTCAAACAGAGAGACTAGCCTACAGGCACGCCGATGTCCATTACCGCTCGCGGAAAACTGGATATGTAAGCAACCTATGTATATATCATTTGGAAACTAATGTATTTCTGTTGATAATAAAAGGGGCTGTCCACAAACCACGTAGATCAAAATTTCACTTTTCCAAACCCCCCCGTCCCCCCTAGTAGACTTTCGTAGACTTTTCCGAAACCCCTCCCCCCACCCCATGAAGTCTACGTAGACTTTTCCAAAATTTACAAAACCTCATATGTGATTGGAAAAATATGGAAATCAACCACGTTTTAAGAAATTCAGCTATTCAATTTTATTTCCATGTAAACATTACAACAAAGTTCGTATTTAAAACATCGTAAAATCAAACTGAACAAAATCCAACAAAACAAAAATCATATTGAAACGAAATCAAATTTAATCCTCTGTCCATAACTCCTGAAATCAAAGCCAATCAATTTAATTACTGTTGAATTCAATTCCTCATAGAGGTGTGCGCCACCATCGCCGATACTTTTGCACCGGCGCTCCACTGATAAAATCTGTCACGCATCTGACCTATAATTCTCAACGCCGGTTCAAAATTGGGAAAACCGAAAATTTTTCAGAATTTGGAAAAATTTCGAGTTGAAATTCCGACAATGTTAATTCTACATTCCAATAAGTTTTCCGTGGAAATTTAGAATGGTTTCCTATGATATTTTTTTAAATTTCTCTTGCAAATTTGGAACAATTTCTTTAGGAAATTTAAATAAATCTTATGGGCATTCCGACAATCGGCCGGAAAAACCGTTGTTTCTAACAGGTTGTTTGGCCGGAATGGTTGTTTTGCCGAATGAGTCAACAGGCCGAAAATGCTGTTTGGTCGTAATGATCGGTTAACAGAAAGGTCCATTTGACCGAATATATCAAACGACTACATGGCTTTTCAGCCAAATGACCTTTTCGAGCAAAGGACCTTTTCGGCAAACGGTATTTTCGGTCAAATGACCTATTTGTCCAAACGACTTTTTCGGTCGTATATCCATTTCGGCTAAATTGCATTTTCGGCCAAATGGCCTTTCTTGTCGTTTGGTCGAAAGCAATTCGGAGAAAAGCCATTTGTTCGAATGCCGCTTGGCCAAATAGTATTATAAGCCGAATTCCATTTGGCGGAATTAAACGTTTGTCCGTTGTTTCGTTGGGACGAAAATGGTTTGACCGAAAATATAATTCGGGAAAGCGAATACATCCAAAAGGGACATTCGGCGGTTTTCATAATTCGACCAACAAAGTTGTTTGCCCTAGCAACCCTTCAGCCTTAAACTGCCGTTTGGCTGAAATAATCCTTTGGCCGAAAATGTCGCTTTGCCGAAAATATCATTTAGCCGAAAATGCTCTTTGGACGTTTTGCAGAAAGAGTCATTCGGCCCGAAATTACCTTTCTGCAAAACACTCCGACACTTTAGGCCAGATGTCCATTTCGGCCAAATAACCAAATGTCAAACGACAATTGAGCTTGTTCTTTTCTACGGAAATCCTGAAACACAGTAAGAAGCTATAAAAAAGCGGGTAGTGTGGGGTCGACCCACTAAAACCAACTCCTTCTACTCCAGTCACATCCACGGCCCGCAATTAAGCAATACAACAGGGGTGTCACTATTGAGCATTGCACTCCCTCGAAAACGCCTCATTTCCACATCACGCCGCATGCACCATCTGTCCACAAAAGGGGTCACATTGGAACCAAATGTGCCCTAACACTTACACACCTATGCTACAGTGAGTGAGGTTCACCTTTAACAGTGAAAAGTGAAAAATGAGGACTGGGATGCGAATAGTAAGTCGTCTAGCTTCCCCTTACTCACTACTCATTCCACGTTTTTGACAACTTACTGCGTCCTTCTCCCTTTTAACAGTGAGAAATGAAAAATGAGTAGTGAGATTTGAGGAGTTAGATTGAGAGGTCTAACCCAAGCAACACCTCTTGTTTCTCAGTGAGTAACAACAACTGTGGTGTGACTTACTAAAGGTCTGACTTATGCACACCGCGTCGTATTTGGGACTCCTTTGTGACACAAAAAGCGCAAGAGGTGGAGCCTATTTGCAACATATTGCGGCTACAATGAAAATAAAAACACAAAAACTAACCGGGAATCGAACCATGGACCTTGAGATTTGCAACCTTCTACTATAACCATCACACCAACAATTCTATTTGGAGATTCTGCTACAAGTGCACTACATAAACAACAAAGTCATTTGTAACTTCATTGTACCTTATACGGAACGTGGAAGGGACTGTCAAATATTAAATACTGCTCAGTAGCCTGGGACATGGATATATGAAAAAAAATAAATTTTCGTTCCCTCATATTTTTCAGAAGCCTTTTGGGTCTTACAATGCTTGTGCGAAATTTCAGATCAATCGGTGAAACTATATTTTAGCGCCGGCGATTTTAATTTTCCATAGGATTTACTATGGGGAAATTTATCTTTACAAAGAAAAAATCCCCAAGGTATCCCATTATTCTCTAATGATAAATCGATCCAACTACATCATAGGAAATTATACCAGCAAACTTTCATTGGAAGATCGCAAAGTGATCCGACACTCGTGAAAAATGTTATTTACATAAAACTAATCGCTGTATGAACGCAAGGCTCATTGTACTTTTTGTTCCAGCATCACTGCCGTCTGCTGCTTGCTGTTGTTTGTACGAGGCACCACTTTGCGTGGAGGATTCGCTTAGCATGAATGAAAATCGGGTTACTATGGATACGTTTATTGGCCTTGCTGTTTGAGTCTTCGTCCTTCAAGGTAGAAGAAATTCAACCAAATTTCAATGAAGGTTTCATTCATTCATTTCATTTATTTAGTCTACATCTATACAGATAACACTGAATCAACAATTTGACGCCACAATACACGGTTCGAGGCCGCATCTCTCCATCCTCGAATACGCCCCACGCTCGCCAAGTCGTTCTGCACCTGGTCTGCCCATCTCGCTCGCTGCGCTCCACGTCGTCTCGTACCTGCCGGATCGGAAGCGAACACCATCTTTGCAGGGTTGCTGTCCGGCATTCTTGCAACATGCCCTGCCCATCGTACCCTTCCGGCTTTAGCTACCTTCTGGATACTGGGTTCGCCGTAGAGCTGGGCGAGCTCATGGTTCATTCTTCGCCGCCACACACCGTCTTCTTGTACACCGCCAAAGATGGTCCTAAGCACCCGTCTCTCGAATACTCCGAGTGCTTGCAAGTCCTCCTCGAGCATTGTCCATGTTTCATGTCCGTAGAGGACTACCGGTCTTATTAACGTCTTGTACATGACACATTTGGTGCGGTGGCGAATCTTTTTCGACCGCAGTTTCTTCTGGAGCCCGCAGTAGGCCCGGCTTCCACAGATGATGCGCCTTCGTATTTCACGACTAACGTTGTTGTCAGCCGTTAGCAAGGATCCGAGGTAGACGAATTCCGCGACCACCTCGAAGGTATCCCCGTCTATCGTAACACTGCTTCCCAGGCGGACCCTGTCGCGCTCGGTTCCACCCACAAGCATGTACTTTGTCTTAGACGCATTCACCACCAGTCCAACTTTTGTTGCTTCACGTTTCAGGCGGGTGTACAGTTCTGCCACCTCTGCAAATGTTCGGCCGACAATGTCCATGTCATCCGCGAAGCAAATAAATTGACTGGATCTGTTGAAAATCGTTCCCCGGCTGTTACACCCGGCTCAATGTTGAACAACAGGCACGAAAGTCCATCACCTTGTCTTAGTCCCCGGCGCGATTCGAACGAACTGGAGTGTTCGCCCGAGATCTTCACACAGTTTTGCACACCATCCACCGTTGCTTTGATCAGTCTGGTAAGCTTCCCAGGGAAGCTGTTCTCGTCCATAATTTTCCATAGCTCTACGCGGTCTATACTGTCGTATGCCGCCTTGAAATCAACGAACAGATGGTGCGTTGGGACCTGGTATTCACGGCATTTTTGAAGGATTTGCCGTACAGTAAAGATCTGGTCCGTTGTCGAGCGGCCGTCAACGAAGCCGGCTTGATAACTTCCCACGAACTCGTTCACTAATGGTGACAGACGACGGAAGATGATCTGGGATATCACTTTGTAGGCGGCATTAAGGATGGTGATCGCTCGAAAGTTCTCACACTCCAGTTTGTCGCCTTTCTTGTAGATGGGGCATATAATCCCTTCCTTCCACTCCTCCGGTAGCTGTTCGTTTTCCCAGATTCTGACTATCAGTTTGTGCAGGCAAGTGGCCAGCTTTTCCGGGCTCATCTTGATGAGCTCAGCTCCGATACCATCCTTACCAGCTGCTTTATTGGTCTTTAGCTGTTGAATGGCATCCTTAACTTTCCTGAAGGTGGGGGCTGGTTGGCTTCCATCGTCCGCTGAACTGACGTAGTCATCTCCTCCGCTGCCTTGACTTTCATTGCCTGTACTCTCAGCGCCATTCAGATGTTCCTCGTAGTGCTGCTTCCACCTTTCGATCACCACACGTTCGTCCGTCAAGATGCTCCCATCCTTTTCCCGGCACATTTCGGCTCGCGGCACGAAGCCTTTGCGGGATGCGTTGAGCTTCTGATAGAACTTGCGTGTATCTTGAGAACGGCACAGCTGTTCCATCTCCTCACACTCCGCTTCTTCCAGGCGACGTTTCTTCTCCTGAAAAAGGCGGGTCTGCTGTCTCCGCTTCCGTCTATAACGTTCCACGTTCTGCCGGGTACCTTGCTGCAGCGCGACCGCCCGCGCTGCGTCCTTCTCCTCCAGAATCTGTCTGCACTCTTCGTCGAACCAATCGTTCCGTCGACTTCGACCCATATACCCGACGTTGTTCTCCGCTGCGTCGTTAATGGCTGCTTTGACTGTATTCCAGCAGTCCTCAAGAGGGGCCCCATCGAGCTCACCCTCCTCCGGCAACGCTGCCTCGAGATGCTGCGCGTATGCAGTGGCGACATCAGGTTGCTTCAGTCGCTCTAGGTCGTACCGCGGCGGTCGTCGGTACCGAACATTGTTGATGACGGATAGTTTTGGGCGCAGTTTAACCATCACCAGATAGTGGTCAGAGTCGATGTTAGCGCCACGATATGTCCTGACGTCGATAATGTCGGAGAAGTGCCGTCCATCAATCAGAACGTGGTCGATTTGTGATTCTGTCTGCAGTGGCGATCTCCAGGTGTACCGATACGGGAGGCTGTGTTGGAAGTAGGTGCTGCGAATGGCCATATTCTTGTAGGCGGCGAAATCAATTAGTCGTAGGCCGTTTTCGTTCGTCAGCCGGTGAGCGCTGAACTTTCCAATAGTCGGTCTAAACTCCTCCTCTTGGCCAACCTGAGCGTTCAAATCTCCTATGATGATTTTGACGTCGTGGCTTGGGCAGCTGTCGTACTCACGTTCCAGCTGCGCGTAGAATGCGTCCTTATCATCATCAGTGCTTCCGGAGTGTGGGCTATGGACGTTGATTATGCTGAAGTTGAAGAACCGGCCTTTGATCCTCAACCTGCACATTCTCTCGTTGATCGGCCACCACCCGATCACGCGCCTTTGCATGTCGCCCATCACTATGAAAGCTGTTCCCAGCTCGTGTGTGCTGCCGCAGCTCTGGTAGATGGTATGATTACCTCTAAACGTTCGCACCATTGATGCCTTCCAACAAACCTCCTGCAGCGCTACGATGCCGAATCCACGGTCCTTGAGCACATCGGCGAGTATGCGTGTGCTCCCGATGAAGTTGAGAGATTTGCAGTTCCACGAACCGAGTTTCCAATCGCTAGTCCCTTTTCGTCGCAGTGGTCTTCGCCGATGGTTCCGGTCCGTACTCTCTTGTTGATTGCTCGTTGCTTATGATTTTTTAAAGGCTGGCTTGCAGGGCCTGACACCAAACCCCCTGAATTTCCGGAGGACCATTCCTCCTTATTTCCGGTGGACCATGGTGCACAGTTTCACTTAGAGTCCCTCGCTGGCACTCGGACGATGATCAGCCGCCCCTAACATGGAGAACAGATGCTGTTGTGAGCCGATCCTGACATGGAGAACAGACGCTCAATAAGATTTGCACCTCCGGAGAGGAGCAAACCCCCCTTCCCTGTCAGCATACGACCATAGTTCCCACCGGGGTTGGTTACCCGATCTTCCCTAAGGTTGCTCGTATCCCGGCCAGCACCGCGGGGAGGTAGGGATAGGAGTTGCTGGGTAAGAGGCTAAGGACCGCGAGATGGGGTCTATTTTATTCCTTCAGGTACGCGAAGTACCAATGGTACGCTTTACCCAGCATTTGCCGTGCAATGAAGGTGTGATTAACAGAAAGAGGCATGTAACGCACCCTTTCCACACACAACGCAACGAAGCGACTATAGATGCGAGGTATAGGTTGGGGCCTCTCATTCTCGACGTCAATAGTTCGAAGCTGGTCTGAGCGGGAATTTTTTTCGATACTGATATTCTTTAGGAAATTCTTTATATTCATTTATATTCTTACTTATGAGAAGCTTTTTGGTGTTTCTAAAAGACTGAGATATGATTCTTTTGATACTGATTTCAGAAGAGAATAATTTAATGAATTTGCTTTGCTTTTTTGATATTTGATTGATATGCCAATAATTCAAATCAAAGACTTTAATTATAACTAATTTTCTATTTTTCAAAGGGTATTCCCTTAACTTTCATACAAACCATTCTGTCAGCCGTGCTTTTTTAATTATGAAGTGATGATTTATTGATTTAGTTTACATCTAAACAGTTATGATGTTGAAAGTTAATAGTTATATTTTAAAATCATGAACTACTGTACAAATAGTTCTTAGTATCACCGTTGATGTTGTACACGAATATTTTGAGTTCATATGAAAGAATGTGACATAAAATAGATTCAATATGCTTTAAATCAAAATTCAAAAAAATCACTTATTTATTAATATACTTGAGGCAGAAGAGCCATTTCAAAACAACCTTTCAAATAGATTCATTTTAAGTGCTTTCAAATTATTTTCTATGGTAAAATATATTATCCATTTCTATAAGATCGTTATAATTTAATTTTTTAGTTTATTTATTTATTTATTCTTTTCCATCAACAGCCTTAAAATAGCCCCAATGATGTTGGTAATAGATGCAGAATTATATGATTGATTTCTTTGCTTAATTTGTTTAATTGAATATCCATGATGTGACGTTGATCTAAAATGGGATGTGATGTAAATTTTGATGTGAAAATCATCTCTCATACAATCTAGGTTTTTTTTCTATAATCTGTATTAAAGATATTTTTAACTCAAGGCAAAACAAATCTAGGAATCTCCAAAACTATTTCACAATTTAGAAGTCTTCGATTTGAATAATCGGCATGTCAATCAAGTATCAACGCAGCAGAGCAAGTTCATTATATTATTCTCTTCGGAAATCAGTACCACAAGTACACAGCAAATAGTTTTGAAAATTCAACGACTTGTAAAATTGCTGGAATTACCATCAAACGAATTAACATTTGATATTCAATTAAATTAGACTGAGTTTTACAAGCAGGCACAGTTTGAATTTAATTCGATTTAAAGGAACAATAAGATCGATTAGATATTGCGTCTATTTGCATGCTCCAAATATGTGCATCAAAATACATTTAAAATCCCAACATATTTGTATCTGTGTATCTTATCTAAATCTTTTAGAAATACTGGAAATCTTCTCGAAAATTAGAATTTGGGAATATAAATATAAATATCAAAAAGATTACCAGTACCAAAAAGAATCCCCGATCAGACCAGCTTCGAACTATTGACGTCGAGAATGAGAGCTCCAACCTATACCTCGCATCTATTATCGCTTCGTTGCATGATGTGTGAAAGTGTTCGTTACATGCCTCTTTTTGTTTATCACCAGGGAATCAATTTTTCTGGAATGCGCGTGCGAAACAAGCGACAAAAGCGAACCAATGACAAAGCTTTGTTTTTGTCAGAGATAATAATGACAAAGATCCGAAAATTTTTGTCAGCAACAAAAAAGAAGACAATTTTGTTGCTAGCTTTTCAACCCGTTATTTTGCATTATTTCTTGAGCAAATTTCGGTTTTATGCTATCATAGTTTCTGCTTTTATGGAAATATTCGAGAATCGAACAATGATTACAAAATTAGCATCGTATTCTCGGAAAAATAAGAGCATGCAAGGCAAATGATTCTTGTCATATTGTGTTCGGGTTCGGATAAAGGTTTGTCGCTAGGTGCGTTTGTCAGTAACAAACACTGTTGATGACAAAGAGTATATTGTTAGGCGTTGCCCGAATATTGATTCCCTGTTTATCACACTTTCATTGAAATTTGGTTGAATTTCTTCTACTTTGAAGGACGAAGATTCAAACAGCAAGGCCAATAAACGTATCCATAGTAACCCGCTTTTCATTCATGCTAAGCGATTCCTTCACGCAAAGTGGTGCCTCGTGCAAACAACAGCAAGCATCATACGGCAGTGATGCTGGAATAAAAAGTACAATGAGCCTTGCGTTCATACAGCGATTAGTTTTATGTAAATAACATTTTTCACGAGCGTCGGATGAATTTGTGGTCTTCCAATGAAAGTTTGCTGGTAAAATTTCCTATCATGTAGTTGGATCGATTTATCGTTAGAGAATAATGGGACACCTTGGGGATTTTTTCTTTGTAAAGATAAATTTCCCCATAGTAAATCCTATGGAAAATTAAAATCGCCGGCGCTAAAATATAGTTTCACCGATTGATCTGAAATTTCGCACAAGCATTATAGAACCCAAGAGGCGTGCGAAAACCATGCAGGAAGTGAAAATAAAATTTTGTCCCACCCTACTGCTCAGCTGAGCTCAAACTGTTTTGCAACATATCAGAAACATTGTCGTTACAGGAATGAACCGAAGTGTTATTAATTCTGCAACTTATCTGTTTTGTTTCTGATATGAAACACATCGAATTTTAAACCATACAAAATGTTAGATGGGTAGAATATTGCGACGCCACTTAAACGGAAATGAAACATTGTGATTTTCTGAAACTGGGAAGTGGCTTTAATGTGACTCGGTGTATTGCCAGTGCCTTCAATGCAATTTATTAGGAACAGACACCTATTTGAAAGATGTTGCGGGTGCTGCTTGGGTAACTTTGTTTTTGTGGATTCTTGTGAAAGAACCACGAAAAATTCTTAAAGAATGAATCGCAATAGAAAATCACCACGTCGAAAACGCCTACAGCTTCATTGCCACTTCTCTTTTATCATTGTGTACAATGATAAGTTGAGGTGAGGAATGAGGAAGGAAAAGCAATTTCTCCTTTCTCGTTTCTCATTCCTCATTTTTTAGTCCCGTTTATCAAAGGACATTTTGGTCAAATTACATTTTCGGTAACCCGTTTTGTCAAATGGCGATTTCAACCTAATTGTTCAAATGGGCCGTTTCAGCCGTTTGATCCATTAGGTCAAATGACAAATTCATTGAGAAATAATAAAAAAAACAATGATATCCAGTAATTTCAAAATGTGATGGAAAAAGTTTAATTAGGTTTAATAAATTTTAATAATAATTCAATAAATAATGTTTAATAAAGTTTAATGAGTTTAATCCAATGGAGCCTTTTTGTTACATGATATATGCTGTAACATTTTATAATTTAACATTTATACATTTTATACTGCTCGCCATGCATATTATGTATAATACAAAGTTTTTGAATCATAAGTTATTCAATTATAAAAACTTTATCAACAAGTTTTTATTGGAATTGTAATACATTCGCCATTGCGCATTTTTGTCAAAGGTACCCCCTAGGGCCAGTGAATGTACCCTCTGGAGTACCTGTACCCCAGGTTGAAAACTGCTCAGCAGATGGATTGCATTAGAATCGTATTCACGGATTTATTCTAAAATTCAAATGATGGTGGATCAAGATTTTTCTTCTGGATTCATTTATGAACTTTATGGTTTCCTTTATGAACTCTTGAAAGGAATTTTCAAAGGATGCGAAGATCCACTGCAGACTGTTTTCTAAGTAAAATCAAGACTATGTTTCACATCAAAATCCTGTCAATCGTATTTCTCGTAGACTCACTCCATACTCCATATACTTTATTAGTTCCATCCCAAATCAGTTTCATAGGGGAATCTTCGCAATTACCAATATTCGATGGCAAATCCTACGTTTGGTAACGAAGTGAAGGCCACGCTATTCCCATTAAGCACCGCCTTTTAGTTGGATGGGAAGTAATTTTGACGAATCGTCTACCTTGGACGCCAACTCGTTGTCCGGTTTATTCTTGGATTTTGCAGTAAAAAGCAAAAAAACGCGTAATCTGGGCGCAGTGAAAACAAAGATCGAGAAAGGTGGTTAAATTCATCACCTGTGCATCGTGGATAGGACTGTTGTCGCGGATGAGCTAGATCTAGATCGATGCTTGTCGTAGACAGTTTGTCGTTAGTTTGTCGTAGACAGTAATGGACCGCAGAAGTAAAAAAGCCACCGTATGAACACTACAGGCCGAAATCGGTAGCCAACCTACATTTCATATTTGATTTTTTTCCTAATTAAACAAAAAATCTGTGAAATAATTAATATTGAGCGTCTTAGGGGAAAATGTTACAATGTTAAAATACTTCAAACTTCCATTTAATTCCGCTATATTCACTTATGTATCAACAGATACGTACATATTTCGCTTTCTACTTGAAAACTTCTTCAGTATTTTGTTATCGACTCGATAACAAAACACTGAAGAAGTTTTCAAGTAGAAAACGAAATATGTACGTATCTGTTGATGCATAAGTGAATATAGCGGAAGTAAATGGAAGTTTGAAGTATTTAAAAAAATCTGTGTTTATGTCACACATTCCTTGTTGCTTATTAAAACCTTTTTATAGTGCACCCCATTTTTGAGTCACCAATTCGTGCCTTGGGAAACAACGTGCACCTCGTTTCGTGACGAAAATGTTTTGGCTCTTATTTGTTTATCTTCCATCCGGGAGGCTCCTCTCATTTCATTTCATTACCATTCACTGCACAGCATGGCGCGGCGGCACCTCCGTAAGTGGCGGACTTTTACTTCTGCTCGGGAGCTAACAACAGAGCACTGCACGCATGACTGGTGATGATGCTTCGGAACTGCCACCGGACCGCACCGGTGCGGTATCCACTCGCGGCGGGGTAGGTGAAGAATAACTGTCTGGCGAGGTGTGCATATCGCTTAGTTTAAATAGCACAGGAATGCGTGTTTTGCCGGGATTGAAGGTCTTCGTTTTGGAACTGATATAGGGTTTTCTATTTGTTTTCAAAAAATCCGGTGAGATCACTTGGAACAGACTTAACATCCCTTATAAACGGTTTGAAACAGCGCATATCTCACTTGATATAAAAAGTTATATGCTAATGGATTTTTTTTTTCGGATTTGCATACTGAAGATAATGCTTTCTGTAATTAAAATATTATTATTATTAAAACTCATCTTCAATATGAACCTCATTCATGTACAGCTCTTATAGAATCCGATCGATCTTTCCAAACGTGAATTGATTGTGAAACTTTTATCATCTCTACAAACATGCATCGTTTTCCGTAGATATGGGAATCGAAGGAACTGAACCGATTCTTTGTGGGTAACTGACTGAAAGCTTGAAAAGGGGGTCAGTTTTCATGGCGGTGTGATGTGCACACAGAAGCTAAAAAAAAAACGGTTTGTGGGTCTAAGACGTCCGTCCGATCCAAGCGGAAAGAGTAGACTCGATAAATCGATTTACACTAGATTGATTACGTCGGGATATGGTTCGTGATTTATAGGATTGTTTTGCAAAATGGGATGGGCATGGGCGGCGGCAATAGCATTTAATGACCATGATGTGGCACGAATGGAGATCCATAGGAATGTATTTTTTTTTTGGAAATTTCTACCGCCCAGAGGAAATCCCTATTTTCAATTCTCAAGATGCTTAGCTTAGCTTAGCTTAGACTGACTGTACATATCAATGGTTGCTACTCCGTGATTGATCTGAACTGGGGCAAATTGCACTTTGATCCAAATGAATAGTGGTCGGGATTTACCAATTATCCTCAAAGTACACATTTCAGCAGCTCGAAAATGTTGATAAATGTTGATCAATAACGGCGCCGGCCAAGTCCTTACAGTCAGTTGGGATAGGAAGGGAATGTGAGTGTGTAGTAATTGTTGCTACTAGAGACCGAGAATACCTCTGCATCTCCACAATTACCACGGGAAGGAATTTAGTTGGGTGGGGTAATCAGGAACATAGATCGGGATTCACCATGGAAAGTGATGTGATCTATGCAACTTCTATTGTACTAATTGGTACTGATCTTAAAATAACATAAACTACTGGAACAGGATAGAATCAATAATATACAGCTTTATGTAGTGTAGAAACAAGTATTTTACTTATTTCTAGTTATAGCATTGCTATAACAGATGTTGGATTTCACACAGCGAGTACCGATCATACTACATTAAAGAGATCGTAGAATAGGAAACGTTAGGTGGAAGAGATAATATACGGAGTAGTACATATAGTCGTACATATAGTCGATGAAAAATATACGATCTAATTCATAAAATGACAAAGCTTGACTTTTGCAGGAAATAATACTCTTAAAGGTCATAATTCTCCGAGATATAGTTCATGGTCTCTCTCCAGGGGCGACTCAATTTACAACGAAAATTTTTAAACAAAAAATCAAAAAGGTAATTTAGAACAAAAACAAAACAATAGTTTTACTAGGTTTTACTAAAACTGATAGGCACTTTATTAAAGGCTTGGGCATGGAATATGGAGATTATATTTATGCATGATCTGTATGTATTTTAAAGATGAAATGAAAACATGGGTTTCAGTGAATTATACGACAATTCAAGCATAATTTTTCATAACGACGTATGTAACAATTATGATGATTCGAGAAATCCTTTGCAGAAAGTTGGCAAAACTTTTTCCAAAACTGTTTAAAAACTATATTTTTTTTCCGCTGGCATGCATCAATACATGGTACTTAATAAGCGTGCTTCACGTCATAGCTCAGTTAATTCAAATTCCCTGTGAAAAACGATAAAATTATACATACACCGGTATGCTGTACATTGGTCGGTTTTCCATAGTGCACGATTGACGCAACTGCAGTTTTGTTTTGTTTTGCTTTTTTGGTACATAGGTCGCTCTTAGTTCCCATATGTTAAAGCGACGTAAGTAACAGTGAGACTTCAAAAATCGAAAATTTTACATACGTCGATTCGCAAAAAGATTAAATTAAAGAATTTTAAGATCTAATATCAGTAAAACCGATGCGTATTATATAAAGTTGCGTGTGATCGTTATGTTGTATTAAGGGTCTGTCTCAATTGGAGAATTAAACTGAAATTAAACTTAAAAGTGACATTTCAATAATTATCAAATAACCCTGCTCGCAGAGCAAGATTACTTTTGACAGATATCGAATCATTTTGCATCGATGTCTTATTGGAATTGCTGGGCAGCACCATCCATTCTTATGATTGGGTTATTCGCTAATTTTCGAACTGTCACTTTTGAGTTTAATTCTCCAAATGAGACAGACCCTAAAAACCTCGTTTTGTTTACTTTTGTTACATACGTCCTTATGAAAAATTATGCTTGAATTATTCAAATATATTTTGCGTGAATGAAACAAAAGCTTATCCTTGGAGGGAACCTACTGCCCAGTGTATGAGAATATGAAAGGTGTCGAAAAGAAAAGGTGGAGGAAGGAAGTAGCAAGAATATATTTCAGATATGTAGTAAGAATAATGAAACTAAAACCTCATAGGGGAAATGACGGCCCTGGCAGGTTCCGCTCTACTACTGTCAGGGAGGCTTTCTTTAACTAATTATGCACAAATTTGGCCTAAACAATCTTTGCATATCAAAGAATACTGTGGCCAAATTTCTTTAAATTTGGTCAACAAAAACCTCCCTGACAACAATAGAACAAACCCGCCAAAGCCGGCATTTCCCCTATCTTTTCTTTTGATCTTACTGTGCGTAGCCTTCTTTAAGTTTGACTTAACACATTATCAGTCAAAACTATTTAAATTTTCTTAAAATTCTATATCACACATATGACCGACGGAAATATTCCGAATATTCTATACAGCTAGTGGCAACTATGGCTCAAAAACCATACCCAAAAAAAAATATAAGCGAAAGATTTTTGTATTACAAATATCATCTAATCCCCTGCATAAGTCCAATCTTAGTCCAAAACAAGCACAATAATTATTATAGAATCTGATAGGAAGCGACACCCCGCTTTAGAAAAAGGATAGGTAGAAAGCAGGTGCCAGATAGATTTTACTACTTTTTGGAATAATAACCCAATAATATAAAACGCACAATAATACAATTAGACTATTTGATCTTAAAAATTGCACAGTTGCACAATCTACAGATAACTGAACAGAAAAGCAAAAAGAGTTAAAATTGGAACCTCTCACCGGAATTTAATTGCAGATCTGTTACATCAAAAAAACTGGATCCAGCAAGGGCACTACATCACTATCCTAATACACATAACATTCAAAAAAATAAAACACTTTACAATTGTCAATAGATTAAAAAACAAAAATCAGCGGAATCACACGCTAAAACCTGACAGGAAAATTTGACAGCAGCCGTCCGCGCGCAATGGTTGCTGTGTTCTCTCCCCTATTTTCAATTCTCAAGATGACTGAAAAACTTGGAATAATGGTACCGAATACCGGAAACTTTCAATTCGAGAATATACGAGTAACAACAACCAGTCTCCTGCAAGTCCATATGGGTACAGGCAACTTAAACTTATTTAAGGATTTCTTTGAACAAAAGTAAAGTGGAAAGGGGTGGCTTCTGTACGAAGGGTGAGGTAATCCTAGTAACACACATGTTCCACATGGGTTACTGCAACTCATATGTGACAAGATTTAGTCACATTGAAGTTGCTGCAACTATTTTTGTCTGACTTGTGCTGCTCGGGAAGTTCATCATTTTACTGATTCAATGTTGACTTCCGAAGTCATGATACGCAGATTCAGTTGAGGGAAGATTCATTAATTACGAAATTCAAAAATTGTCTTTTTTAAACCACCAGAGGAACGTTCCGCATTCCCCAAGTCCAAGTCGGTTTCCACGTTCCTGTTTCTATTTGGCTGCCGGTCGAGGGGTGCTTGAGCTTCAATTGCCCAGATGAATCAAACTGTCCAGCAGATGGTTGCCCTTTTACTTTTACCATAGCGACTCAAGATTCTACTCGACAAGGTCCGAGTCTAGTCCAGAATCAGGATAACAATGTTTAGCCGATAGTGGTTTGCACCAGTATCTGTTTGTCTCATAGCTCGGGGAGTATTTCCTGGACAGCCCATGGGACTTACCTCTTGACTATGTTGTTATGTTATCCGGAGTGTCCGGATAAGATTGAAGTGGTTCTGTCGACATTGGCAGTTATGGTCTGATATAGCTAACAAGCGTGATTTTTGTCCAGCTGATAGTTATAACTTTTTTTTCGTGGAAGGGCCGTCGCTCCCGGTCAGGATCCAGTGTAGCGGTGTGGAAATGTCCCGAGCGGAATATTAAGACGCTTCTACCACGATATATGAAGTGTTCTAAGCCGACGGCGCGGCACTGTTTTTTCGGGTTTTTAGTTCAAACACTCAATTACGGTTAAAATAAAACTTTATTATTTATGTATCACTTGTTTGTACATTTATAAACTTTTTTTTACATTTATAAACTTTCATTACACTCATTACAATTAACACTTTCGTATAATTATAAACTCGAATATTTTCGTTTTTCAAACTTTTGCACTATTTCCCGTATGACAATGTCTTTCCCAGAGATACTAACACTTTTTATTTATCGATACTTATTCTGAGACTCTAACACCGATTCTCGATTTTACCGCGACGGACATTTAACTGTTCACTTATGTTTTTTCAAGAAGTTAATTTATTTAAACTTAGATCTCGATTCGTGCACTAGTCACGAGCGTCGAGGTGTCTAAGGACAACCCTGATTCAATTGGGTGTTCGGTAGGCCGGCTAGGGAAACCTAGAAAGCGCCGAATTCCAATAAAGGTGCTGCTGAATATTTGGGACTGACCCTGACTCAATTGGAGTATTCGGTAGGCCGGCTAGGGAAACCTAGAAAGCGCCGAAATCCAATAAAGGTGCTGCTGAATATTTGGGACTGACCCCGAGCTTGGAAAAGCGCAGGGTATATATAGTCAATCCGAGTTCTGAATTTCATAATGATTTCATGAATTGCATCAGACTGGACTTTGGACCACATGAAAGGTCCAAGAATCCTTAAATAACGTAACCATTTTCCTCATCCCACATTTATCTATTCAGACTATGTGGTTTTAATTTAAACTTCGTAAATATCCTCAAGTTTTGGCTTCCATTCATTTACTCAACTTTGCATTCTTTATGGATGCTCCCTAAAGTTCTCTTGCACGAAATGCTTAATCAGCTTATTTGAAAAATCCATAAATTCCGAAACAACTTCTTTTTTCCAAATTTTATACAATAGTTATTTAATTTCTTGTCATAAATTAGCTAATTCAGCCTTAATATTGGACTTCCATACTTTACGAAACTTTGCCCCTTTTTGGATGTTCCTTTAAAATTCTCTTGGAAAAAATCTGTTCTCTTTCCACTCTCTTAAACTCTCTTATTTCGAGCACACATTCAAGTGGCTACTTCAATTTACTAATGTATTAATTCATATCTTTTTTGTATAAAATGAGTATCTCTAAGTCCTGCTCCTTTCTTTACACCTAAACTTGAACATTGCTGTCTCACAGAGTAATGTTCAACAAGTTCCAAATGTTTCATAATGCATGATACTACTAAACCAACGGAGTTGTGAAAATCTTTACTTAAAAATCAGTATTCGAACCCAGCATGGGTTCTTTGTAAAACAGCGCACCATACCGCCGAGCTATTAACAGCTACCGCTTGTATTACTCTTTGATTTTAAGTATACTCTGAAAAATCAATCAATCAATATTTTCTCTTTCTTTCAACTGGGCTTTGAATTAAATTCCCTTTCCCAAAGAATCATTACCCTTCAGGTCGGCTCTTCTTTTCCGAACCACTCAGACCCCAATATCAATATTTCCTTTCAAGTTTATATTGGTAAGAACAAAATCATGTTCTCTCTGTTTTTCACACTGGGCAACAAACCCCTTTAGATCAATACACCTGTATACGTGTATGTAGATTCAATGAAGACTCTTATTGTCTCTATCATTTTGGCTAAGTTATTATTCTACGCTCCTCACTCAAACAAATTCTTTCCTTAGTGTCCTATACATATGCGCCAATGCATCATCATCAATGACGATCGCGGTTATGTACCGCTATATCGTGCACTGTCCAATATGTGAGCACGTTTGAACATGTCACCCACCGCGCTCCAGTTAAGTAAATCTGACTAAGCTGTTTTCGACGGTTTCGCCAAACCGTGATAAGGGTATGCGATATCTCACATAACTTTTAAATTGATGAAAGGTAAATTAACCCAACAATTCCTATATGCAAAATTTTTAATTTATGTTGATTGCTTAAATTACTTTGCGTTGAGTAATTGAATATATTCGGCCTTGTTTTTACAATGTCTCACTGCCATCAGTATTTAAAATTGTTTTTAGGAAGGTGTCGGCACATAAGGCTGTGCATATCCTTCCATCCCATCGAGTTGAGCATATATAGTAGATTATGCTCAATTGTTTGCGCCGGAAAATCCGAGTAAATATATCGGTCAAACGGTCCAAAAGTAACATGAATTATATTGTCAATAGTGATTTTATGCTACATTGACCCTTAATAACGTACTTGTCGTTCCATTACGTTGGGAAAGGTAATGAACGTTTCCCTGCGTACAATAATTGCCACTAATAAAATTGAAATATGATGCTCCGTATGTGAATCGCCGGGCGTTGGTCCCTAACCAGTGGCAATGTTTTTGCTTCTTGTATGTATATTATTTCGTATGCCCGATCGTTTATTTTAATTTGTTTTGGATCAGCTGATCGCATGAAAATAGGTCAGCTGAGTCTGTCTCTAAGTTTTACGCTTTCTTCTATGTTTGGCTTAAAGATTCCTACGATATATCCCGTGATCCGATATGAGGAGTGATGAAGGATCTCAAGGCCGTTCACCAGTTCCCATTCCGGTCGTCGATGCTTTGAAGCTTCAGTTGGATCCAACTCTTTTGTTCGAACCAAGCTGATTATCCAGGTATGGAAGCCAGCCCGTGGTCCTTTGAGCCGGCATAGTAAAAAATATTTGATCTATCCGTCACTATACGCAGGTCCGATCCACGCTGATTTGAATGATTTTAGTGAAGTCTGTGGTTTAAACATAAAAGATTTGGTAGTTTGCAGGATCGTTCCGAAGTGTCTTGCAAATGCTCCCACAAAATTCGTAGGTACTTTTGGTGTCTTGTAGAACGGGTAGTTTCAAAGAGCATGTTCGACAGTATGCACTTGTATGGTTGGTACAATTTTGCCGGTTCGATAAATGACGCCAGTATCCTAAATGGCGTTACAGCCGGGAAGGTTGACACTGATGGCCTGGCACTATCTAGCAAGGCGTTGTTCCTGTTATGATCAGGGCTTTCTCCTCCGTCGAATTGATGTGCGTAATGGCGAGGAAGCGACAGTCCAACTCGATCGTTTGATGGGTTGAAAATCGATCCACCAGCGGTTGATTGTGTCGTCTTCTAGAAATCCTCCAAATGACGTCTTTATCACGATACCAATGTTTCAAGAGGCCCGGAAGCCTCCTTTCAAGAGGCCCGGAAGCCTCCTTTCAAGAGGCCCGGAAGCCTCCTTTCAAGAGGCCCGGAAGCCTCCTTTCAAGAGGCCCGGAAGCCTCCTTTCAAGAGGCCCGGAAGCCTCCTTTCAAGAGGCCCGGAAGCCTCCTTTCAAGAGGCCCGGAAGCCTCCTTTCAAGAGGCCCGGAAGCCTCCGTTTAGGAGGCCGGGAAGCCTCCTTTCAAGAGGCCCGGAAGCCTCCTTTCAAGAGGCCCGGAAGCCTCCTTTCAAGAGGCCCGGAAGCCTCCTTTCAAGAGGCCCGGAAGCCTCCTTTCAAGAGGCCCGGAAGCCTCCTTTCAAGAGGCCCAGATGCCTTTTCTCAAAAGGGCTGGAAGCCTCTTTTCAAGAGGCCCGGAAGTCTCCTTTCAAGAGGCCGGAAGTCTCCTTTCAAGAGGCCGGAAGCCTCCTTTAAAGAGGCTCAGGCCTCCCTTTCAAGAGGCTCCAGAAGCCTCCTTTCAAGAGGCACGACACCTCCTTTCAAGAGGCCCGGAAGCCTCCTTTCAAGAGGCCCAAGCCTCCTTTCAAGAGGCCAGAGCCTCCTTTCAAGAGGCCCAGGCCTCCTTTCAAGAGGCCAGGCCTCCTTTCAAGAGGCCCAGGCCTCCTTTCAAGAGGCCCAGGCCTCCTTTCAAGAGGCCCAGAGCCTCCTTTCAAGAGGCCCGGAAGCCTCCTTTCAAGAGGCCCGGAAGCCTCCTTTCAAGAGGCCCAGGCCTCCTTTCAAGAGGCCCGGAAGCCTCCTTTCAAGAGGCCGGAAGCCTCCTTTCAAGAGGCCCAGAGCCTCCTTTCAAGAGGCCAGAGCCTCCCTTTCAAGATGCCCGGAAGCCTCTTTTCAAGAGGCCCGGAAGCCTCCTTTCAAAAGGCCTTTCAAGAGGCCCGGAAGCCTCCTTTCAAGAGGCCCGGAAGCCTCCTTTCAAGAGGCCCGGAAGCCTCCTTTCAAGAGGCCCGGAAGCCTTCTTTCAAGAGGCCCGGAAGCCTTCTTTCAAGAGGCCCGGAAGCCTCCTTTCAAGAGGCCCGGAAGCCTCCTTTCAAGAGGCCCGTAAGCCTCCTTTCAAGAGGCCCGTAAGCCTCCTTTCAAGAGGCCCGTAAGCCTCCTTTCAAGAGGCCCGGAAGCCTCCTTTCAAGAGGCCCGGAAGCCTCCTTTCAAGAGGCCCGTAAGCCTCCTTTCAAGAGGCCCGTAAGCCTCCTTTCAAGAGGCCCGTAAGCCTCTTTCAAGAGGCCCGGAAGCCTCCTTTCAAGAGGCCCGTAAGCCTCCTTTCAAGAGGCCCGTAAGCCTCCTTTCAAGAGGCCCGTAAGCCTCCTTTCAAGAGGCCCGTAAGCCTACTTTCAAGAGGCCCGGAAGCCTCCTTTCAAGAGGCTCGTAAGCCTCCTTTCAAGAGGCCCGGAAGCCTCCTTCCAAGAGGCCCGGAAGCCTCCTTCCAAGAGGCCCGGAAGCCTCCTTCCAAGAGGCCCGGAAGCCTCCTTCCAAGAGGCCCGGAAGCCTCCTTCCAAGAGGTCCAGAAGCCTCCTTCCAAGAGGCCCGGAAGCCTCCTTCCAAGAGGCCCGGAAGCCTCCTTCCAAGAGGCCCGGAAGCATCCTTCCAAGAGGCCCGGAAGCCTCCATTCAAGAGGCCAGAGCCTCCTTCCAAGAGGCCCAGGCCTCCTTCCAAGAGGCCCGGAAGCCTCCTTCCAAGAGGCCCGGAAGCCTCCTTCCAAGAGGCCCGGAAGCCTCCTTCCAAGAGGCCCGGAAGCCTCCTTCCAAGAGGCCCGGAAGCCTCCTTCCAAGAGGCCCGGAAGCCTCCTTCCAAGAGGCCCGGAAGCCTCCTTCCAAGAGGCCCGAAAGGCCCTTTTCAAGAAGCCCAGAAGCCTCCTTCCAAGAGGCCCGGAAGCCTCCTTCCAAGAGGCCCGGAAGCCTCCTTCCAAGAGGCCCGGAAGCCTCCTTCCAAGAGGCCCGGAAGCCTCCTTCCAAGAGGCCCGGAAGCCTCCTTCCAAGAGGCCCGGAAGCCTCCTTCCAAGATGCCCGGAAGCCTCCTTCCAAGATGCCCGGAAGCCTCCTTCCAACCCGCCCGGAACCCGCCTCTCAAGAGGCCCGGAAGCCTCCTTTCAAGAGGCCCAGGCCTCCTTTCAAGAGGCCCGGAAGCCTCCTTTCAAGAGGCCCGGAAGCCTCCTTTCAAGAGGCCCAGGCCTCCTTTCAAGAGGCCCGGAAGCCTCCTTTCAAGAGGCCCGGAAGCCTCCTTTCAAGAGGCCCGGAAGCCTCCTTTCAAGAGGCCCGGAAGCCTCCTTTCAAGAGGCCCGGAAGCCTCCTTTCAAGAGGCCCGTAAGCCTCCTTTCAAGAGGGCCCGACGCCTCCTTTCAAGAGGCCCGTAAGCCTCCTTTCAAGAGGCCCGTAAGCCTCCTTTCAAGAGGCCCGTAAGCCTCCTTTCAAGAGGCCCGGAAGCCTCCTTTCAAGAGGCCCGGAAGCCTCCTTTCAAGAGGCCCGGAAGCCTCCTTTCAAGAGGCCCGGAAGCCTCCTTTCAAGAGGCCCGGAAGCCTCCTTTCAAGAGGCCCGAATCGAAAAATTCCTTTCAGAGGCCCGGAAGCCTCCTTTCAAGAGGCCCAGAAGCCTCCTTTCAAGAGGCCCGGAAGCCTCCTTTCAAGAGGCCCGGAAGCCTCCTTTCAAGAGGCCCGGAAACCTCCTTTCAAGAGGCCCGGAAGCCTCCTTTCAAGAGGCCCGGAAGCCTCCTTTCAAGAGGCCCGGAAGCCTCCTTTCAAGAGGCCCGGAAGCCTCCTTTCAAGAGGCCCGGAAGCCTCCTTTCAAGAGGCCCGGAAGCCTCCTTTCAAGAGGCCCGGAAGCCTCCTTTCAAGAGGCCAATTTTAACCATCAAATCGTAACGCATCGTTACGAAATCCTGAAATAATAATAAAAACTCATTGTGTATGTGTATAAAATAAAAGTCACTGAATTCCTTAAATCATGAACTATGTTCTAATTTTTTTTCATTCAAATTTATTTTCTGTGTAATAGCGATACATTGATTTATATCTACATGACAGCTTCTTGGTTCAAAACATTGATTCTATAGAAATAGCTTCAAATCATAAGCAGTAAAGGTTTTGAATGCAGCATCAACTATCTCAGAAAGGTAAATGACCGCTCAGTAATGTTGCTGTAAATATGTTGTTTTCGGTTCAAAGTCGTAACACCACCGATGCGATGTAACAAACATCTTGCAGATACGATTCACCGAAACAATCGACTCGTTGGTCAAGTACTTTCTTATTACGAAAATTCTCCTGCCAGTCGCGTTCGCTTTCTTTCATCCCGAGGGACTACTATTATTCCAACTGGTGTAACACCTAAGAACTGGTTATTGCAAAACACTTGAACGAGCGATTAAAGATGATTACAACTAGCCGTTCCGAACGGCGGCAGCGGGCGCTGCACAGCCTGCAATCAATGTTTCGTATGAGAGTATAGGAAAATATGTAGAGGCATGCATCTAAACGCCTGAGTACTCTTTACTGCCATCATGACTCAACAGGTGTTGTTCGTTCGAAAGCAATCCGTCCTCCGCCTTCTGCTAAAGAGTAAAGAGTCGTCGTCGGCATTCGTGAGAAGAAAGCTTTCTTTTTCAGTGAAGGCTGTGGTGCAGCTACCAGACGATACCGAGGATTGTGGTGGTTTGAGCGTTTGCGTGACTTGATTATCCAATGCGGAAAGTAGACGTAGAACAATGACAGTTGCGGAATGACTCGTCGTGCGTATTGTTCCATTTCTACTGGGTGGATTAGATTTATTTGCCGTGGTAGGTAAACCTGTTTCGATCTAATGATCGCTTTCGATTATCGGGATTGTGGTATTCTGCTGACTATTCCGCTCAATGCATCCATCGAACCATTCAGCATTCAGGGGAACTAATTGCGCAAAAAAAAACATCCACCAATAGAATGCCATCACAGACATGGAAGACCTTGCGGCTAGAAGAAAACAATCTCGCTCCGTCACGATCATGATGCCAACCACCAGTCATTGCATTGTGGGACTGAATAGCGTGGTGATCAGGGATGCCAGCTAATTTAGTCGAATCGAATTTCTTCGTGTGCAACGACAAGTGCTTATGCGATCACTTTTTTGCCTATGGACTCCTTGTGAACAGTCTGAGGAAACCAACGTTTTGCCAGGCATGAGAGTTACCATCAAACTGTATTGGTCCATCTTCATATCTGGCATCCTTGGCAACGACTTTTCGAACGATTCTTCATTCCCTATGGCGCCAAAGTTTCGCGCGCTTGGTCGTGGACCACCTCGTGGTGGATGCTGCGCGCGACATTCATTCGAATCTCTTTCACTTTCAATCAACGCCGGCGGCGGCGGCGGCGCGGTGAAGAGGCATCGTGTCGCATAGTAAAACGGTAGAAGCACCTTGCGCTCGCTCTGCCGTTGTTGGATGAGACGAGCTGTTCGCGTTGGATTGGATTGGCATCAAAGGCACGAGAGTTCGATTATCGACCCTCCTACTCATCATCGCACGTTGCGCGAATTGCTTTGGCTGCCGCCGTTGTTGCCGACGCGTGTTGTTCATAGATGGGAAAAAGTTGCAAAATCTTTCCCCGCGAATTCACTGTGAGGGCGAGAGGTGAATGTGTGCCCGCGGCAAGGCAATTTACATGACTGTAATTATGGCGCAGTGAAGTGGAGAGTATGTGTGCCCGTGAGAGTGTCAGTGAGCTGTTTACGATCATCTTTGAAGGTGCTGTTTGCCGCTGGTCGGTGCTTGGATTAATGCGCTGCGGGCGCAGGTGTGATTTAGATTGCAAATTAACGCGTTGATGCAAACTAGGTACTTTGCTAGTGCGGTTTGATAAACTCGAGTTAATGCAGATGGTTTGTTTTTCTAAGAACTAAATTAAGCAATTACTGTTCTTGACTAATACGCGGGTGCTCTAGCACACGGTTATGTTGTTTTTTTTTGCGAAAATCATAAGTTAACTATGTTGTCTAGATAATAATATTTGTAGCAAACAACAAAGCTGGCAGAAGATTCGTCTGCCAAGATTGGGTAGATCACGGACACGTAATGTCGACTTACAGAGCAGTTACATAAAAAATCATTACAGTCTAGTGGTAAAACAATAATTGGTAATTATTTTAAAGTAAACCTAAAAGTCTTATTTGGAAGAACCTGATCTATAAAATATTAGACCAAATTTCCAAATAATAAATAACTTCACACAACAGTATGGAATCATCTTTCGTAAATCGGAGTAAATTGTGCCAAAAGCAAATTATCTAATTCTGCTAACCCACGTTGATTAATAATAATCATCAAATTTTACAATTTAAGCTGTGCCAATTCCAACCAATCTCAAATTATTGCCGCTGTTGGTATTACCTGATCGCACCTTTCTACTAGCCAACATTACAGGTATCATTGCGTAACCCACGACGATAATGGAGCAATTTCGCTTTTAAACTCCTAACTGCTACTCGGCAATTGATAGCAATTACGCTTGTTTGTTGCTCTCTTTCCAAAACCACCACGAAGTTTCTGATTAACAATCAACCGTTTTCCTTCTTCATTTCCAGAACCTGTTTACAAACTTCGGATAATTTCACGCTGTCGATTGGCGCGAGCCAATCGTCGGAAAGCCATGCCCGCCGTTAGAATCATCATCGCCGGGCAGCTGCGGAACTAGGTCAGACGGATTCTCTGACCCAACTGTGTCGGAGGGTAGTTTTCTTTGCCGCCACGTGAGAAGTGTTTGAAGCAACGATGACGTCATCCAATGATATCGGTGGCGGTGGCGGTGGAGGAGGAGGAGGTGGAGGGCATAATGGGCGCCATCATCATCATCACCACCATCGGAGCAGCAGCAACAGCCAGAACAACATTGTAGGGCGTCGTGTCAGTAATGTGAGCCTGAACAATATGAATAATAACAATAACAACAACAACGGCAGTACGAATAACATCAACGGTGGGTTCAATCACAACAACAATAGTCCTCGGATGGAGAAGGAGAACGACTGGGATTTTAAGGTTAGTTCTAGCTCTAGGCGATGGTAAACTTTATCCAATGTTGAGTTCAATTAGATTTACAACATATTGAAGGAATATCGGCCTGGTGGACCAAATAGCCAAAAAAATAACATTTAACAAATTTAGACACCTAGTTGAGTAATTGATAGCGTAAAAAATTGAAAATAAGCGTAACTCATTAGATACATTAAAAAACGGACCTGGAAATTAACGAGATGAATGGTTCTCCAAAAAGATGTCTGAAATTTTCATTAGTTCGTTGAACAGTCCAATTCAAATTTTAACAAGTTCAAATATCAAGGTCCTACAACACTTTGAGGACTTGTGGAGGCTTCCGAGTCTCTTGAAAGGAGGCTTCCGAGCCTCTTGAAAGGAGGCTCCCGAGCCTCTTGAAAGGAGGCTCCCGAGCCTCTTGAAAGGAGGCTCCCGAGCCTCTTGAAAGGAGGCTTCCGAGCCTCTTGAAAGGAGGCTTCCGAGCCTCTTGAAAGGAGGCTTTCGAGCCTCTTGAAGGAGGCTTCTGAGCCTCTTGAAAGGCTTCCAGGCCTCTTGAAAGGAGGCTTCCAGGCCTCTTGAAAGGAGGCTTCCAGGCCTCTTGAAAGGAGGCTTCCGACTCTCTTGAAAGGAGGCTTCTGAGCCTCTTGAAAGGAGGCTTCCAGGCCTCTTGAAGGGCTTCCAGGCCTCTTGAAAGGAGGCTTCAGCCTCTTGAAAGGAGGCTTCTGAGCCTCTTGAAAGGAGGCTTGAGGCCTCTTGAAAGGAGGCTTCCAGGCCTCTTGAAAGGAGGCTTCCAGGCCTCTTGAAAGGAGGCTTGAGGCCTCTTGAAAGGGCTTCCAGGCCTCTTGAAAGGAGGCTTGAGCCTCTTGAAAGGAGGCTTGAGCCTCTTGAAAGGAGGCTTCCAGGCCTCTTGAAAGGAGGCTTCCGAGCCTCTTGAAGGAGGCTTCCGGGCCTCTTGAAAGGAGGCTTCCAGGCCTCTTGAAAGGAGGCTTCTGAGCCTCTTGAAGGAGGCTTCCAGGCCTCTTGAAAGGAGGCTTTGAGCCTCTTGAAAGGAGGCTTGAGCCTCTTGAAGGAGGCTTCCGAGCCTCTTGAAAGGAGGCTTCCAGGCCTCTTGAAAGGAGGCTTGAGCCTCTTGAAGGAGGCTTCCGGGCCTCTTGAAAGGAGGCTTCCGAGCCTCTTGAAAGGAGGCTTCCGAGCCTCTTGAAAGGAGGCTCTGAGCCTCTTGAAAGGAGGCTTGAGCCTCTTGAAAGGAGGCTTCCGAGCCTCTTGAAGGAGGCTTCGGGCCTCTTGAAGGAGGCTTCCAGGCCTCTTGAAAGGAGGCTTCCAGGCCTCTTGAAAGGAGGCTTCCGAGCCTCTTGAAGGAGGCTTCCAGGCCTCTTGAAAGGAGGCTCTGGGCCTCTTGAAAGGAGGCTTCCGGAGCTTTAGAAAGGAGACTTCCAGGCCTCTTGAAGGAGGCTTGAGCCTCTTGAAGGAGGCTTCCAGGCCTCTTGAATGAGGCTTCCGAGCCTCTTGAAAGGAGGCTTCCGAGCCTCTTGAAAGGGAGGCTTCCAGGCCTCTTGAAAGGAGGCCTCTGCGCCTCTTGCAACGACGCTTCCAGGCCTCTTGAAAGGAGGCTTCCAGGCCTCTTGAAAGGAGGCTTCCGAGCCTCTTGAAAGGTGTCTTGCGGTCCTCTTAAAAGGGGGCTTCCGAGCCTCTTGAAGGGATGCTTCCGAGCCTCTTGAAAGGAGGCTGAGCCTCTTGAAAGGAGGCTTCCGGGCCTCTTGAAAGGAGGCTTCTGAGCCTCTTGAAGGAGGCTTCCAGGCCTCTTGAAGGAGGCTTCCGGGCCTCTTGAAAGGAGGCTTCCAGGCCTCTTGAAAGGAGGCTTCCAGGCCTCTTGAAAGGAGGCTTCCAGGCCTCTTGAAAGGAGGCTCTGAGCCTCTTGAAAGGAGGCTTCCTGAGCCTCTTGAAAGGAGGCTTCTGAGCCTCTTGAAAGGAGGCTTGAGCCTCTTGAAAGGAGGCTTCCTGAGCCTCTTGAAAGGAGGCTTCTGGGCCTCTTGAAGGAGGCTTGAGCCTCTTGAAAGGAGGCTTCCAGGCCTCTTGAAAGGAGGCTTCCGAGCCTCTTGAAAGGAGGCTTCCAGGCCTCTTGAAGGAGGCTTCCAGGCCTCTTGAAGGAGGCTTCTGAGCCTCTTGAAGGAGGCTTCCGAGCCTCTTGAAGGGAGGCTTCCGAGCCTCTTGAAGGAGGCTTCCAGGCCTCTTGAAAGGAGGCTTCCAGGCCTCTTGAAAGGAGGCTTGAGCCTCTTGAAGGAGGCTTCCAGGCCTCTTGAAAGGAGGCTTCCGGGCCTCTTGAAGGAGGCTTGAGCCTCTTGAAGGAGGCTTGAGGCCTCTTGAAGGAGGCTTCTGAGCCTCTTGAAGGAGGCTTCCAGGCCTCTTGAAAGGAGGCTTGAGGCCTCTTGAAAGGAGGCTTCCAGGCCTCTTGAAGGAGGCTTCCAGGCCTCTTGAAGGAGGCTTGAGGCCTCTTGAAAGGAGGCTTCCGGAGCCTCTTAAAGGAGGCTTCCGAGCCTCTTGAAGGAGGCTTCCGGGCCTCTTGAAAGGAGGCTTCCGGGCCTCTTGAAAGGAGGTTTCCAGGCCTCTTGAAGGAGGCTTCCAGGCCTCTTGAAAGGAGGCTTCTGAGCCTCTTGAAGGAGGCTTCCAGGCCTCTTGAAGGAGGCTTCAGGCCTCTTGAAAGGAGGCTTCCAGGCCTCTTGAAAGGAGGCTTCCGAGCCTCTTGAAAGGAGGCTTCCAGGCCTCTTGAAAGGAGGCTTGAGCCTCTTGAAAGGAGGCTGAGCCTCTTGAAGGAGGCTTCCGAGCCTCTTGAAAGGAGGCTTCTGAGCCTCTTGAAAGGAGGCTTCGAGCCTCTTGAAAGGAGGCTTCTGAGCCTCTTGAAGGAGGCTTCCAGGCCTCTTGAAAGGAGGCTTCCGGGCCTCTTGAAAGGAGGCTTCCGAGCCTCTTGAAAGGAGGCTTCCGAGCCTCTTGAAGGAGGCTTGAGCCTCTTGAAAGGAGGCTTCTGAGCCTCTTGAAAGGAGGCTTCCTGAGCCTCTTGAAAGGAGGCTGAGCCTCTTGAAAGGAGGCTTCCGGGCCTCTTGAAGGAGGCTTCCGAGGCCTCTTGAAGGAGGCTTCCGAGCCTCTTGAAAGGAGGCTTCCAGGCCTCTTGAAAGGAGGCTTGAGCCTCTTGAAAGGAGGCCTGAGCCTCTTGAAAGGAGGCTTCCAGGCCTCTTGAAAGGAGGCTTCTGAGCCTCTTGAAAGGAGGCTTCTGAGCCTCTTGAAAGGAGGCTTCCAGGCCTCTTGAAGGGAGGCTTCCAGGCCTCTTGAAAGGAGGCTTCCGGGCCTCTTGAAGGAGGCTTCTGAGCCTCTTGAAAGGAGGCTCTGAGCCTCTTGAAAGGAGGCTTCCAGGCCTCTTGAAAGGAGGCTCTGAGGCCTCTTGAAAGGAGGCTTCCGAGCCTCTTGAAAGGAGGCTTCCAGGCCTCTTGAAAGGAGGCCTGAGGCCTCTTGAAAGGAGGCTCCTGAGCCTCTTGAAAGGGAGGCTTCTGAGCCTCTTGAAAGGAGGCTTCCAGGCCTCTTGAAAGGAGGCTTCTGAGCCTCTTGAAAGGAGGCTGAGCCTCTTGAAAGGAGGCTTCCGAGCCTCTTGAAGGAGGCTTCCGAGCCTCTTGAAAGGAGGCTTCCGGGCCTCTTGAAGGAGGCTGAGCCTCTTGAAAGGAGGCTTCCGAGGCCTCTTGAAAGGAGGCTTGAGCCTCTTGAAAGGAGGGTTCTGAGCCTCTTGAAAGGAGGCTTTCGGGCCTCTTGAAGGAGGCTCTGAGCTCTTGAAAGGAGGCTTTCGAGCCTCTTGAAAGGAGGCTTTCGAGCCTCTTGAAAGGAGGTTTCTGAGCATCTTGAAAGGAGGTTTCCGAGCCTCTTGAAAGGAGGTTTCCGAGCCTCTTGGAAGGAGGCTTCCGAGCCTCTTGAAGGAGGCTTTCGAGCCTCTTGAAGGAGGCTTCCGAGCCTCTTGAAAGGAGGCTTCCGAGCCTCTTGAAAGGAGGCTTCCGAGCCTCTTGAAAGGAGGCTTCCGAGCCTCTTGAAAGGAGGCTTCCGAGCCACTTGAAAGGAGGCTTCCAAGCCTCTTGAAATAAGACTTCCGAACATCTTTAAAGAAATTCCTATAGAAAATCCCCCGGGAGCTCCTCCGGAAATTACTCTGGGAGTTCCTCCGGGAGTTCCTTTTCAGAGAAACACCTGGAGAAACTGCCGGTGAAACCCCCGGAGGGATTCTCGTAGAAACTGCTGGTGGATCTCCCGGAGGAATTCCCGAAGGAACTGCCGGAGGAGCTCCTGTGAGATCTCCCGTAAGAACTCCCGGAGGAATCTCAGGAGGAACTCCTAGAAGAATTCCTAGAGGACCTCCTGGATGAGCTCCCACAGAAACTATCGGAAGAACTTCGGGAGGAATTTCCAGCTTAATTTCAGAAGAAAGCCTAAATGATTTCCTGAAAAAAGCCTGAATAATTTCCTGGAATAACTTCTGGTGGAACTCCCGGAGGAATTTCCGGAGAAACTCCCTGATGAATTGCTGGTGGAATTCCCGGAGGAACTCTTGAAGGATTTTTCTGGAAGAATTTCTGAAGAAACTCCCGGGAGAATTTTCAATGGAACCCCGGGGAAACTACCAGAAGCATTCTCGGAAACAAGAGAATTCATCTTATAGACAAATCTCGTCTAGCTGAAACCTTTGTTGGGGTTTGTAGCTGGACCATCATCATCATCAAAGGACCTCCCGGAGAATTCCCTGAGGAGCTCGCAGAGAATTTCTCGGAGTAGCTTCTGGTGGAAAATCTATATAAATTCCTGAAGAAGCCTAAATAAATTCCAATTTTGCCGAAATTCCCGGAAGAATTTTCAGAGGAACTGCCGATAGAACTACCGGAATTATTCTCGAAGGAAATCCTAAAGAAATTCTTGGTGGAAATGCCGGTGCAACTCCTGGAAGAATTCCAGGAGGATTTTTCGGAGAAACTCCTGGAGGATCTACCAGTGGAAATCTTGAAGTTTCCACCGGAATTCTTTCAGGATTTCATTGCGAATTAATCCATGAATTCCTCCGAAAATTCCATTGTTGATTTCATTTTCGGTATAATTTCTGTATAAATTTCCGGTGGAATTCCTGGAGAAATTCTTCGAAATTTTCTCAAGAAATTATTCGAAACAATTCACGGAAAATTTTATGGAATTTACACAAGAAATTACACAAGAATTTACACAGTGTGGGCCCTCCTTAGCCGTGCGGTAAGACGCGCGGCTACAAAGCAAGACCATGCTGAGGGTGGCTGGGTTCGATTCCCGGTGCCGGTCTAGGCAATTTTCGGATTGGAAATTGTCTCGATTTCCTTGGGCATAAAAGTATCATCGTGCTAGCCTCATGATATACGAATGCAAAAATGGTAACCTGGCTTAGAAACCTCGCAGTTAATAACTGTGGAAGTGCTTAATGAACACTAAGCTGCGAGGCGGCTCTGTCCCAGTGTGGGGATGTAATGCCAATAAGAAGAAGACACAAGAAATTCGAAGATTTTTCGAAGATTTCGAAGATAGAATGCCAGGAGCAATTGTCGAAGGAATTCCTGGAGAAAGCTTGCATATTGACTTTTCTGCCTATTTTATAATAAATATTATTTCAGAGAGGATTTGTTTTGAAATTCAGATGTATGGTTCTAGTTTTCTTAAACTTGTGGAAGAATGCAGGATTTTTATAATAATCGTTATATCCGATTGTATATTCTTTCTGAATACTAAGTTCGTTAATATTTTTCTTACTTTATTTAAAAATATCTGATGAGCAATAAATCAAGCATTTTTAAATCCATTAATGTTTTAATCATTATTGTTTCGATTTGGTTTCATGTGTTAATATTCATGTGTTTTTTTATAAAACTACTGTAAAACTACGATTTAGAAGACCAAAAAAGTTGGCCCTCTCCTTCTCGAAATCCTGGCTACGCCCATGGAGCCCTGTGACATCCCTATCGTTCTTACCTTATTCTGCCAGGGTAAATTTATAACAAAATCCAGAATCTTGATTTACTATCTGTTTTCTTTGTAACTAGGTTAAGTTTTTCTTTTTTAACTTTTTGTTTGTTTTGTTTGTGTGGGGAAGCGTCAATATCAGTATAATGAAAAAATAAATTCCCCCATACTAATTTGCATGCAAACTTGAAACAGCTTGTGCTAAATCAGTTTTAATCCAAATGAGCTCAAATTTTTTGAGGACACTCAGAACATGATACAGAATCAGATGAGCACTGTGGAGCAAAATCGAATTTTTGAACCACTCTAATATGTATGGCTGGTACAAATTTCGATGGTAGACATATGTGACGAGCTGGGTTATTTTTTATGATTGTTCTCTCCATAATTTATGATTAAATGATTCTGGAAAAACGTGAAACACGTTACACATGTTTTGTACTATGCATGGTACAACATTAAATCTGTTTAGTTGAACCAGTTTAAGTGATGTTTATTATTTAAGAGATACATACATTGTGTGCGCCTTAAGCAATGGTGATCACTGATCATAATTGAATATTGATCGATTTTAGATTTTACTCCTTGTCACACTGGTGTATTTCGTATTCATGTACTGTGCTCCAACAGCTTACCTGCTGTTTCCAATTCTACGATATAGAAGAGTTTGCAGAGAAAAAAAATGGAAAATTTCACTTCCAATCTTTTTCATCGATTGGTATTGTGCTGTGGTTATAGATGTTTGCTTTTTTTGCTTCACATGGGGTGTTTTTTCTTCGGTTTGTATGGCCTGGAGATGGAAGATGAGAATGAACGAAATCCATTGACGGCTCGCCGCGGGATTTTGAACCATGACCTACAGTCGGTATGGCTTAATTTTTTTATTTGCAGATGGAAAGTTTGGATGCTTGTGAACAGGTGTGATGACTGTCTAGCCTGGTGTAAATTCCCAAGTGAGAAAGTTTGGTCGAATTTGGATACCGGGTCATACGCAGAGGATACAAACGTCCTGTATTGCTTATCTTCTTCTTCAATGGCTCTACATTCCAACTGAAAATGGTCTTGCTTTTCAGCTTTCCTATTAGAATTTACTCAGTTATTGATTGAAAACTTTTCTATACTCGCCATTGCATGAGTACTAGGGTGGGGCGTCATGGTCATTTTTTGAAATCAATGGTTTTTCGAAGCCATTCTGGGTCCTGAACAACTGTGCAGAATTTGGGACCGATTGGTTGCTTCTTCGCTTTCCGCATCGCGTTTGAAGTTTGTATGGAAATTAGTATGGGAGAACGTATATTTTTACATTTATACTACTAGAGGTTTCAGTTCAACGTAAACCAAGTGGCACATTGCGTTAAAGTATATCCCAAAGGATGCCGAAAAACTTTGCTGAAGAAGGCACGTTGTTGGAACGTCTACGAAAAAAGTTATAACGTTTCGAAGATTGAGTGTTCAAACCATATGCAAAAATTCGTTTATTCTGCCAGCACTGCCGAACTACGTAGACCAATAATTTAACTGAGTGTTATTTCAAAATAATTGTTCTTATTGGGTTTTAGAGCTCATGGAAGCTATTCTGAATCATTTCACAAAGAAAGAAACCGACAAGAAGGAAAATGGGTTTTGCCTTTCGATAACCATAGGTCGTCCGGTAGTGCCGGCAGAAACATTGATTACTTGCATATGGTTTGAACAATCAATTTTCGAAACTTGATAACATTTTTTGTAGACCTTCCAGCTACGTTCCTTCTTCGGTAAAGTCTTCCGGCATCTTCCAGACTATATGCTAACGTAATGAGTCACGTGATTGATGATAAATTGAAGCCGCTAATAGCAAAAATGTGAAAAAGTAAGTTTTCCCATACTAATCTCCATGTAAATTTAAAACGCGATGCGGCATGCGAGGTCGCAACTAATCGAGCCCATATTTTGCACAGTCAATAGGGGTCCCAAAACGATTCAGAAAAACCTTGATCTCACTTGATCGGACGAAGTTTGCGTTTTTTCATACAACTGCACCCCACTCTAATGAGTACGTATTGTGTGTGGCAATAGAGTGATTCATATTTAGACTTTTTTGCCCCCCGTTTCTTAAACGATTGCATTTGCCTTTTTATTAATTCTCCTAATTTTTTAGCTAATTTGGATGTAAATTGAGTGAGCACGCGCGGTTTGAGGTTTGTATGAAAATCACAATGAAAACAGTAACTTTCATGGAAAACCGTTCCCCAACGCTTCCCTTCCAGCTCTAAAAACATATAAGAACATCGGCAACATAGGAAATTTTGCAAGGAAATAGGCCATCTCTGTTGCGAAACGATTTGATGCTCACAAGAAAAGATATTAAGCAAATACTGAATGGTGGGAAATTCAATTTTACACGTAAAAGAATAACATCTGGTTTCTGGTTACGCGTGAAGATCTTAAGGCCTATTCCAGGGTTTTCTTGGATGACCGTGAACCTATGCAATGGACGCATTCTATTCTATGTACCACAAAGGGGTGGAACCACTTTTGAAACAAGGCGAAAGATTTCTGGTTACGGGTGTAGATCTTAAGGCCTATTCCAGGGTTTTCTTGGATGATCGTGAACCTATGCAATGGACGCATTCTATTCTATGTACCACAAAGGGGTTGTACCACTTTTGAAACAAGGCGAAAGATTTCTGGTTACGGATGTAGATCTTAAGGCCTATTCCAGAGTTTTCTTGGATGAACGTGAACCTATGCAATGGACGCATTCTATTCTATGTACCACAAAGGGGTTGTACCACTTTTGAAACAAGGCGAAAGATTTCTGGTTACGCGTGTAGATCTTAAGGCCTATTCCAGGGTTTTCTTGGATGGCCGTGAACCTATGCAATGGTTGCGTTCTATCCAATGTATCACAAAACACAGGTCCAAGCTCCAGGAGGTTCTTGTAAAACTTTAAATACGTGAAAACGATGATGAACGTCTTACTGTCAAGGATCTGCACCACTCATGACTTGTTGATTTTTTGGCGTACCAAGAACATCTTAAGGCCTCAGCATTCAAACAATTGGACGACCATGATAACGGAAACAGTTTGGACGACCCTAATACCGAAATAGGTAAAAGACACATCTTAAGACTAAAACTGCGTTAAATATCAAACTTTGCTTACCTAAAAGATTGTAAACTTTTTTTACGCTCCAAATTCCAAATAGCGCTCCCTCCTTTTACGCTCAAAATTCCAAATAACGCTCCCTCTTTTTACGCCCTAAATTCGAAATAACGCTCCCTCTTTTTACGCTCTGATTCCATTTACGCTCCCCCGTTTTGGGCGCAAAAAGAGGTTTTGCAGTACTTATGAAGTTCTGATAATATTGTTACAGTGACATGTTTATTATGGCTAAGAGATGTTTAATGGAGCAATTCAAATTCAAAAGTATTGTCAAGACCCTGTACAACGCATTGTTGATAATTCAGATCTTCAATATCTGTAGTCAACGATAGTTTGCAGTACGGCAATTGTCTTGGGATCTCTGTGGCAAGTTCTTTTCTTAATGGAATGATTTCTAATTTTATTCCAACTCAAATCCAAGGTAAACATCCAGTAGATTGCTTAGGTGACCAAGACCTGAGATCAAGAATAGTTTGGAGTACCGTGGATGTGCTGGGAATACTGTGATTTATTCGTAATATTAAAATGAAGTCCCATGGAGTTAATCTTACTCAAAAAAATATGACCAAATCTCTGTATATCACGCTGTTGATCATACAGACGACCAGATCAGAACTAAAAGATAGTTTGGAATATTTATTGAACATTGATGCTCTGGAAATACTGAAATTTGTATATTGTCATGCAATTTTATCCCAAGGAGTAGTTCCAACTCCAAATTACCGCCGGGACCCCAAAAAACACTCTGTTGATCACGATCACGATCCACATTCAAGGAAAGATTGGAAGCTCTTGAACATCTCAAACAAAATATTTTTCAACATACCCCTACCTTTTTATATTTTGAATCATTTTTAGAACTGTTTCAACTAAAAATTGTTTAAAAATGAAGTGCAGTAATAATCCGGATTGAATCGCACCTGCTGTCTAGCTGGGTAGTCGTCGTATCAGGTCACTCAACACCAGAACATGGAGCTAGTGTGCTAGAGCGGAACACCATCACTTTGGAAAGGCCTACTTGCCATGCAAGGCAACCCCACTACTAACTATGGGTTTTGGGGAGGGGTTATCAGGCTTTTATGCATAGTCCCTGCTGCCCAGACAACGGAAATCAAAATAATCTTGTCATCTTGTAACACAATGTATAACTTAATAAAACTGCATGAATCGATGTTTCACTTACCTACTGTAAGGCGATCAAGCACCCACAAAATGCTTAGCTGAGGTTATCGTCTAATTATTACCTTTTTAGCCAAAGCTTCCCTGATGTCGGTGCCCAACATCGCATCGATTGGGTGTTAAAAACCGTGTGCACTCTTCCTATTAACAATAACAATAACAATTAAAGGTGTTCCCCACTGACAGTGTGGCCCACCTCCCGGGCTTCGATGGCATAGTCTCAGTCGGTCCGATTTATGTATGAATGGCCCACAACTTGGCGGCAGCCCAGTTGCTTGTAGCACCGACTAATTATAGTCATTCAACAGTACCTAGATTGGGGCTGTGTTTTGTTGTTTTTTTGTTGCTGTTGCGGTTGTTAATGTTTGCATTCGATACGCAAATAAATCAAACGATAGTAGCAGTGGGCTCGTTCAAGATGAGGAGGAATGGGCATCGGTAAAGCACAACAAATACGCGCTTTCAGTGAGGTTCAATCGCTGTCGGCCTGCTGGCTATGTCGGTTGTCGGTTGTTCAGGGAACACGGCCTTTGTGTAATAATTAGTGCCGATTATGCAAATGATCGTTATTTAACCAAGATTAGGATGGTTTAAAATAAGTGCAATTCGAGATGCCCCATGAAGCAAGAGAAGAAATGCGTAATGCTTCGTATTTCAGAGTTTTTTTTTACCTATTGACACGAATTCCGAAGGGTTGTATTGGGACGATTGCATCCGCTGTCAGTGGACACTGAGTGAATTTCGCCAATGGTCACGATGCGGAGGAATTCAATCAATAACCAGTAGGCAAGTTCTTCGAACTTTTAATCATTGCAATTATCGCTTCCAACTCAGGCATTAATCATCAATCGCTTGGCTGACCGCCAACAACAATCGACAAGAATTGATCATCGTGTATTCACATTTTCCACCTAGCCGGTGTATCATTTTTAAGTTGGCGTGTGCCGCATTTGGACAACCGAATCATTGATCGGCATTGTTGATAGGAGTGTTTACATCTGTGCTGAACATCTTCTCACTTTCAGTCGCTCGCCGTGAAAATATTGTAATAGTTGCCAACCGTTCGTAATTAGTTTGAATGGAAACAACAGTTAAACGCTGGTTTAGATTTAAATAATTGTACGAGCTGACGAGACGACCACGTATATATTTTTCCGCTGTTCCAAATGGGCAGTTTTTCACCGAAAGTTCACTGGCGCGTAAAATCTGGGTGAAATCTTCTTTCTTTCCTTCGGACAAAAGAGACGATACTGTATCCAAACCAATAATAATAATTGTGAAAAGTGGTCTAGGAAGCTCTGATGTATGTGATCGTATGCTTATTTTGTTGCTTTCTTGTGTGTTTTCTAATATTTACTCAGAGCAATTAGTTGTTTATGGCAACTTGTGCGGAACAAATCAGTAAAGGGTTTATTGGTCGTTCTTAAAACATGAGTTGTCGTCATAAAATTCAGTATGGGAACTTCTTGTACCTTGTTATGTAAAAAGCAATAATGAAAACTGAAAAGAAAACCGAAAAATGTATCACGAATTACGAATAGACACATTGCCCAATAAGGAATACAGTATAGTGCCGAAACTCAGAGTTACCGGACCCTGCCTCACGCATAATTAGCAGTCGTTGATAAAATATAAAAACGTGAAACAAAAACCAGAAACGTGCAGTCCAGCCAATCTGACTCGCGTGAGCCGATCGGTTCCGTATTTTAAAATTCAATTTTCCCCCCATTATACAGCTGACTGAATCGATTCAATTATTGTTCTCATTATGCATTCACGACCAGATTAGTAGCTACAACAGTGCACCTGTGCGTTTCGTTCAAGACATGTTTTATTCGCTTTCGCCATCATCGATCTATATGGATGGAATCGGTTTTATGCACTTATCAACTTCTCAGCTTTGGTTTTGAATTTAACACAAAATCTAGAGCATAAAGGTTGTCAGTCAAACTCGATGATCACCACCTAATTAAGTTATATGACGAATTTTCGTCACGATGGCAATTCCTTACGGACATGGTCACGGTAACTTGTTCAGTGGTCGATTTTTGTCCACATTTTCCACTTACAAAACAGTGATTTAGTTACCTTCTAAACGTCATCGTTTTGGTCACACGACGGAACAAATTATCTAATGGACTAGACGTTGCATTTTGGTGTACAAGTTTAGGAAAGTATACAACAAAGAGACCTCTGCCACCCTCTGCCTAGGCACTGGTCATAAGTTGTTGTGCAACGAAAGATTGTTTTTGTTAACCTTTTATTATTAGGCTCCATTCATGCTTTCGGCAATTTCGATGGATGTGTTTTTATATATTTGATGCGTATTTTGTGGATTATGTTTCACACAATTAAGTAATCAACTTAGTGATGACCCACGAGTAATGTCATACTACTCATCATCATTAGCAATCGCATGAATATTTGGCTGCCTTTCACATCTCAGCGGTGTATCATGCGTAGGGATGAAACGATACCACTAAGGTATTAATACTTTTACTTTCAAGTAGTATCGAACAATAATATCGATACCTCTAAATATCGAATTTAAAGTATCGATACCTACTCGTATCATATGAGTACTCATAAATTTGAAGTAAAATTATTTTGTCACTAACAAGTAGTTATCTATAATTTAGCTGTAATGAAAAAAGCAGAAATGATAAAAATAACAGTTGTGCCTTGCCTCCGTGTTGAGTGGTGTGCCCTTGAAAACACGGGTAGATTTTAACTCGGATTCTCGGAGGTTTTTCTTTAAGCACTTTTGGTCCATCGATTTTATAATTAACTTACCTTAAGAGAGTATATTATATAAGCAGCTGAACTTTTAATAGTTACTGTATTTTAAATTCATGTTCCTATCGATGTATATCTCTGATGCTTCACCAATAATGGGACTACTAGAAAAAAGCTGCAAATATTAATGCAAAGCCAAGATTACCCAAAATATTTGAGTAACTTATTATTTAGTTCATCTATGGTGGGGTGCAGATGGCGGACGGTACGTGGAGGAGGCGAATGAACCACGAATTGCATCAGCTGTTGGGAGAACCATCCATCGTTCACACCGCGAAAATCGGACGACTGCGATGGGCCGGGCACGTAGCCAGAATGTCGGACAGTAACCCGGTGAAAATGGTTCTCGACAACGATCCGACGGGCACAAGAAGGCGAGGTGCGCAGCGGGCAAGGTGGATCGATCAGGTGGAAGATGACTTGCGGACCCTCCGTAGACTGCGTGGTTGGCGACGTGTAGCCATGGACCGAGCCGAATGGAGAAGACTCTTATATACCGCACAGGCCACTTCGGCCTTAGTCTGAATAAATAAATAAAATAAATAATTATTTAGTTTGAGAAAATTCTAATTGAATTGGATTGAAAATCAACCACATTTCTGGTACTCAATTTCAATTGATCATACGAACTCATTAAAATAAAAATAAAAATTATCGCAGTTAGCAGAAATAAGTGTTGGACGAAAAAAATAAATACTTGAAAGTATTTATTTGATTTAAAGACTATTAAACTTTAATACAGTGAACTCCTCCTTACTCGATATTGAAGGGACCATCGAGCTAGGGAGTTATCAAAATAGGGAATATATTTATATTTGGTCGAATGCCTTTTGGTCGAATAGTTAAAATTTGTTTCCTCATCAAGTGTAAGAAGTGAGATGTTCGTAATGAATAGTGAAGAGTGTGAACTGAGAAGTGAGAAATGAGTACAGAGTAGTGAGAAGAGAGTACTAAAAAACGGACCTGAGTATTGAGTAGTAAGCTGTGTGCAGCAACATATGAATAGCGGAAATTGAGAAATGAGAAGTGAGTCGTGAAAAGTTAGATGTTTTTTAAACTTCATTAAAGTGGTTTTTTAATACTAGATTAAGTTCAACACCAAAAAGTGAGATGTGATATTTACGAAATGAGAAGTAGGATGTGAGTAGTGAGATAATCAGAAGCAAGAAGTGAGAAGTGAGAGGTGATAATTGGGAAGTAAGAAGCGAGATGTTGAGTAGTGAGAAGTTAGTGAATCTCTACACTAGGACATAAAGAAGAAGGAAGAAGAAGAAAGAAAGAAGGAAAGAGAAAGAGTCTCATTTTTTACTCCTCGTTCCTCGGTCATCACTTCTCACTTCTTACTACTTCCTTCTCACAATTCACTTCACACTCCTCATTTCACATTTCTCACTTCTCACTGTTTACTTCTTACTTTTCTCTTTACACATCTCGCTTCTCACCTCCCTCTTCCCACTACTCACTTATCACTTCTCACTATTTATTTATCATTTCTAACTTCGCAAATCTCCCTTCTCACTTCGTACTTCTCACACTTCATGTTTTATCTTTTCACTTATAACTTCTTATACCTACTTCTGACTTCTCATTTCTCCCTTCTCACTTACTTTGGTCTTCAAATTTCTCGTTTCTAACTTCTCATTTCTCATTTATTTTGTCCCACTACTCACTCCTTACTAAGCCCTTCTACTTCTACTGCCCTTACTACTCACTTTTAACTTCTCCTTTCAAATTTCTAACTTCTCATTTCTAATTTTACACTTCTCACTTCTCACTACTCATTTCTCACTTCACACTTTTCATTTTTTCACTTTGCACTTCTCGCTTATAACTTCTTATATCTTACTTCTGACTTCTTATTCCTCAATTCTAGCTTCTCACTTATCATTTCTCACTTCCCACGACTCACTTCTCACTTCTTACTGCGAATGTCTTACTTCTCACTTTTAACTTTTCACTTCTCACTTCTCATTATTCGTTTCTCAGTTCTCACTTCGCACATCACACTTCTCATTTCTCACTTACTTTTGTGACATTTCAATTCCTACTTTTCACTTTTCACTTTTTACTCCTTATTTTTCACTTCTCACTTCTCACTTCGCATTTCGAATTTCCCATTTCTAACTTCTCTCTTCCCACTAGTCACATTCACACTTCTTACTTCGCACTTCGTACTACTCATTTCTAACTTCTCACTCTGAACTTTTTAATTTTTACTTGTTATTTCTCACTTCTAACTTCTTATTTCTCACTTCTCGCTTATCACCTTTCACATCCAACTTCTAATTTTATCGTGCATGTAACTGTCTCTGACAACATGGAATTAGCGAGGTGAAAATGCATTGGAAAATTACTTCGACCTGATGAGAGGCCTGATGAGAGATAGCTATTTGTCCCTTACTTTTTTTTATCTTTTTCGTGCCTTCGCCAATGCAAGCAAGAGTAGCAGTCTACGTGAAGGTATGGCTAGAGTGAGCGCAACCCAGTTCTATTTTTGTTGGTGTTCTGGGTTCGAATCCGATTGCGGTCTTCCGGTCTTATATTTTTTATACTTGCACACTAAAAATGTTTGCGAAAAATGACTGAGGCGTAGATGAAACAAACAAAGAATTACATCAAGTAGGTACGATTTTCGTTCATTTTTCTGGTCTGCTCTAGAGAATAAAAACGAGTAAAAGATGTTTCTCGCCACATACTACCAAAAAAGATTCTCCTTCGACCCGAAAATCGCTTGTTTTTGTCTCGCCGAAACCAAAAGTACGAACCCTGTAAATAATACATCAGAACAGCAATATTCATGGTTGTTTTTACTTACGAAATTTCTGCGAAACTACTTTATCGACAATATGATGACATCAACAAAAGAGGAAAAAGTGACTACAACAGAATCGAATTAGGTTCATGGACAGTGAGAGTCATCTACCCATGATCCACTGTATCTTATAAGTCATAGGAACGAAATTATTATTGCTTAAGCCATATGATGCAGGATCGAAAAAAAAACAATGAAGTTCGTTTGAATAAAGCAGTGATGTAGTATTGGAACTTCAAATTTGAAGATTAAAACAACAATGTCCTCGTTGTTTGATGCAACAAACGAAACAGTTGTTTTAATCGTACAAACTTCTTCTGCATGTAAAGAAAACTTTTCAAAATTTCCACGAAGAATTTTCCGGTATTTCAACTAAACCTTTCCAGAATATAATTAAATTTCAATTTTTAAATTTTTACAGAAAGCTGTTTTGTTTTAACGAATTTCTTTGGATTTCTTAGACCGAGACTTGGAAAAGGAAAATAGGTCATTTGAAAAGTGAAAAATGAGGAGTGAGTAGTGAGACGTCTCAATTCTCACTCATCATTCTCACTTCTCACTGTAAAAAGTGAAAAGCGCGAAGAGACGTCTCACTACTCACTTCGCACTTCTACCTTTTTTCAGTGATAAGTGAGAAATGAGGAGTGAAAAGTCAGGCATCTCACTTAACACTCCTCACTTTTCGCTTCTCACTGTAAAAAGTGAATAGTGCGAAGTAAGAAGTAAGACTTCTCACTCCTTATTTCTTACTTCTCACTGTAAAGAGTGAGAAGCACGAGTGAGTAGTGAGACGTTCCATTACTCACTTCGCGCTTCTCACTTTTTCCAGTGAGATGTGAAACGTCTCACTACTTACTTCTCATTTCTCACTGCTCACTGTACGAAGTGAAAAGTGAGTAATGAGACGTCTCACTTCTCACTTCGGCTTACTCACTTTTTACAGTAGTGCGAAGTGGACAGTGAGACGCCTGACTACTCACTTGGCGCTTCGTATTTGGCCAAATGTCGTATTCGGCCAAATTAGGGCTTCCATTTTTCCCGGGAATCAACTTCCCGGGAAACGGGAAATGAAATAATAATTTCCCGGGATTTCCCGGGATCCCGGGAAATAAAAAAATCTCTCGAAACTAATTCAAAATCGTAGTTTAAATTTTGTCGTAAAATATGGTTTTGAAAATATACATTCAACATCAGGGAGGCTTGCTATTTTGTCCTCAAATGATGAAAGAGTTGTTGAAAGCCTGAGAAAGTTTTGGTTCAGTTCGAAAATCGTTAACTCCTTCTACTAAACGTTCGCCATGTAAGATCTGCAGTGTCCTGATGAGCTCCACTATGTGCTACTTTTCCATAATTTTTTTAAAAACTTTTTCAGGTTGTATCCGCATTTTTTTTTCCAGTTTTTGGACAACGACGGCTTCGAGAGATTCTCTTCTATTATCGCCAAAATATTCCTAACATGAACTATTCTTATACTCGACGACTTTTTTTAGTCATAGAATCTTCTAGTCAACTTTGAAGGATAAACCATTTTTTATTCATGTACGTCCACTTGAAAACATTTTGTATTTAAAGCAGATGAATGAAATATTTGAAATGGAATTCTTCCATTCGAAATAAAAAGAGCTCTCAGGCGAGTGCTTGATTGTCGTACTGATCCTGATCTATATTTTTTTTAGTCAAACTTTGCTTGAAATGCCGAACAGCACGCATCAAATTGCAAAAGTTTTGCGAGTATTTGTTGTAAGACAGTTGTAATGATCGCATACTAAAGACATAAAATCTGTTTTTCCATCAACATCTGTTAGCCCACCAATATTATAAAATACTCAAATGAAATATTTCCGAAATATCGCAAAATACAAACGAGTCTTCGGAATATGAGTTTGTTCGGCAATTGAATCAAAAAGGATTGAAGGTCTTAAAAATCTTTGACAATAATTGGACAAACTCTCAGGGACAAACCTGCCAAAGCGGTCACTGCTATTACCTGAATATCTGCGAACATTGGTAGCTCTGCTGTTTCATCACAGACACTTAATTTTTATTTCGACTTCCCAACGCTTACCGACGTTTGAAACTACTGAATAAACGAACGATAGATACAAACTGGTTCTTTGTCTCGCCTCTCATCAACACGTGTTGGAATGCACCGTATGATTCTGTAACATTTTCAGTTATAACTTGAATTCTTAAACTTCAAAAATGAAATAAATAGGTAGTTAGATGATGCTAGTAAAAAAATGTAATTGACACCCAAAAATCCGTTATCATCAAATTAGAAAAAAATAAGACAATTATTACAAAATATTTTAGTATATTCATTTCCCGGGAAATTCGGGAAACTGATACATAAATCCCGGGAATCGGGAATCCCGGGAAATATGATTTCCCGGGAAATCGTTTCCGGGAATGGAAGCCCTAGGCCAAATGTCCCATTGGGCAAAATGTTCTATTCGGCCAAATGACTTTTGGTCAGATGGGTTTCGGCCTGATAATGCGGACAAATTGCTTTCGGTCAAACGACCCTTCCCCCTTTTCTATCTACAATATTTATTTGTGAGCTAACATTTTTTGTATAAGAATTGGGTTGTTTAGCTCAGAAGAATATCGAATTTTTGGCAGTTTAACATAAAGAGCATGCTTTTCTGATCTCCAACATATTTTTATTTTGTTTGTAAACCTTTTATTTACATTTCTATACAGCAAATAATAAGCCATTTTAATCGATAGAATGACACTAACATTCATAGAATGACAGTTAGCCCATGCAGCATAAGAACAAATTTTTAGTCCCATATAAATTTAAAATGCAAATTAAAAATAGTTCCGGGGCTCCAAAAATTCTGAAAAATTGGAGATTGGCTCAGTTTTTAATGCAGATTCAGAATATGTAAAAACATATATACCCCTAAACAACCCAATTTAACAATTTCGTATATGCTTACTTCGTATACAGGTTATGGTAGGTTCATATTCAGAATTGTTAGAAAATCTAACAGCTGGTTGAGTCATGAATTTTCATGAATTTTGATATGTCGCAAGATAGATTTTGGGGTCAAATTCGTCTACTTTTCATAGAGAAACAGTCTCCAGGAAACACTCCCGGATGTGGTCAATATTTCCAAAAACTCTCAAAAGTTCATCAGTTGATTTTGAATTTAAAAATCGAAAAATTTGATTCGTCGCAAAATAAGTTCCGGAGCTAATCAAAATTTGTTCTCTTGCCTGAATGATCCAGAATCTCGAGAATACTTCCGGACCTAGCCAATATTTCCAAAAAAATCTTAAAAATTCATGGGTGATACCAGTCTTTCAAAACCATGAAGATTGATATGTCGCAAGATGGGATTCGGAACTAACCGAAAATTATCGTTTTCTCTAAGGGAACCACGGAACTTCCGGAATCATGTTCTGCTGACCTGATCCAGGACCAGCCTCTTAATAAATCCCACTGGATTGACACCATAGTCAAATCAAGCCATGGACTAAAAAATAGACATAATGACGCTTCTTCTATGAATATTTCATGGCAATCGGACATAAAATGGACCCAAACGGGCTATTTAAATTTTAAATTTTTTGAGTCGGACCGAAACGTGTAAAGCTGGGGCATCGAATCGAATGTTTTTCCAAAATATAATTACATACGCCAAAATTGTTCTGAGGAATAGAAATTATTTTCCTACAATTTTTATTAATTCTGGAGGAAGTTATTTTCAAAAGAATTTTCGGATACATGTATGAATTTCTTCAGCAATTCGAGTAGATGTTTCTCCGAAAAAAAACTCTATTGGAAATTCCTTCGTAAATTCTTCTAAGAATTCATTCGGAAATTCCTTTAGCATTTTTTTTAAATTCTTTCAGACTTTCTTCGAGAATTCATCCTAAAAGTTCTCCCGGATGACATTTCTCCAGGAATCCCTTAAGAAAATCCCCTGGAAAGGCCTTTGTAAAATAATCTGGAATTTCCTTTGGAACTTTCTTTTCCTTTTAGTAAATTCATAAATAATTCCTTCCGAAATTTCTGCAGGAATTATTCCGGAAATTTTGTTTGAAGATTTTTTCAAGAATTTGATTAAAATATGAAATATGTTATTTTGAAGGAATTTTAGGAAGTCTTTCTAACCGAAATATCAAAGGAATTTCCAGATGAAATTTCCGAAGGAACTTTTGAAATGATTTTTGGATGCTTCCTAAAACAATTTCTAAAGAGATTCCCGAATAATTTCTTAAGGAATATCCGGACTGCCGCTAACCGCAAGTCGAGCACATCTGTATATGGGGCTCCATATACAGATGTGCTTGACTTGCGGTTAGCGGCAACGGAGGTCTTGAATAATTTCTGAATAAATTTCCGGAGGAATGTACGGAATTCTCCTAAGGAAATTTCGGAAGATTTTGACACAATTTCCGTAGGTAGGGGAATTGCTCCTGGATTTTATCACGTGGCTCCGAAATTCATCTTATCAAAAACAAAGCAATGAATGGAAAGGAATTTAATTAGTTTCTTATTTTTGTGATTTTTTTTTCAGCAGTGAGCACGCATGTTTATTAAAAGAAGCGACGAGATTGGTGCCATATTTCTTTGTTTCGCAATAAGAAAAATATATGTTCTGTGAGATGGAGATCGGGACATTTCCCCTACTATGCAAAGGATTTCCGAAGAAATTCCTAAGACAATTTGTACAGGAATGGTTGAAGGAATCTATAAAGGAGTTTCCGAAGGAATTTCTGAAGGGATTTTCAAAAACAATTGGAAAGGAATTTCCGAAAAAGATTGGACTTTTTAAAAAAATCTTATTTCCAATTTCCGAAAGATTTCTCTTGAGAGAGATAAATCCAGGAATTCCTTAAGAAATAACTCAAGATATTCCTTCGAAAAATCAAAGAAGGAATTATAAGAAAGTTTCGGAAATTCATTTACGAGCTCTTTTACGAAATTCTTTTAGAAAATTCAGGAATTCCTACGGAAATGTTTCTAGAAACACCTTTTGGGAATTCTACGCGTCACGTATTTTAGGAATGTTCCCTTGGGAGCCTTTCACAAATTATGTAAAGCTGTAGGGAGGGAGGGGGTCAGGCCGAGCGTTACAATTCATACAAAAAAATAAAACTTCCCTACATGAAGTGATTCAAGGGAGAGGGTGTAGTGTAGTCTCTAAGCTGCTCAGAAGGGAAACGAGGAAGGAAGTAGTCAAGCACTGGGTCGTAAGCAGGGTTTACAGAAATCGCTCTCAATAGATAACGAACAACGATAAAAGAAAGGCAAAAACTTTTCCGAATCATAACAAACCATGACAACAAATTTATAAAACTTGTATACACGTGCGAAAAAAGCAGAATTGGATAGGCAGCCCCCACAGAGAAGTGATGATTCTCTTCTCGCTCATTTTGTGTTGGTGACCGCACAGCTGTGTATTGTCTACCCGGAATAAACTTATACCACAGACAAACAGACATAACACCTTGAACATTTACTCATCAAATTCATCGTCGTTTAAACACTGACGACATCTGTTGATTTCAGTAAGTTAGGCAAATCGCGAACCAGATGGCGATAGTGAGCAAACGTCAAACTCGAGCAAATCCGATGCGCGCGACACTAGTGATCGATTGGCCAACTAATGATTATTTGAATTGATCAGTAAATCAGTGAACGATGGAAATTTGACGAGTGTTATGTCTGTTTGTCTGTGCTTATACCGCTTTTTATACCGAAGTTGGATTTTTCTCCAGATACATGCAACTTTCCCAACTTCGGAAGTAGTGCGCTGGATTCGCCTAAAGATGCGCTAAACAACGCATCAATTAGTTTGACAAAAAAACTTCGGAAGTCCCGACTTCCGAATTCTAACATGGTGCTATGCCGACAATAGAACAAACTTAAATGCTTGAGGATGAAATTCCAGAAAAGGTCGTCTTTCCATGGTGGACTTCAACAGACCGAAGCTTGTATACCCGTTTTGGGCACGAATCGAAAGCATAATCGAAAATATGACCAAGCAGAGAGTGCGTTCATGATAGAAATACTTACACGCCATAACTAAAGCCTGTCCACGTTAAATCTCGCACATCCATCTTCCAACGCAAATCTTTAAAAAAATCACAAACCACTGGCACGATCAATTTTAAGGGTAAAATGACCAATAGTGGACCCCTAGTAGCGGAATTTTGCTTTTGCTGCCTTCAGGTGTGGACATTATCAACAACTTAGATTCACGTGATATCTAATATCAGGTTCAGAGTCTATTATATATAGAGTTGCGCAAAGAGTGAAGCCAAATCTACCTATTGAACTGTCAAACCGTCTACCTATCGAGCAAAGTAAACAAATCGTTGTTGGTGAGGTGGAAGTATTGTTATCGCCTAATGATTATTATGGCGAATTAAAACGCATGAATTGAAATGTATTAGATTTGATCTAGAAACAGCTTCAAAAAACATCAATACATTCCCCAATAAAGTAGCAGCAAGAAACTCACGTGTTTGCACTCTGTGGGTGACTAGCGAGGTTTCTAAGCTCGACCGTTCGCCGCAACAATACTCAGCAAACTGACTTCCGTCGTCGATTCGTTCCGACACGAACTCGAAAACCAAAAACATTTTTGCGTTGCCATGGAGCTTAACTTAACACAAAACACGTTGATTCGTGTTACTCAATAAATGAGTGCATATCATAAGAACATAATGCCAAATGCAGATTTCAAGGAATTGATGATAATAGCATTTTGATATAATAATTTTATCATAACATCTAATGCCCATCTTATCCACTATACAGCATCTTATCCATTTCCATCTCGAAGCCAACACGGTTGGGATTGGACTACCCCGTTGTCTGCCAGCCACCAATTCCGGAGTTTATCAAAGAATTATCGCAGAGAAAACATCTGGTCCATTGTTGATCGTCCTTCTCGGCTAAATAGAATTCCAGAGGAGTATTGAGGAATGTTATACCTTGATAATTAGCACAATCGAGTCTGTGCTCTTTCTTGTAGACAGGACATATGAGGCCATCAAGCCAGCTCGAAGGCGGTTCTTTTCCCTCCCAAATCAACTGCATTGTTATGAATACGGAAACGGAGTTTGTTTGGCATAAAGCAAAAAAAATGATCTTTTTTCGGTAATCATATTCTTTACGGAAGTTTAAGTTAGACTTCAGCATAAACTTCGTGATATTTATAATGAAGAAAGCAAAACCAACCCCGTGAAACAAGCACTAGTTCTTGAAGCCACCGTTTGTTGGTGTGGCGCTAGTGCTGTTGTTGAAGTTTAAAGCTCCGTTCATATTGTACCGTACATTTCGCGCGGGTATTAAATTATGTATCGCAAAATGATTTTCGATCGTGAAAATTTAAATTTCAATAACATAAGTTATATTGTTCTGTTTTCGTCATTCATCCAGCATTTTACGTGCGGTAATAGCTGCCACAATATAATTATCATCAAAATAAGCCGAAATTATCACCGAAAAAAACCAATAAATTAATTTCGATAGCCGCCACAATTTAACATGTTCTGGTAAGGTGCAATCTATTTGACGTTTGTCTTGTGTCGTTTGTCATCGCAGCGATCATCATCATCCTCATGAATTTATCATTATTGGCGAATAAAGGTTGCATGAAGAAGAAGAAGAAGTCTAAGGATAATATTTGAAAAAAAAAATGCACGAGGAAACGAAGTTTTTTAAAACTCTTCTCAAAAATTTTAGGAGCAATTTGATTAAAAACGGTTAGCAGTACGGGGCTGAACTTTCCTTCTACTGCATAATAAACGCAATTTTTCGATTTCAAATTTTATTTTGTGATATCACACTTGATACACAGTATTTATACGAAAAGTCGAACCCCGTACTGCTTTCCGTTTTAAATCAAACTACTTCTAGACATTCCACTAAAAGAGCTTAAAATAAGCGGCCGTTAGTGCTCGTAAGGTGCTGTAGATGACCACAATTATCATTTTATTTATTTAAACCAAATTCAAACATGAACAGAAAACTGCTGGAGATACCAGCGTTTTTTTTTATTTTGCTTCAGATTCCAACGGGAATAGTGTTCTTAAATTTGGAGGAAAAATAAATCAGTTAATTGGTTTGCAGTCTTATTTTTTCTACTTGCAAAAATTTGGTTCAGAACAGAACGATGCATTAGAAATTAAAGGCCCACTCTTTATCACAATGCCAAATATTAATGAAACATATTTCAGCGCTTTTGAAAAAAAAACTGTTTCTTTTTTCTGCTATTCGAATTAAATTCCTTCTCGAGCGATATTGTCGCATGCGTCACTGTGTTCCGTGCTTAAAGCCACAGCTTGACAGCTAGCACCAAGTTTAGCACCAAGTTTTCGGCTTCAATCATATTGTATGCAGATGACAGCCGTTTCAGGGGGCTGGTGACTAGGTTATCGAATTAAAAAGCTTTAGAAGTGAACGCTCCCGTGAAGTCACTTGAAGGGTTGAACAAAAGTGAAAGTTGGCAACAGAATAACAAGAGCATCATTCAGAATAAGTGTAAGAAGATCCTCTTTGCGTAACTCTATATAATAGACTCTGATCAGGTTATGCATCTTCTCTTCACGATACATACATAAAACACTCAAATACACGACGTTATTCGTTGAAATCAATATTTCAAAGCCTAACTGAATTTGCTCTATAGTAGACCCCTGGGGTCCATAATAGGAATAGTAGTAGAATAATTCTTCTTTATTTAAACATTTTTGTTCTACAATTATGATTTTACATATAAAGTGATAGGCCGGCTTGGCCTTCCAACTTTGATTTAAAGGTTTTCAATGGTAATTAACAATTTATTATTAATAAATTTAATTTATCATGACGGCCTTTAGAAAGCGCTAGTGTGTTTTACAATTTGATAACCTAACTATTATGTACACTAATATTTACATTAAAAATTTGATAAGCTAGATTGAAACTAGCGCCCTAATTGGAACCTGATTCGAATGTAAACAACGGGCCGTGCTGTTATGCACTTTACAGGCCACTCCGGCCTGAATCTGATAATAAATAAATAAAAATCATTAAAATATCTGCATTGTTTACACCAGAGTCTATCAGAAACTTTGGTTTACACTACGATCACTAGTAGTGAAAACACAAGAACACCACAGCTCAAAAAATCGTTAGACTTTCCAAGGCCTATTACATCTATACTTTTATCCTTGTACCCCTTAACCTCCTTAGCCGTGCGGTAAGACGCGCGGCTACAAAGCAAGACCATGCTGAGGGTGGCTGGGTTCGATTCCCGGTGCCGGTCTAGGCAGTTTTCGGATTAGAAATTGTCTCGACCCCCCGGGGCATAAAAGTATCATCGTGCTACCCCCATGATATACGAATGCAAAAATGGTAACCTGGCTTGGAAACCTCGCAGCTCTAATAACTGTGGAAGTGCTTAATGAACACTAAGCTGCAAGGCGGCTCTGTCCCAGTGTGGGGATGTAATGCCAATAAGAAGAAGACTCCTTAGCCTCGACTCGACTCACAGCTCAGGGGTTTTTTGCTCTCCAAAGTTAACAACTAGACATAAGACACGAAACATAATATTGTGTATCATATTTCGTGTGCAAACTGGCTCCAGCATAACTAATGGGCTTGAATCTTCAAATAAGTGCAATATAACTAAAGGCAATATGTTAATTAGATCAGAATACGTCTATTCCAACTCTATTTTTTAACTTCCATTTATTATTGATCTCACACCATAACAATATCCAATTAGGAAATCATCATTTTCCATCTGGCTCTCCAAACAAGACCCCTCAACTGACCATGGCAGTGATGATGAAGCGATGATTTATTAAACTAATGAAGACGCGGCTACTAATTTGAATAACGAGCAAAAATGAGCTTGCTGCCGGTTGGCGAGCCACCTATGCAAGCAAAGGAAAAAAGCATCAGACGGTTGAGATTGGAGGACAACGGTTAAACGGCTGAGTCAGTCGCCGACTGCACAGCCAACATGTCATTTGTTTTGGATCGCAGTTATGTAAACACAGAGGTGGTAGTTCCGGACTTGGGCGCCATGCTCACAGCACGATGGACGGGTTAAACAAATCGGTTTAAATGTTGGGGCGGAAAAAGTGGTTAACGAAGAAAGGCGACCATGTAGATTTTGTCATTTTGGGAGCGACTTTGTTTTATTTCGGAAGAAAGGAACCGGTTCATTGGAATTGCATGAGAAAGTTGCGATTGCATTTACGTTTCGAAATGGTGAACCTGAAACTTTTCATGACGTCATTGAAAACTTTTGCAAAAGGACAAAAAAGGAGGACATTTGATGCTTGTAAAAGCAAATATATTGAATTGATAGAATTGCTTGTAAACATGACTCACTAGCGATTCTCTGACAATGTAGATCAATAGAAACATTGATATATTTTTTATTTGCTTCCACATTTTTCTTATTTTTTAACAACCGTTTTTGGACAAAAAAAACCTGTTTGATATTTGTTGTCGACGTTTTAATGAAATGTATGTGTCCGCTCCGGGGCCTACCTTCGATGGTCGTAAGAAGGACTACACTCGCGACTAGGCTCCAAAAGCCGACCTAAAGGTTCCGGACACAATCAGTTTTGAATGCACAATTTCCACAAAAGTTTGTTCATGAATCACATAATCGCCCAAGCACTAACGGAGAACTTTTCGTCCATATCGACAAAGGAAGAACGATAAACCCCAGGACAAGACACAATATAGAGTTTCTTCTAACTGAAAAAAATTACTTGTTTCTCAACTTAAACTATCATTTAATCATTATTTTAATTTAGCGTATATATATAAACCGTATAAACCGCACACGTCGTTTGCTCGGAGTGGACTACCACCGATGTCTTCATCAGATTAATCCATCCATCCACCTTTCTCTGATCGTCGCTGAGCAGCAATGGTCAAATGGATAGTGTGTAGCACTGCTCTTCCAACCCATCCGTCCGTCCGTCGATTTATTTATTCTCACCCACCCTGAAATTTTCTTAATTTCTGAAATTAGATAAACAAACACCTCTTCGACTGGGATGGGAATGGATGGGAATAAGGTTAATGTATTGGGTTCTAATGATGTGTGTAGAAGGGCTCCGGTAGAAAGCAAACCTTTTCCACCGACCGTTTTAAGCTTCCCGATGTTGTTCGAAGAGTTACTACTCGCACTATGCCATCAGTACCAGGATGCGTTTTCTCAATTCTGCCTAGTTTCCAGTGCATGGGTGGTAGATTATTATCGCAGATAACGACCATCTTGCCAACTTTGACATCTACTGGCGGTCGCCAAGGTTTAATCCGTCTTTGGATTTGAGAAAGATACTCTCGCCTCCAACGGTTCCAGAAATCATGTAACTTTCTACAAACTACCTCGTTTTGCGTAAGGCAGTTGACAGGAGTCGTTGAAACATCCAACTCCGGGAGCGAGTGCAGTGAAGCTCCTATCAAGAAATGAGCCGGCATAAGTGGCTCAAGATCGTTGGGATCCGTTGAGAGTGCAGTTAAAGATCGAGAGTTTAAGACCAACTCTATGTGCACCGCTTCGGTCACCATGCACACAAAAATGGCACCATAGGCCTTCACCGCTGTTCGCCTAGGTCCGGTCTAACATACAACGGACCAAAATAGTCTATTCCCGTTGGCGAAAACGCACGGGCTACCGTTACTTGTTCCGCCAGCAGTTCACCCATGAATTGTTTCACCGGAGACGGCATTGCCCGGAAGCATTTGTGGCAGCGATGAACAACCAGCCGCGCTATACTCCTCCCTCACGACGGCCAGAATTTCAATTGGACAGTACTCAGTAGTAGCTGCGGTCCAGCATGGAGCAAACGCTTGTGGTAGTCCTCAACAAGTAAACGAGTCAGTCTAGACCTTTCGGTAGTACAATAGGATGTTTGAAATCCTCCGATTCTGATGAATGGGTTAGGCGCCCGCCAAGGCGAATCATTCCCTTCGGCGACATGTACGGGTGAAACCAACGTAGCTGCGACTTCCGTGAAACCCTTTCGATAAAGCCTTCCGTTCAGCGGCCAGGGTGGCTTTCTGGACTTGCCGAATGATTGTCTCTTCGGCTTCCTTGAGCTCGGCTGTGGGCATAAATCTACTTCTTCGTTTTTCCTTCGGTATCCTAAGCAACTTGATGAACCGTTGCCAAATAGCCGTACTGCGAGTTAAATTGCCATATGATGAAAACTTGGCAATGTATTCTTCAATGAACTCCTCCGCGCTTGAGGTTGTGACGGCCGTTACAGTACGACGTTTCTCCCTCTCAGCCTTTTCTGCAGACTGTAGTTCTGTTGGTTGTGGCCACTCCTCCGGCCCTTTTGAAAGTCAATCTAGGCCATGCCACCAGAAACTGTTTACTGCAATATTGCGAGGCGAAATTCCTCTAGATATCAGATCCGCAGGGTTTTGTATGCCTGGAACATGCTGCCATTGAAATCCCTCCGTCAAACGTTAAATTTTTGCACACCTATTGCCTATGAATGCACTCCAATTCGATGGAGTGGCTGCTATCCACCGCAGTACACACGTGGAGTCCGTCCAGAAATGTACGTGAACTGGGAGTTCGATTTTACTTTTTCGAACAGCTTCGCAGTCAGTAACGCGCCACAGAGCTCCAATCTCGAAATCGTTTGACACTTTAATGGAGCTACCCTCGATTTTGATGCAAACAGGTGGACAGCAGTTTTCCCTTCACTATTCTCACTCCGAACGTAGACACATCCACCATATGCCTTTTTCGAAGCGTCCGAAAAGCAATGAAGTTCTATCTGTGTTGCCTTCGGTATAATGACGCATCGGTGGATATTGATCTGAAGGATCGCCACAAGATGGATTGCAAGGGTCTGTCTTCCTCACAAACCAGGACTTGTCGAAACATTTTCTCGACTTCGCATGATGATCGATCGAAGATCGTCTTGTATGATGGGTCCCACTAGCAGTGCATCATTCAACGTCACCCTAGTTGACGTTTCGCTTGAAGCGTTGAACACAACTCGAACCTTAGTCGTGGTACTGGCTTCCTTAACTACCGGGTGGTGTGATAGCAGCGCTTCGGTTGAATTTGCGTAATCTCGACCTTGGTCATGTGGCCGAGTTGAAGATACTCATCCATAAAAGAGCTGTATTGGCCACGGAGCTCTGCATCCTTCGATAACCTGCACTCCGTGCTTTGAAGACAACGAACTGCGATGCCCCTTGACTCGCCAATTTGATTCAACACGTCTTCATCCTTCGGCTCTCCACGTCGGACCGTTCGAACGAAGTGCTCCTCACAACGTGCTTCTTGCGGCGAATAGTTTTCGGTAACTCCGACCTCCTCGCAGGACCAAAATCGGGCTACTAATTCTTCTAGGTCTTTTGAAGCCGCTGATGTTCAGCTAATGTTCAGCGATTGGTTGGAAACCAATGCTCCTCCACAAACGACCCAACCGAAAACGGACTCATTAAGGGTCGGCAGTCGCTCTCCCAACGAAATCTGCCGCCCGCTTCTGAAGAAATGGAAAAATGATTCAGTTCTCAGAACCATGTCCACACCCATGCACACATTGAACGATGGATTGGCCAATTCGATTCCATCTGGTACGTTCCACTCCTCGATGTTGATCGATGAAGTTGGCAGGTTGACGGTCACCTTCGGTAGAACGAGGAAACTCATGCGCTAAGAGTACTCCGTCAGTCTCGATCGAACGGTGGCCTCCAGCTGCCTGGCCAATTCCAGATATCTTGACGTCTACCTTGCTGCGTCTGACTTTCGTCCGCTGACTGAGTCATTCTGTTACGAAATTGCTCTCCGATCCAGAGTCTAGAAGAGCGCGAGCTGGATAGCGATGGCCACTGTTGTCTTCAACAATTACGACAGCAGTCGCCAGCAATACCTTTGCCTGTTGAGTAGACCCATGTCCCACAACCGTGTCTGAAGCCGCCATATTGGATACTTGGGGATCGAGTACATTAGGGTTAACGCTTGAACTGGCACGCGAAGTAGCTGAAGCAAACCAGCTAATGATGGCGACCTTGGCAGAAGCGGCAGGAGAATTTGGACTGACACTCCTTCGCGTGATGTCCAAGGCACAGAGAGTGGCTTCTGAGGACTCCTTCCTTTTCAAACTGTGGCATCGCTTGAAATACGCTGCACTGGAACAGCAAGTGACTAGCGCCACATACTATGCATCGTCCTCCTACTGCCTGAGTAGTGCTGTAGCTGCTCTTGATGGAGGTTGCCTTGGATTTGCCTGCTTGTTGCCACTAGGGAGTGCTTCTCGATTCCGCTGACTTCGCTGGAAGAGACTCCAGCATAAGAATGCGACGCTGAAAGTAATCGCTCAACTCCTCCACCGTATCTTGTTGTTTTGTGGACGAAAACTACTCCCATCCACGACGCGTAACAGGATCCAAGCGTGTAGTGAGCATATTAACCAACAGCAAATCCCGATATTCCGCTGGTTGAACTATATTGTCCAAGGTCTGAACTATTCTCTAGAAGCCGTCGACGAGTGTGTGTAGATCAGACGAGGACTCCTTCGTCAAACGGGGAAGTTTGAACAGCGCTTGCACTTGCAGCTTCTTCAGATGCTTGTTATTGTCATACCGCTTGAGTAGGAGATCCCAAGCCATCTTGTAGTTGGCACTGGTGATCGGGAGAGAATCAATCAAATTCTTCAGTTTTCCTTGTAGACACCCCTTGATGTAGTAGAACTTTTCTACCTCAGGGAGATCCACCTTGCCATGGATCAAGGACGAAAAGAGATCGCAGAAACTAAGCCACTCTTCCACGTTTCCACCAAAAGTTTGGAGCTTGATCTACGGTAACTTGACATGATCAAGATTCCCGAGACCAGTCGCATTAGTCTTTTTTTTTTTTTTTTTTTTACAAGGGAGAATGCATTTACACACTAACCCAGTACACGTGCATTGTAGTTGCCAAACTACCACACGGAAGTGTACTGGAGTGTCGGACTCGACCATACCGGTAATACCGACTAAACTCCTTGGGCTCCACCATCGTTTCCCAGGAACTACCTCGCAGTACTCCTTCCGGGGGGCTGGCAGTACTAAGCGCACTCGCTCATTATCGCTCACACAGGCACTCGTCCCACGCGAGACTGTCTTGGGTGCTCGCACACCATTCACTCCATTTGAGTCTTACTTGGATGCTCTCCCGGGCGCTCCGCTGCCATGCCTCGAGGTGTCAATAGCGGTAACTGCCTGGGCCTACAGATATTACGCTACGACACTCCTGCCTCAGCACGAGCAGATCAATCACACCACTGCCGAAGCAGACCACACGCTACCCTGCCGAAGCAGGGACACTCCCCATGCACCACATGTGCACAACTGTAGGTGTGTGGGTACAACCCACTGCTACCCTGCCGCCGAAGCAGCTTCTCCAAAGACCATTCGCTCCATGTGACCCTTTTTCGGGTGCTCACTCTAACACTCCACTGCAATGCCTCGAGGTGTCGATAGCGGTATGTAGGGACCAATCAACGATACTACGCTACGACACTCTTACCTTAGCATGTGCAGTCCATACTCAGACTTCTGCTGCGCTTCGAGGTGACAATAGCGGTGACGCGCTATGACACTCCTGCCTCAGCACAAACAGATCACTCACTCCCTGCCGAAGCAGCTCACGCACTACCCTACCGAAGTAGGGACACTCCACATGCCAATTGGCACTCCCTGGGCTTGTGCTTTTGAAGCGGCACACAGTCGCTTTGATAGAGTCCGCTTACGGGCACTTGTGGTTTTTTGGGAGGGATTTTAGCAGAGCCCACTGCTAAATCCCACCACGCCCTAGGCAGTTCTCCCTGACTCGCAGACAGCTGGGGAGGGGTCGTCAAGCCCTTGGACATCATGCTGTCCCTGCTGTCCCTGCTGCCCCACAGTCGCATTAGTCTGATTCAAGTCCACTGACTCCTGCTTCAGCTTGACTTGGTCCAACAAAAACGCTTTCACTTGGTAGAAGCGTTCGCTGAACTCCTGGCTTTCCTTTGTCAAAGGGATTCGCCTTATCGTCATGGTTGTCGTGCGTTTTGACCTCGATAAGGTACTCGGAGAACTTCTCACGCAATTCGTCTAGCCTTTCTAAACGAACCGTGACTTGGTTAAGCGCAGCATCCTCGGGAAAATCTTCAACGAAGCTCCAAATATCATTGAAAGACTGCTGTACCTCGGACAGCTTTGCTACTAGCTCCTTATACGTCGCGGCCTGGCTCCTCGACATGGCCACAGTTGATTATTCGTTGATCGGACGAAGAAAGATGAAAAATGAGGCTGTAGTATCTCACAAGTCTTCACTTCGGATGCACATATACTGTTCAACTCACCTGACCGAGTGAACAGCATCACAGGAGCAGCGATTTAGCATAAAATTCCCAAACGTCCAAACTAGCCGGCCTGGCGTTCAAAAACTCGTTCAAATCTTGCACCGAATGATGTGAAGAGGAGGGATAAAATCTGTAGTATCCAAATAAATAGCTTCGACGGGACATATACCGTGTAACTCACCCCGAGAAAACAACGGAACTACCAATGCCCGTATCAATATGTAGTTGAACGCATCCAAATAAGCCGTTCAGCAAAATGCAGCCTCAAATAAATGTATGATGAATATGAACCAAGCCATAGAGGATATAATTTTAATGAGTTGGTGGAGTATCTGACGTCCACGCCTCGGCAGACATACACAAATTTTCACTAACAAAGTTCCACGTCGCCACCTCTTTGCTCGAGTCCACCCTCAGGGTCCTAATAGTCAACCAATAGTTCCAATGGGTTCAGTTTTAATCCAAGAATAATGCGATTGGTATCCAAAATCAGCAGGTATGCAGCATGGCTCGAAACGGGCAAATCCTGGGAGAACAGCAGGCAAAGCTAACTCAGTGTAGTCTTCCGATCCGTCGCTATCCAAAGCCTCTAATCCACCCTGATTCCGTAGCCTTCAGGAAACCAACAGGGTTTGCTTGCGCGCGAAAATGACAATCCTTTGGTGTCCTTTGTCCACTATGCTTCCACGGCCATGATTCGCTATTATTTGCACCGACAATATGCAGCAAATGGTGAAAATCCTTCCCGCTCGATATGTCCTTTTTTCGTGATCGCTATTCTTATTCGAGGATAATGGCGATGCACTATTATTTGGTGATCACAACAGTCATAGCACAACCGAGCGTTTGATGGCGATAATCCTACTTGTGCTCAAACTTTTATCCTGTCCGGTTCCGACGTAATCCGGTTCGCTAGGACCAAATGTCCGCTCTGGGGCCTACCTTCGATGGTCATAAGAAGGACTACACTCGCGACTAGGCTCCAAAAGCCGGCTTAAAGGTTCCGGACACAATCAGTTTTGAATGCACAATTTCCACAAAAAGTTTGTTCAGGAATCACATAATCGCCCAAGCACTAACGGAGAACTTTTCGTCCATATCGACAAAGGAAGAACGATAAACCCCAGGACAAGGCACAATATAGAGTTTCTTCTAACTGAAAAAAAACTTACGTATTTCTCAACTTAAACTATCATTTAATCATTATTTTAATTTAGCGTATAAATATAAACCGTATAAACCCAAACAGTATGTTTATTTTGATAATAATATGATCAAGTGTGTGTTTAAAAGTAATATTATTAGCTAGTACTATCTATCTGTACGATTAGTTCGAAGACAAGTAAATAAAATAAATAAAAATGAATGAGACCAGATTTTTGCCGGCAAAGCTTTTTTTATTTTTTTACAATTAATTTTATAATATTTGGCCATATGACCATACAAAAATAATTTTAATGTTAAATATCTTGACTGTGCATATGCACAGGACATGTTTCGAGATGGACAAATTGATACTAAAAAGAATCCACATGTCTTGGAGGAGCCAGAACCCTCAACATCCTCTTCTCTATATAGGCGTGATAACGTGATCAATCAAGATATTTAACAAAAAACTTTTTTTTACTTATTTCGAGACACGGAATTGAATATAATGAAAAGCTGTAACGAACGAATAACGAGAATACTAATTAACTTCATATTGTATATTTTCTATCCCCTTCCAGAAAAGTACAAAATATCCAGACTCTGACGACTGTGATTCGCTTCCACCACCGCCACCCCCCGAGGACGATCCCTATTTTGACGATCACCACTCGCCGACAACGCTCCATCACAACGGCCACCTCCACCACCTGAACCTTAGTCTGGATACGACCCCCCACGGTGGATCCAGTCCCGAGAAACCCCGCAAACATCGATCCAACTCGGATAGCAGCCAAACCAAGCACCATCACCGGAACGGTGGCCTCCATCACAAGTCTTCCAATGGGCATCATCATCACCACCACCATCATCACCATCACCGGCACGGGAATAAGAATAGCCGGGCGGACTCGGTCCTGTCCAGCGATTCGGATATTCGGTTCACCCGGAGGAAGCTCGGGGATAACCAGAAGTGTGGCTGTGCGTTGATCGCCGGATTTCTGTTGATTTTGCTGTTCGCGGGGGTTGTCGTCTATGTGGGATGTAAGTATGGTGATGTAATGATTGCAACAGCAGTTACATATATGTTATAGACGTTGAAAAAGTGTTTCGAAATGACCAGCTCTTGAAAGACACACAGAAGTTACACACTTTTCACTTTCACGATCGCGAAAGCATTGTTCAGGAGAAGCATGGAACTCCCACGCTGTCTATTATGAGTCTGTGCTTTTCGCTTGCTACATATGATTGTTTGCGTCACATGTGTCGTTTTTAGAAGTTCAACACGCAGGTGCTCGTAACTCATAGATAGAGTAAATGATTCATTCGCCACTTTTAGACACATACCTACGACCAGAACCACTCCCGGATCGGATATTCCGAGCGCGGTTACGAGTAGTGGAAGGCGATTACTGGACACCGGAACTGGCAGATCAGAGCACATCACGATTTCAACAACGGGCGCGGGACTACCGGGAACGGATAAACCTTATCATGCGACGATCGGATCTGAGGGAACCCTACGAAGGAAGCGAAATTTTGGCACTTGATGGGTAAACTGTTTGATCGATTATCACAAGTGACTTTTACAAACCGTAACTTTCCGATACTTTTAGCAATGAAGACGAAGATCTGACCCTACACTTTGCGATGTACTTCGACCCGTACGCCGAGCTGGTCTCCACGGCCGATCTGCACTCGATCCTAATGGAGGAGATCATCTCCGACCATCCACGCTATTTCCGCAACCTAACAATCGATCCATCCAGTTTGATCATCAAGGAAGTGCTGGGGCAGTTTGATGACATTCCGGGCACCTCGTCCTCTCCGCTTGGTGGGAAGGACGACGAAGTCAGCGAGGTGGTGACAACTGCGAGACCGCCCCGAAAGTGTGAACCGCTGAAACTGAACTACTGCCGTGCAGTCGGCTACAACTTGACAACGTATCCGAACCTGTTCGGTCACGGTTCGATAGAGGAGGTTGAGGCGGATCTGATTTCGTTTAGGGAGCTGGTGGATGCGGAATGTTTTCGACAGGCGTTTGATTTCGTCTGTCGGTTGCTGCAACCACCGTGCGAGTATCGACGAATTGAGGAACCGGTCGCCGGTAAGGTTTGTCGGCAGTATTGTCAGGCGTTTTGGAATGGTTGCGGTGATCGCTTGCCGGAACGATTCAAGAAGCTTCTGGATTGCGAGCGGTTCCCAGAGTCTACAGCGATACAGTCCTGCCATAGTCGACCGGGATGTGCCGGCGAACTGCAATCGAATGCGTTGTCTTCGCGTTTGTGCGATGGTGTTGCCGATTGCCCGGATCTCTCCGACGAGAACACTTGCACGTTCTGCCCGTACGGAGCGATCTATTGCGGAAGGGGTCGAGTGTGTTATGCGAAGAACGCTCGATGCGATGGAAAGATGGATTGTCCTGACGGAAGTGACGAGAAGGACTGTCGTAAGTTGACAAACCGTTTAATATCTCAGAATCTAATATAAAGCGTGCATTTATTTTCCAGTTTCCATTTCGCCTCAAGTAACCTATTTGACGTTCCCGCCACCGATCGTGCCCTATCGGCCTCGATTCTTTTCGGAAGGCTACGCTGTGTTCTCCGAGAAGGGCACCACAGGCAAGCTGTGCTCGGTGGGAATGGAGAGCAACGATTACGTGCGCAATACGGTTGCTGAATCTTTATGCAAAGCGCTTGGCTTCGAGCGGGTTGACTACTCGCAGATTCGCAACGATACGGAACCGAACACAAGCTACGTGAGGGTTTTGGATCCGAGGGCTTCGGAGATCTCGTTCGTTAGAACCACCTGCCAGAGTAAGCAATCGCTGTACGTGAGCTGTGGGCAGTTGGAGTGTGGAGTTCAGTCCGCTCTGCCGAGCAATCCTAATGTGGGGCTGTCGAAGATGGCTGCACCCGGAGATTGGCCCTGGATGGTGGCGCTGTTCCGGGCGGATACGCACGTTTGCGATGGAACACTGGTAGGTTTTTGGTTGTCTGACTCGGAAAGGGACAAGACTACTGAGTGTGGGAAGAAGTTTTGTGATGGTGTAAATAGTCTATAAATAGTCCATATTTCATTCCCCTTTTTATTTCTTTGCACATTTATTTCTCCTTTATGAATATTATTTTATTCATTCTTTAAAATTGTTCCTTATTTTTATTTTCCTCATTTAAATACTCTTATTTTTCTTTCTGTGATCTTTATTCTAATTTTTTCCCCTTTCTTTTTTGTTTTACTTCTAGATAGAAGTTCTATCTTTCTACTATTTTTCTGCTTTCTTTTTCTTAATTTTTTCTGTTCTTCTTTACTCTATCCTTCCTATTTTTGCCTTTCCGGTATACAAAGTATACGTAAAGGCTATATGTTCGCTCCGAAAATGAACTTTTTATAGGAGGCCCAGAGACCCATAGTGTCATATACCAATTGACTCAGCTCGACGAATTGAGGTGTGTGTGTATGTGTGTGCATGTGTGTGTATTAGGGTGGTTCAAAAAATCGATTTTGCTCCACAGTGCTCATATGATTCTTTACCATGTTATGAGTGTCCTCTGAAAATTTGAGCTCATTTGGATTAAAACTGATTTAGCACAAGCCGTTTCAAGTTTGCATGCAAATTAGTATGGGGAAATTTATTTTTTCATTATACTGTTAATGACGTTTCCCCATTTAGCGCAGGTTAAAAGAAAACCTACATAGCTAAAAGGGATACTCAACAGCTTTCACCCAACGGAAACCGCATGTTGATTAATCGTCCCAATAATTAGTAATCGATTTTAATCTATACCGTGGTTTTCTGGAGCTAATTGCATAATTTTTTTCCAATTTAGTTTATTTGGTAGGCTCAGGCGTGTATAACACTTTACGGAGCCATTGTTCTTTGTGATATATACAATCAATATCATGTTATTATACGGTTAGTAAGAGGGGGGTAGAAGCCAGCGTACTCGTGGTGACTCGAGGTTAGTTTACAATGTTTAAGGATGGACGGGGCTTAGGATTTGGGATCAGGAAATTTCAGCTTCTCATCCGGGCATTTGGCGTCAGTGACGATGTGCCGCGTCGTCGTGCTCGAGGAATGGTTCGACTGGGAGCATCTTCCGGATGGCAAGAGCTATGGAGCTCTATGGAACAAAAAGGCAGAGACAGAACAAAAAAAAAACTAAGAAAGAAAAAAAAACAAAATGTTAGATTTTGATGTCAGAAGCACAAAGAAAACTATAAATGGCCTGCATATAGACAACATCACGATCTCCCAAAATACCGCGAACTTCCCTGAAGGGTTGTTTACCTCGGGCCACAAGGGTATCCAATAATTGCTCTCTGGAGGCGTCATTTTCCGAGCAGGACCAAACTACGTGATCGATGTCATCGTAACCGGCTCCGCACCTACATAAGTTGCTATCGACAAGGTTTATTCTGTACAGATGTGCGTTTAGTGAATAGTGATTAGACATTAGACAGACAGACAAGTCTCGACATCACGCGAATGAAGCCTCGACTTAAGTCCTCACCTCTGAACCACGCTCGCCCAGAAACTTTTGGAACTATGGAAAATAGCCACCGTCCAAGTTCGTTGTGTGTCCAATTTCTTTGCCAACTTTGAAGAGTACTCTGACGGACTAATGGGAAAAACTCGTTGCTCGAGTATTGTCTATCATAAACTTCACCTTCCTGTGCGCCCACCTTTGCCAGCGAGTCTGCCTTCTCATTGCCGTAGATTGAGCAGTGAGATGGGACCCAAACAAAGGTAATCTTGAATGATCTTTCGACCAAAACACGCATCTGCTCTCTTACGTTTGAAAGAAAGTAAGATGCGTGCTTAACAGGTTTCATCGACCGGAGTGCCTCGATAGAACTAAGACTATCCGAGAAGATGAAATAATGGTCTACGGGCTGATTGGAAATTATCCCCAAAGCGAAGTTAATTGCTGCCAGCTCAGCAACATAAACCGAACACGGTTCCTGAAGTTTTCGGAAGGTGGTTGAAGTTAATTTGAAAACACCGAAGCCAGTGGATCCGTTAATGTGAGAACCATCAGTGAAATATCTGTTGTTGCAATTGACATGTTCATATTTTTCAGAAAAATGGAGGGAATAGAAAGATTTCGAAGATGATCTGGTATTCCTTGAATAGCATGTTTCATGGACAGATCGTATTCAATTGAGAAACTGTCATTGGTGAAGTCAACTCGAGGGGGAGTATAACATGGAAGACAAAGATCTGACAAAATGTAGTTGAGATAGACTCTAAGGAATCTTGAACGACAAGTCAGTTCAAGCATTTTATCGAAGTTATCTAAGACAAGTGTGTTACTTGTTCCACATTTGACGAGTATTCTAAGTGAGAGCTCCCAGTAACGGTGCTTTAAAGGAGTGACTCCAGCAAGCACCTCCAGGCTCATGTTATGCGTCGAATGCATGCAGCCAAGGGCAATACGCAAACAACGATACTGAATTCGTTCCAATTTGATCAGGTGGCAATCAGCTGCTGAGAGGAAGCAGAAAGAGCCATACTCTAAAACAGAGAGAGTAGTCGTTCTATAGAGTTTGATGAGGTCTTCCGGGTGAGCACCAGGTTCCACCACCAGGTTCCGGAGATAGAACGTAGAAAATGGATCCTTTTCCGGCATTTTTGTATCAAATACTCAAAATGGAGTTTCCAAGTACATTTAGAATCAAACACAACCCCAAGGTATTTAGAAGATAAAGATTGGTTGATGTCATCATTCAACAGTTTTAGTTTCAGTTGAGCTGGGTACCGCTTCCTAGTAAACACAACCAACTGAGTTTTTTGCGGTGAAAACTCGATCCCTAGATGTCTGGCCCAAACAGTCAGATTATCCAGGGTACTTTGCAATGGTCCTTGCAAGACAGCTGCACATGGACCTCTTAGAGAGACCACGGCATCATCTGCAAGTTGTCTGAGCGTGCATTGTCCTTCCAAACAATTCAAGCTCTATCTGGAATAAGGGCGAATGTCGCAAGAGAGAATTCTCTTCGCCGACTTCCCCTCTTTTAAATTAAAGTGACAAGCAGATGATTTCGTTGCGGTTTTTCCCCTCAGAACGAAATAAAACAATGAAAACTTGCATTCTGAGGTGATAAACCGCGATGAAATCCACTGCTTGTCACTTTTATTTAAAAGAGGGGAAGTCGACGAAGAGAATCCTCTCTTGCGACATTCGCCCTTTTACCAGATAGAGCTTGAATTGTCAATATCTTTAACATAGAAATTATAAAGCAAGGGACTTAAACATGATCCTTGGGGAAGGCCCATGTAGCTATTTCTGGAAGTTGTCAGAGTGCCGAGTGTAAAGTTCATTTGTTTTTCTGACAACAAATTATACAAGAAATTGTTTAAAATAACGGGTAATCCACTACTGTGCAGATTGTCTGACAGTACTTCTATGGAAACTGAATCAAAAGCGCCCTTAATATCCAAGAATACTGAAGCCAATTGCTCCTTGTGCGCAAAGGCCAGTTGTATATCTGAAGAAAGCAACGCTAGACAATCGTTTGTTCCTTTCCCTTTTCGAAATCCAAGCTGAGTATTTGAAAGCAATGCATTTTCTTCGACCCAATGGTCGACTCTTGAAAGGATCATTTTTTCCAATAACTTTCTCATGCACGACAGCATGGCAATCGGTCGGTATGAATTGTGATCAGACGCTGGTTTCCCAGGCTTTTGAATAGCTATTACTTTGACCTGTCGCCATTCAGGTGGCACAATGTTGTACTCCATGAAACAGTTGTACAGGTCAAGTAATCGTCTTTTTGCGATATCTGGGAGGTTTTTAAGAAGATTGAATTTGATGTTATCGCATCCCGGAGCAGAGTTATTCGATGAAAGAAGAGACATAGAAAGTTCCAGCATTGTGAATGGTCCACCCAAAGAACCGGGATCAGTGACTGATTCTCGAAATAGCGGTTCTGCTGGTACGGAATCTGGGCAGACCTTTTTTGCGAAGTTAAATATCCATCGATTGGAGTATTCTTCACTCTCATTGGTGGAAATGCGGTTCCGCATGTTGCGAGCCGTTTTCCAAAGTGTTGTCATTGAGGTTTCTCGTGATAGTCCCTCGACAAAACGTCGCCAGTAGCTACGTTTTTAGCCTTGAGAAGATTTTGAGTTTTCTTTCGAGCCTCAAATACTCTTCAAAGCTCTGACCTTCCGTGTTTACGGAAGGCCTTGAAGGCATCAGATTTCTCAGAATACAACTTAGTACATTCATCATCCCATCCAGGAGTGGCTGGTCTTCTGATGACAGATGTACTTGGAACGCGTCGTTTCTGAGCTTCTAGTGCGCTTTTTTGAATCAACTCAATAAGGAATCGATATTCTTCCAAAGGTGGAAGAGTATCAGTTGAGTCAATACCAATTTTTACCGCCGATGCAAATTTTTGCCAGTCAATGTTCTTCGTGAGATCGAAAGGAACATTCACTGGCTCAGATTGTTGATAGCCACTCTTAATTGTGGTGACTATCGGCATATGGTCACTACCATGGGGATCTTGAATTACCTTCCACGTGCAATCTAATGATACTGAATTTGAACATAAAGACAGATCAATACGGCTTTGTTGACCATTTGGTCCTATTGGAGTTACTTCACCAGTGTTCAAAATATTCAAATTGAAATCGTCACACAAATCATAGAAAATAGGCGCTCTATAATCGTCATACGTTTCGCCCCATCCAATACCATGTGCGTTCATATCACCCAATATCAATACTGGAGATGATAGGAGGAGACTGCGCTCCAAAAATGTCGACGATTAATAGAGGCATTTGGAGGAATGTACACTGAAGCTATGCAAGATCTTTATTCTTCACATTTACTTGGCATGCGACGATTTCTAAGCCAGGAACAGTCGGAATGGGAATTTTGTAGAAGGAGTACCCTTTTTATGATCCCCAAAAGATCGCCACCATAATGATCATCCCGATCTTGGCGAATAATATTGAAATCGTGGAAGTTGATTTCATCTTCAGAAGAAAGCCATGTTTCACAGAGTACAAAATATATCGCAATCGGAATTGCGAATCAAAAACTTTTATTAACAATTTATTTTTCAGACTATGACAGTTCCACTGCAGCACAGTGATTGTATCTTGGGTATTGGCCGTATTATCCATCGAAAGATACAATTCCTGCAAGAAGGGGCCATGAAACAGTCAATTGCTTCAGATAACTTTCCACTGTTGGTATAAAAAGGTCAATGATAGGCCTCAATGAATTCGGAATATTGAATAAATTCAAAAAACGGTCCACAAGGTCCTTAAAGGAGATCAATCCTCGCTTGGACGGAATACTTTTACTAGAAGTGCGAATTACTTTTTTTCTTTCGTTGATTCTCCTAGCCGGCTGTTTCTTCGAAACATCGGATTTTGGCAATGGCGGGAATGCCTTACTGCAACTAGGATCAAAAGAAGCAGTAGGGACAGGTTGCTTCGGGATTTTAAATAAACCCCCATTACCTTCAGATTTTGCCAAGCTTTTATGAATGATTTTTGTTCTCTTGCGGCGCGATCCCGGGGAAGACGGTTGCTTCCTCTTTTCGGGCACGTGTACCTCCGCAGGATCATCCATATCGGCTGCGTCAGAGTCCAATTCATCAATGGATATGGAATCATAATAATCACTTACACGAACGGTGGCTGAAATAGCAGTCGATGCAGTGGCTGTGGCGGATGTGTCTTGCGACTTAACCATTTCCGCATACGACTGCTTGGAGCGCTGTACCAACGAGCGCTTCACTTTTTGGGTGCGCTTTTTGAACACCGGGTATTCTTGCAAACCATGGGGAGGATTCAAACCACAATAAGCACATTTTGTTGCTTGTTGCTGGCAGGATTCCTCCCGATGCTTTTCAGAACATCTGCCACCACGTGGTTTGTTGTCACAAAACTCGGCAGTGTTACCAAGTTGTTTGCAGTTGGTACAATTAAATACCCTTGACACGAAAAGACGCACCGGAAATAGCATGTTTTCAATATAAACATATTTTGGGAGCATCGAACCGGCGAACGTCACCCGAAGCGAACCTGACTTGGAATATACCTTTTTTCCATCTACCGTGGCTGCTGAATGCAATTCCTTGCAGTCCAGAATATCCACGGTAGACTCCATTGCATTCTTTAGGCGGCCTTTTCCTGCAACATCCTTGCAAGTCAGGCTCGCTGCGATGATCACACCTTCTATTTCGACCTCCCGCAATGGGGCATAAACCAAATATTCAACATTGTACGTCTTGTCTCTAGCAATTTCGTTAGCTACCTGATATGTAGGTGCGGTGATGCGTAGCTTGTTCCTGTTGATCTGATTAAAATCAAGCTTCGGATAACGACGCGTCAAATCTCGTTTAAAGCCGAGAAAATCTAGGCTTTTCACTTTCTGCCGAAAGTAAACAACCCAAGGCTTAGGCGAAGCCGCATGGTACAATCGAGTGCGCCCTCCATCTTTAGCAGGCACATTGCCTTCTCCAGTCTCCTCCTCCATTCTTACCCCGCAAGGTGGAAGGATAATTTTGCTTATACTAACTTAGAACTAATAGCAAATTAGAAAAAAAAAAACTAAAAAAAACTAATTCGATTAATTCTAAGCAGTCCCACTTGTCCCATTGTGACAAATTATTTGACCAACATGAGTAAAATTAATAGAACTCAAAAATCGATGTTCGACACTATTTTGTAATCCAAGATGGCGGACCAAAATTCAAGACAGTGCCAAATGGGTTGACCTGAAACCTTGTAATCTGGGTGTCTATCCTATAAACAGACTCCCGTAACGGAGGCAGATATTGAAAAATTATTCAGTTGTTCAAGCATTTCAAGTGAGTTTTATAATTGTTTTGGATTCAAGGGAGTCCACGAACTCCATAAAATCAAGATTTGCAGATCAAACTCCCTAACGCAAGAAGTTATTGAAGAATTAACAAGTTGTGTAACATGGTAGTATACCATATTTGAAGCAGGTCCGAAACGGAATGGGAATCGCATGAGAAGAATCGCATGGAGGGGGCTAAGAAGAAGGTAGACGCCACATTGTCGCGTGATTTTATTCGCCCCAGTCGCAACTAATATTGGAACATGTTAGCCTTCCACAAATTCGGCTACATACAATCTTACAATGGCAATATCGACGAGTAGTGAAGTTTCCGCAATTTGTACAGCTTGTTGATTCACGGGAAGACCGATTTCACGGACGTCGAGAACATTATTTTGCCTGAAGGGATGTCTCTCAGGCAGGGTTTCCAGAAATCGCTCTCAATAGATAACGAACAACGATAAAAGAGAGGCAAAAGCTGTTCCGAATCATAACAAGCCATGATAACAAATTTATCAAACTTGTATACTGCCGTTATACGCATATTTGTCCCATGTTTGCTGGGATTTCCTATGTACATGGGACAGTTATGCGTATAACTGCAGTATACAAGTGCGAAAACACATAATCGAATAGGCAGCCTCCACAGAAAAATAGTGATTTTCGCTTCTTTCGTGTTGGTTACTGCACAGCTGTGTAGAACAAGTTGAAATGCATCATCAGAGCCAGTGCTCCCCACATTTGGAGCTTTCAAAAAGAAATTTATCATAGGGTATAACAGCCCGAATCAGTCCTCTATCATGACAGCTTGCGAAAAAAGTTTCTCGCGCTATGCTACATATCGTATATGTATACAGAGATGATAAGTGAGAGACTTACTCTTTCTCTTTAGGATTCAATTCCTGCTCTTAGGTGATACCTAGGCTCTCATACATCCACTGTCCATCACTAAGGCGAACTACCAGGTGGCAGCAAGTCGGCTGGCATGCCGAGTAAGAAGTTCGTAGTCCCACGAATAAGCCATAGTGCGGTTCAAGCATCTGGTGGTCGATGCGTGACTTGTTCAGAACCCCATCTGCTGTATCAATGAGCTATCTATCAATCCATCGTCTCTTTGTGTTGGGTCCATACAAACTCATTCGCAATCATTCGGTATGCCATGATTGCCGTAGACGACAATGTTCCGAGCACTTCTACCACTTCAGTTGTAGGAAATGCAAGGCGAAGCACCAATGTTTTGCTTTCGTTCGGACTGAGCCGATGGAGCTGAGGGTTGCCCATCGCAGACACCGGCAAAGGCTAGATCAAACACCCCAAGTAGGGCGCATGGAAATCCCAGTCCAATTCCCTCCGCAGTTCGGGATTCCGTCTCATCCAATACGACGTTCCAACGTTATTCGTTAGTACTACTAGCGACAGCAGTGGTTTCAGTTGAAGATGACATCGGAATCAGTATTTCTGCACGGGCCTTGTTGGACTGTGAGTCCAAATACAATTTCATGACGGAGTAGCTGTGCCAACACTTGGATATCCAAAGAAGGCGTTCAGATGTATCCATCCTGGGTAATGGAAAATCCAATATGGGGATTAAACACAAAGCAGTGGCAACAATCAAATCACGCGTCTCCGACTTTTTTTTTGTGAAATGGAATTCTTCGAATCTTCCAGCGACAAACACCCAAAGCATGCTGGGAGAATCCGCAAGGCGTGCAGCTAATTCTAAAGCGGTGGAATTGGTCCTCGAAATTCTGCATTTTTTTTGCGTTCTTCAAGACCGACAACGAAATAGATCCTGGGAACGGTCTACCCATGTTAACGGAGTCAATATTCGGCTGGTTGGTGTTCGATCAGGTGATTACTGAAGCTCCAAATCCGAATGTTTCCAGCAGCATGGCAATTACCGAAGCAGAGTGCGCTGCACTACAGTAGGACGATCAAGCGAGGCGAGGAAGGACGGTACATGGTGTCACCTCCAACGGATACAAGGCCAAGGGATAATGCCTTCTGACTCCTTCAGGGAATTGAAAGATGATTGCTTTTGAAAACACGACTGCGAGAGTAACACAAGCGGTTTAAGGCGAAATACCTGGAGATAGGGCTCATGCTCACGGCGCGTGAATGTGTCAACAAAAGAAGCATGCAGGTACAACCACCAAGGTATGGTGGATTTCAAAGCGTATTGTACATATGACAAGTACAGGCGTGTCAGTTAACTATGCACTGGTAGGGCCAGAAATCCAGGAAGATTTGCGTTCCTACGGTCGCGAATCAAGCAATCCTTCTTATGGCAGGAGAAAAATGTTCCGTTAATCTGGGAAGACCAGAAAGATTGTCGTTGCATAATATATTGCGGCGGAAAGACTCGATGAGCAAGCTCAATCATTCGGCATAGCGGCTAAGCGGTCATAGAAGACGTCTACATGAACGACGTTTTGACGGGTGATAAGAAGGTCAAATCGTAGGGTATCGGATTCCACCAGTGAAATAATCTAGCGAGTAGCGCTAGAGAAGGTTTTCAGCTCGACTAGTTAACTAAATATTATTAAAAAAAACCCAGATTAATCCACCTAGCGGTGATGGCGCCTTTCTCGCGCAAAAGGTAATAAATGTAGCCTTTACGCTTACACCTCGATGATGTACAAGAAAGGCAAAACAGTTACACCGTCTAATGTTATGATAGAAAATTTACACTAGTAGACGACAGATGGCGCTGCCAAAAGTTTCTCGAATTTCCTATGTTCGAATTTTGACTTTCGGACAATTTCATAGTACTATGAAACTGAACGAAGAGCATACTTACGCCTAAATGCGTGCAACACGAGCATCTTTATAGTACGATGAAATTCTTATTGGGAAGCCACGGATAAAATATTCATAGATGCAAGGCATTTTTCATAACACATTATTGTTCTATGTGACTATGTCTCATCACTATTTTAATATTACCTATTTTTTGCAATTTGCAATTATTATGAAATTCAATAGTGATCAACAGCGTTTTAGTCTCTGTCGAATGCAACTTGTTGCAAGAAAATCGGTTAAGAGTTTCTATGTGAAAATTTGGCTAATGTTTTTTATGGCATTTTGTGCACACACACACGCACACACATACACACACACACGCACACACGGACAGACAGACATTTGTTCAGCTCATCGAGCTGAGTCGAATGGTATATAACACTATGGGTCTCCGGGACTTCTATCAAAAGTTCGATTTTGGAGTGAAATGATAGCCTTTCGGTACAACTTAGTTGTACGAGAAAGGCAAAAACTAGTTGAAACTTATAAGCTGTTTGCAGGATAAACATTCATGTTTTTATACACGCAAAAAAGCGCTCCTGAATTCGTGAACTAGCAAAAATACACCGTGATTTTATTAATGGATTCTGGAACACCAGTCACGTTTTCCAGAACGTTCCAAAAAACGTGACTGTATTCCCAAATCCATGACTGTTGTTCCCGAAAAAATACACCGTGAACTCGTTAGCTCACGAATTCGTGAACGCTTTTTTTTTTGCGTTTGAGATAAGTTCTGTTGTGAGCTGTAGTATAAAACGAAGACTAAATTGTGAGTAAACACTGGATATGTCCCGGGATACAGCCCGGGAGACGATGGTAAGGTGTCAAGCTTATCATCAGAAGATTCGTTTATTCCCTCTATGGTTGATAACGACACCGCTGAAGACTGTTGGTATTGTAGCTCCTCCACCCGCTAGTGCCGAGCAAGTCGATACAGAACTAGAGGCGAAATCGATCCCTCAAACCTTGGGAAACATCACGATCGGAGAAGAATCTGAAGCTGCGGTGGAAGGCGCAGTAGGAGTAGACGCGAATGAAGCTGATAAGGACAAAGTGCCAATCGATCTTTCGTTGATCTCCAACATTCTTCGAATCTACTAAAGCTTGAGAACGTTTCAAAAACTGGAACCAGACCAAAAATCAGTCGCTTTGGTGCGCACTGTTACAAGCGATGGAGTGTCGAAAGTGGTGAGCTCCAGAAGCAGAATGTTTTACAGCTTCAGCAACAAACGGAAGCGGAACACCGGGTCGTCCAGGAATTTCCCGAGCAACACACATGGGACATACAAGTTTGTGTAACCTATATGCAACTGAATTTGGTCACATTTGAGTTGCATCAACCAAATCGGACCGAATTGTGCTGCTAGGGTTGTGGCGAAGCACAAGTTGGATGTCGACAAAGACGACAACGTGAAGTGGATTTGGTGCACCAGATTAAAAGTTTAAAGATGCATCACGCCTACGAGCTAGAGATTCGGGAACCCGAAACAGGTTTGAGAGTGTGAAAGAGTAAAACTTCCGGAGACGAGCCAGTCTAGGGCTGAAAATCTCCTTAATAAAAATAATTGAAAAAAATGTACTTTGCATGCACGGGTTGTAGCCCTGGAACAACTACTCATCGAAGAGAAGGAGCAGCGGAGAGCTTTGGAAGCAGATATGCGTGACCAATTCAGGCGACAGAACAAGGATTGTGAAACGCTTCAATTGCAACTTGGAGAACTTGAGAATGAAATTCAGTGTCTGCGGGGGAAGAAAGTGCAGTTAAAACCCAGATAGAGGCAGCTCGTCTGCGGAATGAAGCGGTGTCTAATTATTGGGATTTGCACGACGTAGTGCAACAAATAATCAACCGTAATCAAAACCGGCCAGCAGATGGTGAGTGCTCTCCTCCGCTAACCTCCGCCAGCATCTTGGTTGGAACTCAACTTTCCTCCTCCACCTCCTCCACCTGCAGAATCTTTGCGAACACCTGAAAGCAGTTGGATTGGAAAGATACCTCGCCAATCCGATTTTGCTCCAAGAGCTGGTGGATAAGCTGCCAGCGATAGTGAAGTTTAGTTAGGCAATCTACCAGGAACAAGGTGCAGAGGTGGATCTAACACGGATGTAAACACGGACGTGACTGCGGACAAGCCAAAAACTAACCATCGTGATGAGGCGGAGAAATCCAGGGTGGTACAGGGTGGAAAATTGAAAGAATTGGATACTAGAGCGAACAATACAAAGTTGTGCGGTGTTTGTAACGTCGACAGTCATCGAATCGAGAGCTGCCAGCCGTTCAAAGGATTGGATTTGGATGGCAGAAGGCAGGCAGTGAAAGCAAATAAATTATATGCACGTTGCCTCATGCATGCCATCACACGCACGATGGCTTTGCAAAGGGGAGGTTTTTGAAATCAACCAAACGACACCACCGTTTACTCCACTTTGAGACTAGCCAGACTACCGGTGCGGTGGTTTCTATTCATCGTCAGTTGTCATCGTCTACACTCTTCCAACATTCATGTGTTATTTATTATTATTATTTATTTATTCAGACTAAGGCCGAAGTGGCCTGTACGGTATATAAGAGTCTTCTCCATTCGGCTCGGTCCATGGCTACACGTCGCCATCCACGCAGTCTACAGAGGGTCCGCAAGTCATCTTCCACCTGATCGATCCACCTTGCACGCTGCGCACCTCGCCTTCTTGTGCCCGTCGGATCGTTGTCGAGAACCATTTTCACCGGGTTACTGTCCGACATTCTGGCTACGTGCCCGGCCCACCGCAGTCGTCCGATTTTCGCGGTGTGAACGATGGATGGTTCTCCCAACACCTAATGCAACTCGTGGTTCATTCGCCTCCTCCACGTACCGTCCACCATCTGCACCCCACCATAGATGGTACGCAGCACTTTCCTTTCGAAAACTCCAAGTGCGCGTTAATCCTCCACGAGCATCGTCCAGGTCTCGTGTCCGTAGAGGACTACCGGTCTAATGAGTAGATTGTCAGTTTGGTACGGCGGCGAACTCTATTCGATCGGAGCGTCTTGCGGAGTCCGAAGTATGTACGATTTCCAGCCACTATGCGTCTCCGAATTTCTCTGCTGGTATCATTTTCGGCAGTCACCAGTGAGCCCAAGTACACAAATTCTTCTACCACCTCGATTTCGTCACCACCGATGCAAACTCGCGGTGGGTGGCTCACATTGTCTTCTCTTGAACCTCTTCCTATCATGTACTTCGTCTTCGACGTGTTGATGACTAGTCCGATCCGCTTGGCTTCCCTCTTCAGTCTGATGTAGGCTTCCTCCATCTTCTCGTGCCATAATAGTTACGTGCCATAATATCTATGTCGTCGGCGAAGCTAAATAGCTGGACGGACTTATTGAAAATTGTACCACTCGTGTTAATCCCTACTCTTCGTATTACCCCTTCCAAAGCGATGTTGAATAGCAGACACGAAAGACCATCACCTTGCCGTAACCCTCTGCGGGTTTCGAAGGGACTCGAGAATGCCCCTGAAACTCGAACTACGCACATCACCCGATCCATCGTCGCTTTGATCAACCGTGTCAGTTTATCCGGAAAACCGTGTTCGTGCATTAGCTGCCATAGCTGGTCCCGATCGATTGTATCATATGCGGCATTGAAGTCGATGAATAGATGATGTGTGGGCACGTTGTATTTGCGGCATTTCTGCAGTACTTGGCGAATGGCAAACACCTGGTCCGTGGTGGAGCGTTCGCCCATAAAAGCGTTCAGCAATGTGATTGCGCGGTAGTTGCTACAATCCAGCTTATCGCCCTTTTTGTAGATGGGACACACGACACCTTCCATCCACTCCTGCGGCAAAACTTCCTGCTCCCAAATCTTGGTAATGACCCAGTGCAGCGCTCTAGCCAGTGCCTCACCACCGTGTTTAAATAGCTCTCCTGGTAGTTGGTCAACTCCAGGGGCTTTGTTGTTCTTCAGCCGGCCAATCTCCTCCTGGATTTCCTGAAGATCCGGAGCCGGTAGAATTATATCCTGCGCGCGTTCCCCCAGGTCCATCACCATACCGCCATCTTCGTCTGCTACATCGCCATTCAGGTGCTCTTCGTAGTGCTGCCGCCACCTTTAGATCACCTCAAGCTCGTTCATAAGAAGGTTCCCGTTTATGTCCTTACACATATCGGGCTGTGGCACGTGGCCCTTACGTGAACGGTTCAACTTCTCATAGAACTTTCGTGTGTTATTAGCGCGGTACAGTTGCTCCGTCTCTTCACGGTCTCGATCTTCCTGCTGACGCTTTTTCCTCCGGAAAATCGAGTTTTGTCTGTTCCGCGCCTGTTTTTATCGTGCCTCGTTCGCCCTCGTGCGGTGTTGCAGCAATCTCGCCCATGCTGCATTCTTTTCTTCTACTAACTGCTCACATTCGCCGTCATACCAGTCATTTCTCTGATCCGGGGGCACCGTGCCAAGTGCAGCGGTTGCGGTGCTACCAATGGCGGATCGAATATCTCTCCAGTCATCTTCAAGAGACGCTGCGCCTAGCTGCTCTTCCGTTGGGAGTGCCACTTCCAGGTGCTGCGCGTATTCTTGGGTTAGTCTACCGTCTTGTAGCCGCCCAATGTTAAGCCGCGGCGTCCGACTTCGACGCGTGTTGTACACCGTCGAGAGTTTTGAGCGCAGGCATACTGCAACGAGATAGTGGTCGGATTCAATATTCGCACTGCGGTAAGTGCGAACATTCGTGATGTCGGAGAAGAATTTACCGTCGATTAGAACGTGGTCGATTTGGTTTTCCGTTTCTTGGTTAGGTGATCTCCATGTGGCCTTGTGGATATTTTTGCGGGGAAAGAAGGTGCTTCGGACTACCATTCCGCGGGAGGCTGCGAAGTTTATGCATCGTTGGCCGTTGTCATTCGATACGGTGTGCAGACTATCCGGTCCGATGACCGGTCTATACATTTCCTCCTTCCTACCTGAGCGTTCATGTCACCGATGACGATTTTGACGTCCCGCAGTGGGCATCCATCGTATGTCTGCTCCAGCTGTGCGTAGAACGCTTCTTTCTCGTCGTCGGGTCTCCCTTCGTGTGGGCAGTGCACGTTGATGATGCTATAGTTGAAGAAACGGCCTTTAATCCTCAGTTTGCACATCCTTGCGTTGATTGGCTGCCACCCAATCACGCGTTGGCGCATCTTACCCAGCACTATGAAGCCGGTTCCCAGCTCGTTGGTGGTGCCACAGCTTTGGTAGAAGGTAGCCGCTCGATGTCCGCTTTTCCACACTTTCTGTCCTGTCCAGCAAATCTCCTGCAGCGCGACGACGTCGAAGTTGCGGGGATGTAATTCATCGTAGATCACCCTGTCGCAACCTGCGAAGCCTAGCGACTTGCAGTTCCATGTTCCAAGCTTCCAATCGTGATCCTTTATTCGTCGCCTAAGTCTTTGCCGATTATATCGAGTCGCATTATCTCTTATATTGTTCGTAATGATTGGTCGGAGGGCCGTCGTGTCAGGGCTGTATAGCGTCCCACCTAACACCAGGACTTGGGCTTGTGCGCTTTGAGCGGCACACGGTCGCTTTGGTGGGGCCTACTTGCGGATACATGCAGCTTTTTATAGAGGTTTAACAGGGCCCACTGTCAAACCCCACCACATCCTAGGCAAGCCCCACAACTCGCAGATGGCCTGGGGAGGGATCGTCAAGCCCTTGGACATAGTCCCAGCTGCCCGGAACATTCATCCAACATTCATGTATCTCGACGAAATATCGGCCGATTTCGCCGGTGACAAACGCGAAGTTTTTGCAATGCAGCATAAACGTGCTTTCAACGAAAACATTTCTCATTAAATAGCACTCGAACAATATGTACAGGGCAATTCAATTTTGAAATGATACACATATTAGAACAGGCAGAGACTTTTCCATCATTCACTTCGTCAATGTGTGTTCCCTATAAGCTGGAAAAATTCGTATTCATTCCCGATATACAGTGAAGGTGATAAGCGATCTATTAGCAACTATCGTGGCTTCATTTCATTAAGCGTTTATTTGAAGATTTGTCAAATTATTAACAATGCCTCATTGTTGAATACCTGTAAGCAGTACATATCTAGTGACCAGCATGGGTTTTTCCCTAAATGGTCTGTTGCTACCATGCTTGTGGAGTTTTCTTGTATTCGTGCTATTGATGCCGATAAGCAAGTGGACCCAGTTTATCTAGACTTAAAAGCTGCCTTCGACTGCGTTGATCGTCGAATCCTTTCTCGGAAACTCACTGTAGAATGATGACCTTTCCATGACAGTTGGATCACAAGCTAAGAATTTGTCCAAAGAAAGTTCGTTCGCCATGAATCTTCCATGGAGGGTTGAGCCAAGATAAATATTGTTCAAAGTGCAAATCATAATCGCTCGGGAGATGCTGCAAAAATATATTCGCATGGGTGACGTCTATCGTGTTTCCGCGGTAAATCATCGAATGGCTGACTTCAAAGTTCTGGTTTTCTGGTTAATGAGCTCGCCCGGCAGCAGGAGGCGGACGGCAGTCTGTATCGCGTGGCATTCGATTGTTGAGCGTTTGTTGTAGTACGTCATACGGATACCGATACGCTAAGATGTTGTTTGCGAAGCTACAGTCAAACCTCCATGAGTCGATGTTCTATGACTCGATATCGACTCATGGAAGCAAATTATGCTATATTGAAAAATATTTTCTGGGTTACTGTGATGGTCCCTTGAAACAGCTTCCCAAGGATTTTCTATTCCACATCTCGATATTTCCATGAGTCGATGGTCCCTTCAATATCGACTCATGGAGATTTGACTGTATTTATGACGCTAATTGCCTTTGACGAGACGCCAGTTTCTTGGCGAACCTGCTTCAACACCTTATAAAGATGTAATAGCTTTTCTTTCCCGTGGCTTCCGCTTCGGTTGTTTGCAGTCTTCGATGATGTTGTTCTGAGCCTTGCTGTCGCTGCTCGTTGCAGCAATCGACACTGCTTTTTCGCTGTACGCTGCTTTGTTCCGGTAGTTAAGCCGATCTGTCGCGACACCCGGACCTCAGCTTGCCAGTATCCGATTACAATTAAGTACAAGACCTCGTCCCCTTGGTGGCCGGTACCGTTGGCTTCGCATATTGTTCGTTACCAGTGTCCCCGTGCAAAACCAGGGTAAAGGCATTTTCTTCAAATTACAAATCATAATCGACTGGCGTCAGAAACAGTGGAAGCGCTGATAAAGTCTATCCCATGGTCTATCCCATTTCAGCAGCAAGTAATCGAGTGGTCACTGCCGTAATATGGCAAAGTGACGTATACGCTTTTTTATTTATTATATATTTATTACCACAAAAGTTACACGCAGTGGTTATACGCCCCAACAAAAAAAAAATACGACATTTTCCAAAAATGGTGTTAACGAGTAGTATTCATCGTACTCTGTAACAGAAACATGGAAAACATTTATGTTGTAAAATGGCGCATATGTCACTTCAGATTACGGCAGGTCAGTAACAGTCATGTGAAATTTTCTGTCGATATTCAGATTTTGGTTTTATTCATTTTGATTTATTTCTATTTCTACTGGTCTTCGAACTGGTCGCACAGACAGATAAAATTATTCACTAGTCCTATTTCTAAACATTAACAATTCGTTCAATCCGGTTAGTGCGAACGGTGTGGTATGGTGTCCAAACTAGCACACCATATTCGAGAATGCTTCGTACAAGCGCGCAGTTGCTGCAATGTGCTGAGCAAAATTGAGTCGTCATGTTCTTCGGAAAAAAGTTGAAACGCGTTACTCAATTCGTATAGAGGCAAACTGCTCAAGTACTCTTCAGACGAAGGTGATCGGTTATTATTTAGCACGCTTTGAAAGAAAGTCGAGAACAAATTCGCAGTTTCGGCAGTAATATCGTTGTAACTGATTCGTTGGGGGATACCGCACGTATACGTATACCTGAACGGTCCACTACATTTGTTTTTCGAAATTCGATCTACTGGACCTTAAAAGATTTTAGAAATGCAAGATTTTAATCATCCTTACATCATAGGTATCATCAGACTGGGTTCTAACTACGGAGTCATGCTTCCAAGGTCAAGCAAAAGCAACTTGGATGGCGATATTTGGAGCTGTTCGCTTGACTTCCAACGCTCCTTGGATGCAACGCAGACGAATCGTTAGTATTTATGAATCCCTTCCCTTTTTTAAATAAAAATATAAATCAAATATTTTAGATCGGCATGGTGAAATCACCCGTTGAAGGCAGTACCGCTGCGCTGGTGCGCTTGGAAAATCCTGTCATCTACTCAGATTTTGTCCGCCCGATCTGCCTGCCGGACATCCCACTGAAGGAAACCATCGATCGAGGTGACATCGTAACCCCTACTCCACACGCTGAAAAATTCTCCAAACTACTCCCGAAGAAACGCATCAAAGAGTACCGACAGTACTTCGAAACGCCCGGAGATGATGACACCGCTGATGACTACACGGAAATCACCGAATCCTCCCGTCTCTCCGCCAACGAATTCAGCGTAGAATTCGCCGACGAGGGTTCCCAGGTCCCTAAAGCCGAAGCCGTACAGGTCACCGGCACCAAAAACCCATACCCGCTCCCCGAAAATTCCCCACAAACCAACAACTACATCTCCACGCTGAACTATATCGGCAACGGGTTCCAAGCGCCGAAGTCCAAACAAACCCTTTGGACGAACTGCAACACGCTCGGGTGGAGTCGACAGCGGGATCACCTGCAGCGGGTGCAGCTCAAGATCAGCGACATGAAACCGTGCGAGAACGTCTCCATCGCCACCGTCAACAGCATGTGCACGGAGGCGGCCTACCACAAGCAGGACTGCAGCGAGGAGGAGTTTGCCGGAAGTCCCGTAGTGTGTCTTCTGCCGACGGAGCGGAAGTGGGCCCTGGTGGGCGTCGCCTCGTGGAGAATCGCTTGCGCCCCGAACGGCATCGAGCGGCCGCGAATGTACGACAAGATCACGTCCAACACGCAGTGGATTCGGGAAACGATCGCCGCCACTGTGTAGAGGTGGACTGGGATGTTTGGGAAGAGCAGTGATCAATTTGATGTGCAAATATTAAGCTTAGTGTGGAGTAGAGTGGAGCTGTGAGTGAGTGAGAGCAAGTGCGTGCGATAAGAACCTTCCAAAGGATACAGCGAAACGACTAAAATATCTATCAATGCCATTCGATTACCTTGATATGATCTGATTGCCTTTTTTGTGTATGTGTTTAGGAAAAAGTCTGAAACTTGAATGTTTTATATTGAAAAAGTTATGTAGAAATATGTTGCGAAGAAACTATTTTTCTTCTCACGCTAATTATCTAACGATCTAATCACCTGTGAGACAACGAATCCCCGCTTTTATAAACAGCTCAAATAAGTGTGTATAAAGCAAAAAGCGATGTTATTTTAATCCTATTTTAATATACGAATTACACTGTTGTATTACTTTTATATAGACACGTAACTAAAATTTATACCCTAAGTGTAGAGAATCGTGCAACAATCCGAAACGCTATGCAAATAAACACATTGTAAAAAATTAAATTACCCTCACATTGGTCCCGTTTCCCCGTCATTGGAAAGAACATCGCAAGTTTTAAAGTGGCTTAGATTGCATACCTTCAGGAATAATCTGATAGGTTTATTTATCGACTATGTTTTTTTTTATCTTCCGAACAATCCAATAAGAATGATAAGGAAACTCTATTTGCTATCGTTCACGTTGGATGATCACACAGCTGTGTTAGAAATGGGAGCCAAATTATGGCACACACAAGCCGATAATAAAAAAAAAACGTTGCTCGTTGCGCCGGTTTATTGAAGAATGAGCGAAATAGAAATCTAACAAGTGGTGGTTGATAGCGAGAAAGTTGTTCAAGCCACCTGGTGACACTTTGAATGCTAGGTTGCGTTAGATATTAATGAAGAAAATTGTAAATTGATCAAAATTTTCAGGCAGCTTTTATATTTCATAGTTTTACTTCGTCTAAGCTTCAAGAATTAGCTAAGCATAGTTTTAGCTTTCCTTGGCCGAGCTTTAGCTTAGCTTTAGCTTAGCTTTAGCTTAGCTTTAGCTTAGCTTTAGCTTAGCTTTAGCTTAGCTTTAGCTTAGCTTTAACAGCTTTAACAACTTTAGCTTAGCTTTAGCTTTAAACAACTTTAGCTTAAGCTTTAGCTTAGCTTTAACAGCTTAGCTTAGCTTTAAGCAGCTTTAAGCAGGCAACTTTAAGCAACTTAACTTTAGCTTAACTGGCTTAGCTTTAGCTTAGCTTTGGCTTAAGCAGGCTTTAACAACTGAGCTTAGGCTTTAGCTGAGCTTGGCTTAAGCAGGCTTTAGCTTAGCTTTAAACAGGCTTTAACAGGCTTTAGCTTAGCTGAGCAGGCTTTGAGCAAGGCTTAACAAGGCAGCTGAGCTTTAGCTGACAGCTGGCAGGCTGAGGCAGGCTTTGAGCGAGCTGCAGGCTGAAGCAGCTGAGCAGGCTTTGAGCGGGCACGAGCCCAGGCAGGCTGAGCTGGGCAGGCTGCAGGCGGGCTTTGAGCAGGCTGAGCAGGCTTTGAGCAGGCTGAGCTTGAGCTTTGAGCACAAGGCAGCAGGCTGGCTGAGCCGGGGCTGAGCAGCTGGGGCTGGGCTGGGGCAGGCTGGGCAGGCTTTGAGCCAGGCTGAGCAGGCTGAGCCAGGCTGGGGGCTGAGCTGGGGCTGGGCGCAGGCTGACTGGGGCTTTGACGGGCTGGGACTAGCTTTAAGCAGCTTTAGCTTAGCTGGCAAGCTTTAGCTTAGCTTTAACAACACAACAGCTTTAACTTAGCTTTAGCTTAGCTTTAGCTTAAGCTGGCTTAGCTTTAGCTTAGCTTTAGCAACTGCAACAGCTTTAGCTTTAGCAGCTTTAAAGCAGCTTTAGCTTAGCTTTAGCTTAGCTTTAACTTAGCTTTAACAACAGCTTTAGCTTAGCTTTAGCTTAGCTTTAGCTTAGCTTTAAACAGCTTTAGCTTAGCTTTAAGCTTAACAGCTTTAAGCTTAGCTTTAAGCTTAGCTTTAAGCAGCTTTAGCTTAGCTTTAGCTTAGCTTTAGCTTAGCTTTAGCTTAGCTTTAGCTTAGCTTTAGCTTAGCTTTAGCTTAGCTTTAGCTTAGCTTTAGCATAGCTTTAACTTTAGTCGAGTCAAGTACGAGACACTGAAGACGGCCTTACTGTTGAGGTCGAAATACGTATCTGTCAAGGTACAATTAAGTGGTGGAATTAAATGGGATTGTACAAACTCGTCTTATGACAAGTAAAAATTCTTGTTTATTTTGTATGGGACCCCCCTTTCTAAACAGGGGAGGGGTCTCGAACCATCTTACAAACCTTCCCCGGCTCCAAAAACCTCTGCATACAAATTTTTACGCCAATCGGTTCAGTAGTTTTCGAGTCAATAAGGTTCAGACAGACAGAAATTCATTTTTATGTACATAAGATATAGATTGAGAAAGTAATTAGAATAAATTCTTCTACTTACTGGCATTACATTCCCACACTGGGACAGAGCTGCCTCGCAGCTTAGTGTTCATTAAGCACTTCCACAGTTATTAACTGCGAGGTTTCTAAGCCAGGTTACCATTTTTGCATTCGTATATCATGAGGCTAGCACGGTCGATGATACTTTTATGCCCAGGGAGGTCGAGACAATTTTCAATCCGAAAATTGCCTATACCGGCACCGGGAATCGAACCCAGCCACCCTCAGCATGGCCTTGCTTTGTAGCCGCGCGTCTTACCACACGGCTAAGGAGGGCCCCTTATTAGAAACCTAACAATATACAGCCAATGTTCAAAATATTATACCCGTCTTTTCTATTCGTATTTCGTGTAGATATCTTATCATTCAGTTGCTACTCATAGATTTTTAAAGCTACATATCATCAAACAAACATTTTACGTCCTTAATTGCAATACTACCCACACAACCGTTTACATACTTCTTGTCCACAAATCCTCTGATTGCACCGCCAGTTAGATAGGCACAGGCACCGGACCTCGCCTCGAATCCTCGAGCCGAATCACCAACACTTTTTCGATTCTTTCTCCCTGCTGCAGGCTTCTTACCTTCCATCGAATCTAATCAACTCTTGGTCTCCGTTTATCACCTCTCTCTCCAGAGCCGGCATATAATAAAGTGCACGCAGCAACGGGGATACTCGCTTGCTAGACATTGATTCACTGTTCAGTCCGATCACGACTGCCAACCGGTTCGGAACTGTGTTTAGAGACTCTTCTCGTAGAGACGCCAGTGCCACGTGTTTTGCTAGTTTTTGCATTTTTCGTGCCATTCCGTGAAGTTAAGCTACCATTTTTAGTTTGTATCTGAAGCGACTGTTTCTGTGATCCTTATGATATAAGTTTCAGTTCTACAATTGCTACGTGTTTCCTAAATTTGGAAGAAACATTCCGTGTAAGTGCATAGACATTGAAGGCTAACTAAGTATTCGAAAACCTGTTTTTCACAACCAACGGTAAGTGTAAAGGCGATAATTTCCAATTTTAAACTTCAAAGTTAAATTTTAGTAATTCCGTCTACTTAAAATCTCAACAAGATGTATCGAAGATGCAACACCGCAATAAACTTGATTAGGTTAGCACTATCGTAATAAATTTTCTCATCAAGTTGCTCTAACTTATTTGAATTCACTCGCACCATTGCGATGCACCGGCTTGACTTTGTGTGCGGGAAATACAGCGTTCAGTCGAATGTGTGTGTTATTTGTTTACATTTTTTTTCCGTAATTTGCAAAGAGAAGCACACACAAACCAGCAACGTTTGTTTTCAAACAATTTGGATGAATGGAATCATATGTTTACTATGCGGTTACTATCACACTTGTTGCATCTTGTTTATGGTCATGCGATGTTGTTGACCACGCTGGATGGAGTTTTTCATTTGCAAGTAATTTAACCCTTATATTTATGTTACGCTTTCAGGACCACCATGCCCGCTACACTGGTTCTGGAGGATGGGACCGTAGTGCACGGTGAGAGTTTCGGGGCGGAGGTGGACTCCGATGGGGAGGTCGTCTTCCAGACGGGGATGGTCGGTTATCCGGAATCGATGACCGATCCGTCCTACCATGAGCAAATATTGGTGCTGACCTACCCGTTGATCGGGAACTACGGCATTCCGGATGAAGACCTGGACGAGCGTGGGTTGATGTTGCACTTTGAGTCTAATAACAAGGTCTGGACTTCGGGGCTGGTGGTAGGGGAAATATGCGAGACACCGTCGCACTGGCGGAGTAAGCTGACACTGTCCCAATGGATGAAGAAGCATGGAGTTCCTGGGATCAGTGGAGTCGATACGCGAGCGTTGACCAAGAAGATTCGGGAGAATGGAACGATTTTGGGTAAGTGTTGTTCTTGATAGAACTTCAAATTATTTCTATTCTACACACACACACATTTAACAAATGGTCGCATGAGATGTCTAATGGAACGTACACACGGTCAAGCAGTTTGACCAACATAGACTCCACCTCTCGTTTATTCAAACATCCATCAAGTTTCACTAACAGCGACACGAACAATCATTTTATTCGTCCAACAATATCACACACGAACGACCGAAGCGCCAACTTGAGCACCAACCATCAAAAAATATATGAGGGTTTGTGCAACTTCACTACAAATGCTCAAACATGTTCGGCGAACCTTGACTCCACCCCGACAACTCAAACCAAAATCAAACCGTTTTAATTTTTTCCAACCGAACCGCCAACTGTCAAATGGTTGTTCGAACAACTTCACACACGTTCAAACAAAGCAGCAACCGAAGCGTTTTCTTGGGGGCGGAGTTAATGTTCGTCAAACTGCTTGACTGGTGTGTACGTTGCATAATAGGAGGAGATATACGTGCTTGTCCCTTAGAGTGGGGCACCACCTCACTTCCCCCATTCCTCCATGGTTGGGTTTATCTTCGCTGAACTAATTTATTCTACTTACACTCCCGGCCAATAGTTTAGGTTCACCCTCGAAAAATATAGGCAAAGTTTTTGGTCGTATTTTCGCCGGCTTACATCCGATTTTGGGTATTATTAGCTCGATGCAAAGAATATAAGTAGATCTTGCATCGTAGGTATTTGAAACTAACAATTTTCAATTTTTTATGTACTGAAATATTACATTAAGATACAAATTTTTTTATATTTATGTTGTAAATATTAGAGGATTTTTCTTAGAATTGATCCCACGAAATTCGAAATGAAAAGTGAAATGGAACTCAATTCTAATCATCTTTGAGGGGTATTGATGATTTTTCGGCGGACAAATTTTGATTTATTTAAAAAAATCAAAATGTTTAGTCAAGTCAAGTACGAGACACTGAAGACGACCTGACTGTTTAGGTCGAAATACGTATCTGTCAAGGTACAATTAAGTGGTTTAATTATGTGATTGTACAAGCTCGTCTTATGACAAGCAAAACCAAAAACTTGTTGGTGAACCCAAAGTTTTGGCCGGGAGCGTATATGCAAAAAAAATTGTTTTGTTCTGTCAATCCTGCCGAACTACTTGGAACCAGTGTTCCAAATTTCGTCTCATTCATTTGAACGATGAAAAGAAAATCAACTCAGTAAATGTTTGCCCCTATCGTTTTTCAGACTGTCTCAATACACGGTAACCGTAAAATACTCAGTAATTAGTACAAAATACGCAATATGATAGTCCCAACTGGGACTATCCAATAAATGGGTATAACTCTTTTACTCGTAAATGCGTATTCCAGCTATACGTTAAAAATTGCGTACTTTTAATTACTTCACGAAATACACTCATGAGTGAAATTAACGCATTTTCAGTAAACAAATGCATGCATGGGTGAGTTTTTTGGTTCATCGAAAATATTAAACGTTAAATTTCTTTCAGGCAATTTATTTTAGACGTAAAGAAGGAAAAAACACATTGTATTCTTTATTTAAAAATGGTTAGGATAGGGTTCGTGATTCCTTCATTATACGGTGTACCAACTCCTTCGTCTTCGATCAACGCCCGATCGTGGCTGTAATTTTTTGCATGGCTGTATTCACATTTTAATGTTCTTCAATCGTTTGAAGCATGCAAAGCTCCACAAATCTGCTCATCGTTAACCTTTCCGTCCCCAACGTCTGTTTTTAAGGGCTTTCAAACATCTAAACTGCTGTAAAAATCGCGTTTCTTGACCGATTCTTTCGCAACAAGCTGAATTTCATCCGGATGGATCCCAATTTTCGATGTATACTAGCTTTGAGGTTATCCACAGTACGGTTCAAGAATTATTCCAGATTCCGTTGGGGTCAGCTGTCCCCAGAATAAGTGGCCATTTGCAATTTTAAGTCAAACCAGGTCGTGCGACACATCAAACTTCATGATTTCACAAAGCAATAATGGGAATTATATTATTGGTGTTCCTGGCATCATAGTTCAGCAAGTCAGTTAAATTGTTGAGACGTTCTGAAGTGGTGCATATATGCTTTTTCCGTCTACCGTTCTCGGAAAAGGCGGTTTTCCTCGTATGATCTAGCCTTTCCCATTTTTATTAAATGGAACTCGTTTTCGTACCACTGCTTGAATCGAACTGGATGATGGTTGTATAACTTACAACAAATGATGCACATTGTTGTTTAAATGTTGGTTACTTCTTCTTCTTCTTATTGGCATTACATCCCCACACTGGGACAGAGCCGCCTCGCAGCTTAGTGTTCATTAAGCACTTCCACAGTTATTAACTGCGAGGTTTCTAAGCCAAGTTACCATTTTTGCATTCGTATATCATGAGGCTAGCACGATGATACTTTTATGCCCAGGGAAGTCGAGACAATTTCCAATCCGAAAATTGCCTAGACCGGCACCGGGAATCGAACCCAGCCACCCTCAGCATGGTCTTGCTTTGTAGCCGCGCATCTTACCGCACGGCTAAGGAGGGCCCCTAACTACCTCACTAACTACCCAGTACAAAAAAGGACAAAATTGTTTCAGCGCGGTATTCTATGTTACTAACTATTATCATATCTAATAAAAGCAAAATCATCATACAGATTGTAGTTACTTGTCTGTGATATTTAATATTCATACTTTGGTATGATTAGGAGATTGAAGTGCAATAGTTCTATAATTTGAATACTGTATTTTGGTTGTATTGTCTATTTTGTTATTGATATTAGAACAATGTTATCTCTAACATCCTTTGCTATTTTTTTTTTGAGGTTGCAAATTTCATATTTGATGAAAATTTATTTGGATGTAATCAGGAGGAAATTCACGGTATATATGGTTGCATATTAGTGAAATATCGAACGCAAAAATCATTAAATTTGTAACTGCTATAACTTTCGATTCCCTAGATCAGCGGTTCTCAACCCTTAGAACTTTTGCATTAATTGAATTACCCCAAATTTTTTGGTGTGAATAAAAATGAACGTAACTGAAAATGGACCTGAAAACTAACGGCATATATCCCTAACAGCTCTCCATAAAGTAGGCTGAAATTTTTATTATTCCGTGCAACTTTTCAATTCACATCAAGTTTAACCATCAAGCTTCCTACAGAACTATTGGAGGCTTCTGAGCCCCGAACCCCTTGATAGTAGGCTTCTGTACCTTTTGAAGGGAGGCTTCCGAACCTTTTGAAATGAGACTTCCGATTCTTTTAAAAGAAGGTTTCCGAGCCCTTGGAAAGAAGTTTCCGAGCCTCTTAAAAGGAACCTCCCGAGCCTCTCGAAAAGAACCTTTTGAGCTTTTTGCAAGAAGACTTTCGACCTCTAAAACTAACCTCCAGCCGACCAAGCCTCTTGAAGAAAAGCGGCCAGGCCACTTAAAACGAGGGTTCCGGGCCTCTTGAAAGAAGGCTTCCGGGCCTCATGAAAGTAGACCTGCGGGCTTCTTGAAAGGAGGCTTCCGGACCACTTGGAGAAGGCTTCCGAGCCTCTTGAAGGGAAGATTCCAATCCTCTTGAAGGAAGCCTTCTGAGCATCTTGAAAGGAGGCTTCTTCCGACCATCTTGAAAGGAGACTTTGAAAGGAGGCTTCCAAGCCTTTTGATAGGAGGCGTCCGGGCCCCTTAAAATGAGGCTTCCAGGCCTTTTGAAAGGAGGCTTTCGGGTTTCTTAAAAGGAAGCATCCGGACTCTTGAAAGGAGGCTGTCGGGCTTCTTAAATAGAAGCTTCCGAGCCTATTGAAAGGAGGCTTCTAGAAAGGCCTTCGAGCCTTTTGAAAGGAACCTTCCGAGCCTCTTGAAAGGAGGCCACCATCCCCACACCCCCCCCCCTCCCCGCCCCTTAAAATGATGCTTCCAGACTGTTTGAAAGGAGTCCTCCAGGCATCTTGAAAGGAGTCATCCAAGCCTTTTGAAAGGCGGCCTTCAAGTAGCTTGGAAGAACGCTCCAGAGAAGCGTAGAAAGATGCTGCCAATCTTCTTGCAACAAAAAAAAAACCTTCATGCCCCTCAAACGAAGGCTTCCGAATTCTTGAATTCTGGATTTTAGTTAAGAAGCATAATCCTAATATATTCTTCAACATTTTGTTTCGATTTCGAAGTAGACTACATAGAAGAGTTTTTTAAATTTGTTCATTCGTTCAAGCTTTTGTAACCGTAGCCCTTGGTTGTGGAGGTCAGGATTCAATCGGCTTCGCTTTGCATATTATGTACAAGACAATGTTTCGAAATAAAAAAATACACAATTATCAGAACATTATCAATATTTTGATTGGAATGTACTAAGTCCGCCATTACGCATTTTTGTCCGAGGTACCCCCTGGGGCTAGCAAAGGTACCCCCAGAGGTACATGGACCCCAGGTTGAGAATCGCTGCCCTAGATGAAATATTTTGAAATTTTCATAGCAGACGCCTGGATATTATATATTTCGAAAGGCGAGTTTAGAATGCTTGGACATTTTTTTCGTTAATAACGGTCATAGGCACACCGTGTCAATTGATTCAAAATAGGTCGTACGACACCTCAAACTTCATGATTTTACGAAGCAATGATGGGAATGATATTTTTAGGGTGCCTGTCCCACTCGGATTCAATCCAGCCACATCGGTCACAATCCGGGGACCAACGGAATGGCCATTTTCTAAATTGATTCAAAATAGGTCGTGCGACTAAGGGGCCCTCTTTAGCCGTGTGGTAAGACGCGCGGCTACAAAGCAAGACCATGCTGAGGGTGGCTGGGTTCGATTCCCGGTGCCGGTCTAGGCAATTTTCGGATTGGAAATTGTCTCGACTTCCCTGGGCATAAAAGTATCATTGTGTTAGCCTCATGATATCCGAATTCAAAAATGGTAACTTGGCTTAGAAACCTCGCAGTTAATAACTGTGGAAGTGCTTAATGAACACTAAGCTGCGAGGCGGCTCTGTCCTAGTGTGGGGATGTAATGCCAATAAAAAAAAGAAGAAGAAGAAGAAAGTCGTGCGACAGCTCAAACTTCATGACTTTACAAACCAATGAAGGGAATGATACAAGGGCGTAGCCAGAGGGGGCAGGTTGGGGCAAAACAACTCGAAAAATTTCGGACTCAAGAATTCACACAGCTCCCCTGGGAACTTCAAAATTCGAGAATACAAACGGAATTTCCTCCCAAAAATCCGCTAGAAGTTTCTTCAGAAATTTATGACAGAAATCCTCCGATTTCGCTCCATAATTTCACTTGTAAATCTATAAGAAATTCCTTCGGAAATTCTTTCAGGAACTCTTCCTCCAGGATAACTTTCATGAGTTTTTCCGGGAATACCTCCATAAATTTAGTAGCGAAATCCTCTAGGATTTCATTCTGGAATTTTTCCCGCTATTACTTCAGAATATCCTTCAAGAATTCACCTAAAATTATCTTCGTCCATGTATTTCCTCGGAAATTCTTCCAGATATTTTCCCGGGAATTGCTTCAGGTACTTCTCCAGGGATTCCTTCAGGAATTTCTCCCGAAATTTTTCCGCGGAGTTGTCCTAGAATGCTTTCCGGACTTCACTAGAAATTTACTCCAGAATTTCATTCGGATATTAATTTGAGAGTTCTTCCAAGATATCATTTAAGAGTTCTTCCAGGAATTTATTCAGAACTAACCTCCGGGAATTCATCCGGTAATTTCTTCAGCATTTCATCTGGGAATTTCTGCATTAATTCCTCCTGGTATTTTTCCGGGAATTCCTTTAGATATTTATCCAGAAGTTCCTTCATGAACTTCTTCAAAAATTAGTTCACGACTTCCTTGTAAGAATTCTTCCGGAAGTGCTTGTGGGAGTTCCTCCGGGAGGTCTTCCAGGAGTTTTTCCAAGAGTTCCACCGGGAATCCCTTCAAGAACTCCACAGGGAATTCCTGAAGGATTTATGGCAGGAATTTCATGGGAAATGGGATTTCGGAAGTTCCTTTTGAAATTTAACTCCGAGTATACCAACGGCTGTTCCTCAGAAAATTCCTCCGGGAGTTCCAGCAGTAGCTCCTCCGGGAATTCATTCAGGTTTTGTTTTGGTAATTTGTCTACAAAATACTCCAGAAGTTCCTCGGAGAATTTCTCTGGGAGTTCCTCCGGGAGATCCTTTGAGAATTATTCCAGGAGTTCCTCCTGGAATTCTTACGGAAGTTCATTTGGGAGTTCATCCAAGAGTTCTTACGAGAGTTACTCTAGAAATTCTTCCTGTAGTTCTTTAAGAAATTCCTTCAGAAGTTTCACCGGAAACTCCTCCGAAAATTCCTCTGAAAATTTCTCCGGAAATTCCTCCAGAAATTCCTCCGGGAGCTCCTCTGGAAATTACTCCAGGAATTCCTTCTAAGAGAAACACTCAGATGAACTGCCGTAGAAACTTCCGGAGGAATGCTCATAGAAACTGCCGGTAGATCTCCCGGAGGAATTCCCATAGGAACTGTGGAAGAGCTTTTTTTTATCGAGATTTCGGTAAACTTTACCGAGTCATCGGTAATCATTACCGAGGTCTCGGCAAAAACTCAACTTTGCCGAATTTCGGTAAAATATTGACTGAATTTCGGTAAAGAAATTACAGAATTTCGGTGAAAAAATAAACAAATCTCGGCTGTTGGAAACTCGGCAAACCTTTTGCCGAGGTCTGCAAAATAATTTAAGTGTGTAAATGATCTCCTGAAAAAAGCCTGCATGATTTTCTGGAAGAGCTACTATTGGAACTCCCCGAGGAATTCCCGGATAAACACCCGGATGAATTGCCTTTGGAATTCCCGGAGGAATTCTTGAAATAACTTCCGGGAGAATTTTCAAATGAATGCCAAAAGGAACTGCCAGTGAAACTACCAGAAGAATTATCGGAAAAATTCTTGGATCATTCATCTTATAGACAAATCTCTTCTAGCTGAAACCTTTCTAGGAGTATGTAGCTGGATCATCATCATCATCAGAGGAGCTCCCAGAGAAATTCTCGGTGGAGCTTCTGAAAGAATTTCAATATAAATTTCTGAAGAAGCCTAAATGAATTCCAGGAGGAAATTCTGGAGAAATTCCCGGAAGAATTTTCAGAGGAACCCCCGTAGGATCTGCCGATAGAACTACCGGAATAATTCTCGGAGAAAATCCTGCAGGAACTCTTTGAGGAACTGCCGGTGGAATTCCCGAAGGAACTCCAGGAGGAATTTTCGGACAAACTGCTGGAGGATTTCCCAGTAGATGTCTTGAAGTTTCCACCGGAATTCTTTCAGGATTTCTTTGGGAATTAATCTAGGAATTCCTCAGAAAATTCCATTGTTGATTTCATTTACGGTATAATTTCTATATACATTTTCGGTGGAATTCCTGGGTCCCTGGATTGTGACCGATGTGGCCGGATTGAATCCGAGTGGGCCAGGAACCCTAAAAATATCATTCCCATCATTGCTTCGTAAAATCATGAAGTTTGAGGTGTCGCACAACCTATTTTGAATCAAATTAGAAAATGGCCATTCCATTGGTCCCCGGATTGTGACCGATGTGGACGAATTGAATCCGAGTGGGCCAGGAACCCAAAAATATCATTCCCATCATTGGTTTGTAAAATTATGAAGTTTGAGATGTCGCTCGACCTATTTTGAATCAATTTAGAAATGGACATTCCGTTGGTCTCCGGATTGTGACCGATGTGGCCGGAATGGATCCGAGTGGGCCACGAACCCTAAAAATATTATTCCCATCATTGCTTTGTAAAATCATGAAGTTTGATGTGTCGCACGACCTGTTTTGACTTAAAATTGTAAATAGCCACTTATTCCGGGGACAACTGACCCCAACGGAATCTGGAATAATTCTGGAACCGTACTGTGGATAGCCTCGAAACTAGTATAAATGGAAAATTGGGTTCTATCCGAATCGTTTTTACAGCAGTTTAGATTTTTGAAAGCCCTTAAGGCTCCCCTAGACCCAAGCGATTTCATCGCCGCGACGGCGACAACTAATCGTCGCAATTCCATCGTTAGGTAATGTTCCATTCACGCTTCCATACCAACGGCAACGGAATCGTAGTCGCTAAGCGATAGAATCGCGTCGCGATCGTCGGGTCGCATGTGTTTGGGGGAACCTTTAAAAACAGACGTTGGGGACGGAGAGGTTAATGAACCGGATTTCGCATGCTTGTGTGTGAAACTGCTTGATATTTATTTTCGATTCATTCAGAGTACGAATGTGAGCTGAGCAGCCGGTCACCGGGCAATGGGTTCCTGTTGATGTTACAATGATTATCAAAAAGAGTGGAAAATCCAAATACAAAATCAAAATTCTTACCCGAAATCCTCTCAAATTGCTACAATTTTTTCAATTTTTGATAACTTTCTCCATACGGACGGCACAAATAAATGCAAAATGGCGAGCACATGAATGAAAAACGGCATGGTACTTTTTTACGCATTTTCAGAATGATGATAAATTTATGAAAATGCATATTTTCTACTCCCTATTGAGAAGTTAAAAAGAAGTCATTTTATGACGGATACAGTAAAAGATATTTTAGTTACTAAAATATCTTTTGATACAGTATAATCTAATATTGAGGGAAAAGTACTAAAAAATAAAAAGAGTGTGTTGCGGTTACCGTGTAGAGTATAGTGCCTGTTGTCATTAAGGGCAAGCCACCCGGAATCCAAAACTAATCTCACTTGCGTTTTGAGGGCACCCTACTCAATACGGAAGCAACGCACAACTGTCATTTTTATTATTTCATGCATGCTGCGATGCATGAAAGCTGAAACACGATTGCTTTGTAAACGATTCTTCATGCTAGGTATAACTCAGTTTTTAATGTCTCTTAAGGTCACTCCTGACGGAATCCAAGTTCCAAAGTGCTCGCGTTTTCGGGAGCACACCACTCGATTCCGAGGCGGCGCATAACTGTCATTTTTGTTGATTTAGCTTTGCTGCGTCGCAGCATGCCTAAAATAATAAAAATGACAGTTGTACGTTGCTTCCGTATCGAGTGGTATGCCCCCGAAAACGCGAGCACTTTTAAACTTGGATTCCGTCAGGAGTGACCTTAAGAAAAATATTTATTGCTATTTTGAGTGAACGTCTAATGAACCATTTGCACCATAGTGATTTTCAAGTCCTTTGTTTGGCGCCCTTTTCTACCACGCGGAGTGTTGCTTTGGTTTTTAGGCCGTACACTTTATATCCAGGTTTTTACGCTAGCCATAAATTACCAAGGGGTGAATCAAATTTGACGTATGCCGTGAACTGAATTTTAAAAATGATATCTTGGTAGCCATGAATCAGAGTCTGAAGATCTGTCATGTTTACTTTCACCAAAACATGTTATGAAAATCGAGTCCAAATTTTCGAGGATAGATTTGTATTTCGTATGATTTCAAATATGAAACTAATTTCATTATTTCTAGGGCAATTGCAGAACTAAATATAGAATACGAAGGTTGCGATCTGGAAACTACATTTAGGAAATCCGAGAAAGGAAACTGCGAGGAAATACGAGAAAGGAAGAACGGAACATTGTATCTGTTCCACCGGATGAAAACCGTTAACCAGCACGATATAATGTAGGCTCGATGGTGGAATGAGTTTAAGTTGTTATTGGGTTATGTAATCAATTGTCGCAAGCACTAGACAAATAAAGGTCCAGATTGTTTCGCATTGGCCAATACACTATTATGAGACTTCGGATTTTTCTCTGTTTGATCTGGATGTGAAATGCGAAGTTTTAGTTTTCTTAGAATCACGAATCATGTGATGAGCCATGCCTCTTCTGTGCATGCGTGATTAGTATCCCCATGTGACATTCTCCTTGGTTAATCGTATTTAATATGGCTATCAATTAATACCTAATAGCCCATTTTTCTTGTGTAATTGTTCCCGTACTAACTGTCTCAAATAAATCTCGAATCGCATTCGTTTGAAAGTTTTGGTCATCCGTGAACATAAATAGGGGTGAATTTCAGACCGTTCTTCTTTCCATACGCTTTTTCGCGATCAGTGCATACTGCACCTACTTCACTTAAGAATTCAATTCAATAAAATGAGTGCATCTGCACTAGTTCAATAAATTATGTTCCGGCAATAGAATGATCTTCGCAAACTTGCTATTAATATTGATTACCAATCGATTATCAACAAATCAAATGTAAATAAAATTGTTACAAAATATGCAGTCATCCTGTGAAAACACACAATGAAAGAACAAAACAAATTACGTTAATTTACAATGTTATGAAAACTCATATGTGAATATGTACGTTATGTGGAAGATATTGATTTGGAAAATGTATTGGAGGTAACCACTTTCCCTTCGATGGGACTCGAACCCATGACCCTACAGTACGCTATGCGGTCGGGTCTGAGCTTGACTACCGACTGGCAAATAGCTTACACAACCTCACTTGATCAGTACCGTTGCTGATGAAGAATGTGTATAGCCGCCAGACATTCTAAATACTCACGCTCCTCTAATGTGGACGTGTACAATACACATGTGGAAGTATTGGCTTGATAAATGGATTGCGAGTGATATGACTATGCGTCCAATTTGGGAATCTCGAGCTCGTTCAGTAGCCGCTAGGTTGCGAAGGCCGACGGAAGTCCTTCGTAGCTTAGTTGGTTAAATCACCAGTCTAGCGTACTGTAGGGTCATGGGTTCGAGTCCCATCGAAGGGAAAGTGGTTACCTCCAATACATTTTCCAAATCAATATCTTCCACATAACGTACATATTCACATATGAGTTTTCATAACATTGTAAATTAACGTCCAAGTCGGGTGGTTTAATCCCCGGAAATAAGCAATTACCTTTGATTGAACCAAATTACGTTGTACAAATGATGTAGCAGCAATAGAATGTGATGGTCTTATATTATTGAAATTGTTGCCGAGATGATCAATGATTGAAAAACGTGGGAAAACATTATGATTTTTACTCCAGAAACATGCCAAGTTTATTTTTATGGACACCTAAAAAGAGTAGAAGAATTGAAAATATGTTTTAATGGAACAATTGATTGAAAGATCAAACCATTCTCTGGGATACGTTCAAATTTTGAACAAAATTATGACAGTTGTAATGTTTTCATTGAAAAATTAAACTAGTCACAGATGGCTAAGATCCATTTATAAAAATTATAGTGGACACATCATATGTCAAAAGGGGTGATTCAAAGCATTATGGCACTGTTGCGTAAAAAGCTAGATTATTTATTAAGAAAATCTAGCTTCAAGTTATTTTAAAATGTATATTCTTACTAAGTTTTCAATATACAGCAGAACTGCTCTGGCTAACAAATCTAAACAAATCAGATGATATTACTAGCTGTGAGCAAACGGCTTAAAAACCAGACGTGTTACTGGTAGTGCGAGTAAACGGCTCGATTTTTGTTTTAGCTGATATTTGAATGGTTATTCAATTAACCTGAATTTGCTGTTATAAAATAACCATTTATGTTTAGCATACTGCCGTAATCTGAAAAAGTGACGTATACGCCATTTTCCAAAAATGGTGTTTACGAGTGCTACTCATCGAGCTCTTTAACAGAAAAATGGAAAATATGCATGTTGTAAAATGGCTGTTACGTTACTTTTATAGATTACGGCAGCATAGACATGTTTATGACAATGAAATAAGTTTCTATTTCAATTGATGAATTAAATTAGTCATAGAAAACTTGAACCTTATTTTTCTCGGTTCAGCAGTGCTGGCTTTTCGCCCCTAATCATATGTTGCTCGAGAGTTGTGCGTTGCTTCCGTATTGAGTAGAGTGCCCATTGGAAACACGAGTAAAATTAGTTTTGGATTACGGGAGGCTTGTCCTTATAGAGATTGTATTCTATATCTGATCATTCGAATGACAGGTGTTCAAAAAAAAAATGAAAACATTAATGAGAATATGTAACAGGAGGATATATAATATGAGGATAAAACATACAAAAAACAACAAGAGCGGTTTTCGTGATGTTTTTATAACAATTGGACAATAGAAAGAGGGGTTGTCTCAGTGAGCGTTACGTAAATTAAGGGGGGAGTCTCGTCACGCGTTACTTGCTGTTATATGAGGGGCGAGGGGGTTCAAAATATCGATTTTTAGCGTTACGTAATTCACAAACCTAAACCAAAGTGGATAAGCGTTTTTGGGCATGGCCGGAATGGGTTCGATGATGCACGGGCTTGGTGGTCATATGGCTACCGCTTCTGCCTCATACGCAGGAGGTCGTGGGTTCAATGGTAGGCCCGTTCCATTCTCCTACTTTGTATTTTTTCATATATTTCTCATGTTCTAGCAATCGCTAGGTAACTGTTAGAATTCGAAATGAGCAAAAAAGTTCGTTTCTGCATCCAATTACAATACTACAGCATCCTTTCATTACTATCACATTGGCAACCCGTTAACCAAGACGAACCTCTGCCATAAAACCTAACCCCTAGATTCCAATAAAATTCCGCAGAAACTCGTGGCGAGTGCAGAGGTGTTCTCGGCTTGCAGTGGGCGAATGACTGCATCATCAAATCCTTCCCATTCCCGATGACCGTGAGGACGTGGCCAGCGCCGTTATCGACTTTCCAAAATACTAGAGCTCTCGGACTGTGCACATTGAGGTTGGAGTGCAAATCTCATGCTTCCATCCATTGGTTCCCTGTGCAATTGCGATTGTTCTGGTCGATCACGGAGTAGCAACTACGAAATGCACGGTCATCCTGCTAAAAAAATGGCCAGAATAGGTTCGATGAGTGGAAGCCGGAAATCAATGTTTGGCGCCATTTTTTGAATTCAAGACGGCACACTTCCGGTTAGAGCTGTGCTTCGCCGCCGACGATTTTTTCACCGTTGGCACCGTAGAAAACTAATCGGTGTGCAGCCGTTTGAAAATTGAACAATTATGCAGCATTTATTCTCATTTCCTTAAAATCTATTAATCAAAATCGATGGATGGTTGGTTACATAGTCCCAGCTACAGCATGAAGATGATTTCTAGTTTGAAACAAGCACACAAAAAAAATAATATCAATAACTTTTGGTTATAAGAAGTTTTTCTTGCTTTAATGGAACATTCGAGTTTCAGAGGAATTCCTTTTACTTCTATACGTTTCAGGAATTTGCAGAGGAATTCCTTTGAGGAACTTATGAAGGCATTTCATTGAGAAACACTCGGAAGAATTTCTGGAGGATATTTTTAGTGTTTTTGGGGTTTCAAAATCGGGTCGAAAACGTGATAAAATTGGGGGTAGACAAAATCCGGGAGTGACAAAATCGGGTCAAAATTGAAAGGGTTTCCGATCGTTTTATCAAACCGGCCGTTTTAAATTTCAAAATAACGCCAAACATCGATTTCCGGCTTCTTTTCATCGAGCCCATTCCGGCAATACCCATATTGTATGGAGTTTTGTACTCTGCAAAACGATCGATCCCACATCCATAAATCTATTCTACGTGTTTTCCATTCAAAAACTCAAAGATACAGCCCATTCGGATTGAAGGCATCATCGTTATATACCCAATCCAGTCCAATAGACACATACGCATCATGTAAATCTAATTTTCTCAAATACGAGATGTTCATGGTACTCCAAAACGCTCCCAAGTTCAACTCAAAGTATCCACCGGACAACCAAGGCTTTTTACAAAACGTTCCCAAGTTCAACCTAAAATATCTACCAGACAATCAAGCCTTTTTGCAATGCTCTTATCTTTAGCATATGTTTAATATGTCCAATAGAAATAATGTAAACCCAATTTTCTGGAACACGAGGTGTTCATGGTACTCCAAAACGTTTTCGAGTTCAGTTCAAAGTATTTACTAGATGAATCATGACTTTGGCAATGTCCTCATCGTTAGTGTGTACCAAATTCAGTTCAAATAGCATAGGATCCAATCATTTTAGATTCGTTCAAGTATATAACATGTTCTGAACTCCAAGGCGTTTTGAAGACCTTGAAATAGTTTACGTTTATTCAAAACTCGATCTATTTATGTCTTCTGATCACATCATAGATATTTTTTTACATATATTTCAACTTAGGACATTTTGTTTGTAAACATGTTTCTTGATGCATTCGAGGATATGTACTCCAGAATAGTTTGGACGGCCTAGTTCCGAAAAAGTATTTCAACGATTTTTCAGTTATATCAGAACGCTAGATAACAATGTAATCCTTCGTCCTGAACTAATAAAGACCAAACAAACTCACATCTTGTCACTTTTTTTTTCGATGAGAGGAAGTCGGTGAAGAGAACCCCATCTTGTTAGTTACGGCCTTATTATCGTTAGTGCTCGAAATATTATAGATGTAACATTTGACCAAAAACTATCCCAAGTAAGTTTACTTAAAAATAATTAAATCTCTAAAAAATGATTGAATTTTCTTGTTGATAAAACCAGAATAATTTTGTTGACGAAATCGGAGCGTGATAAAATCGGAACGTGATAAAATCGCAACATAGGGTATCTGTTCCTATATCAATAACAATAAGGCAATGTGCATATGAAATGCATTGATTTCTCATCCAATAATCAAGAAACATGAGAATAATTATGCTCGGCTCATGTAATTTTTTATTGAAAACAATTTGGTAACTTCAAAAATGAAATTTTCATCACATTATAGAAGTATTTAGCTAAAAAACATCATCACCGCCATGCACCTATTTCAATAACATTCAAAAACAGTTAATCCTATGACTGTACCTATATCAATAATACTGTTTCCAACATAAAATACGCACACTATTACTTGTGTGTATACGTTACGATATGATTGCAGTGATGCCGAATTCTTCAATGTTTTGTAATTGAGTTAAAATATAATTACAAAACTGCTGTTTTTGTTGCTGTTTTACATCTTATCAGTTCAATTTTGTGTTTGTCACAATTTATTTTTTCGATATAATTTATTTTACAAACATAAGAGTTGAATTTCACAGTGAAAGTTCAATCAAGCGCTTTGAAATAAAAATCTAGGTCGGCAACCCTTGAGAGTACTGCAAGCCATGTAAACAGTTTGGAATACGGACAAGGATAATTTAGACGTTGTTCGAAATAAACCTATATCAAACTATAGGAAATCGCGTTGGTTTTTAAAATATAATTATGTTCATAGTGAAAATGTGATGTGCTTTATGTGCTGTGAAGTGAATTTTGAAGGGATAGAATTGTTTTAGCTTGAAATTGAGTGGAAAACAACGGCGTGAAAACAGATGAATCTGCTAGTAGCAATCGAGCAGTGCATCAAACCATCAGTTCAGAGGTAGGAAAATGAAAATAAAAGTGCTTTATAATTTTATAATTTTATCTTTTAATAATTTGATTCTTGTGAATTAAATCATTACTTAAACAAAATCTTGAATAATATTCCAAACATTCACGAATGTGTTCCATCCATTATCTTGTACATACGATGTGAGAAAGTGTAATTAAATTGATTTTTTATTTGGTTTATCAACGGTTGGGATTAATATATGTATGTATATTTATCTGAAACGCTTGGTTTTCGCCTGCGATGGAAGCGTACGTGGCAAAGTGAGGAGAATGTCAAGAATTAATTAATGATTTTTCGCTAAGCCTCCATCATTTGGAATACATTTTCAGTCTTATCACTGCACTGCTACCCTCGCATTCGTGCTGCTGTGTCCACTTCACTGCATCAAATTTTGTCGAACCGCTCTTTGCAAAATCCCGACCAAAATGGCTCGGGCGCAGTAAGTAGTAGTAAAATCTATTTTTATTTCCCAAATTTTTGTGAGGAGAGTGTTGAGGATCATCCTCAGGAACTTATTTTGAACTCGTTGGAGTTTCAGATGATGAGTTTTTGCGCAGCTCTCCCTGTTACTTATGTTCTTCGGACCTCCTTACAGAAACGCAGATTTTTCTTGGTTGCGTATCTTAAAGCTATAAATCAATTTTATTAGATGAATATTCGAGTTCTCAGATTACATCTACTCACATTCGGTCGCCTCTACGTATTCAAGCTCAGCTGATTTTTGCGCCTTTTCCAGTAAGGTAATGTACTAGACCTAATTACAACATAGTTATGAGAAACACCGAATTGCTGGTATAGAACAAATCCTACTTACAGTGCCAGTAGTAAGAATACCGGAACCTGACCAATAATATAAGTTTCACTTCTATAAATTCTGGGATGTCGATCTCCTACTTTTAGGTTACCTTGAGGAAACATTAGATTATTTGATTATCGATATAGGCTAAATCCATATAAACTCACAGTATTGCTAACAGGAAAGTAGATCAAGTTCAGAAGCGAAATACCAGTGAAAAATAATATTATTACGTTTATGAATTCAATTTACGAAACTACAATATTCATATAGGAGCCACGTTATCAAAGCATCACTTTGTTATCATCTGTTTTCGCTATTCCATGACATTCGTTTCGCTGCTGTCGAGGTTGACGGTTGACGTTGACGGTATCCCTTTGTTGAGAGAGCCGGATTGCCGGAGGGATATTGGCCGTGCTGCCAGTGGTCGCAACATCCCCCGACCCGTGACGCACTTCCGGTGTACCTACCGACTCTGCGTTACCATTACCTTGCACCTGGAGTACTGCCAGCTTGGAAACTGGTCGCCGGAACACGCCTTCCGTTGTCTGTACCCAAGCCTGACGAATCCGGCCATCGCGTCCAGGGATCGTCGTTATGACCCGGCCTCTCAACCATCCGTTGCGTTGACCTTCGTTTACAATCAGCACGAGATCGTTCTTTTCCAGGTTTTTCGTCTCGCCGAACCACTTGGTCCTATTAGCGAGAGTCGGCAGATATTCGTTCATCCATCGACGCCAGAATTGATCCATAAGCTGCCTAGCCATGTTCCAATTGGTACGGGTCACTCTTGTTGGTTCCGCTAGTGTTGTTGGAGGCTGGATGACACCGTTCGAGCTCAACAGGATAAAGTGATTCGGAGTTAGTGCTTCCTGGCTGGGGCTTTCTAGAGGAATTGAAGTTAACGGTCTAGAATTTACTATAGATTCGGCCTCGGCAATAACCGTTAACAGGGTTTCGTCGTCCGGGTTACGATCGCTACATAAAGAGCCTAAGGCCACCATCGTCGGTACCTGCATGCCAATCACAATACGCCACAGGTTGTTTTCTGCTTTTATCAGCTCTTCTTGTTTCAAATGACCGGTGACCAGAATTTGCTTCTTACTTTTGCGATAGCAATTTCCAACGTAACGGTAAACGTAAGCTGCTACTCTCAACAGCCGTTCCCATTTGGAGAACCGATTGAACCGATAAATATCCTCAATTTGTCGTTGTTGTTGGTGAAGCATACAAGGCCGTATGTCTTCATCTGTCTCCAACGACTTCGTAGAATTTTGCTCTGGCCATTTGGTCTCTAGTTGGTAGAGGAAATCGGGCCCTTGGAGCCATCGAGTGGTGCAATCAGTGCTGGGTCCCCTTCCCCACTTGGTTGCCTCGTCGGCCGGATTAAGCTGAGTAGGAACATATCTCCAATCCTTGGATTCCGTCTTGTTTAAAATTTCCCCTACTCGGAATGCCACAAATTGCCGGTACCGACGTTGCTGGGACTGAATCCAGGCCAGCGTGGTTTTCGAGTCTGTCCACATTACTCGATTGCAGATTGGTAACGTGTGGTACCCCATCACTGCCTTGGAAAGCCTTGCCCCCAGAAGTGCCCCCATCAATTCCAGGCGTGGCACTGACAATGCTTTCAATGGTGCTACTTTCGCCTTCGCCATAGCTAGTGTGACGTACGTTTTTCCTTTAATTATGGCTCGGAAGTAGGCCGCGCAAGCATATGCATCCACGCTCGCATCCGTAAAAACATATAGGTCCACCATACCGATCCCCGTGGATGAGAATTCTGGAAGTAGGCTCGGAAAAGTTTCATCTGACCTACCTTCTTGAACAGCTTTATCCATCGCGACCAGCGCGCATGTACAGCTTCTGCGATCTCTTCATCCCATTTGGTTTGGTCGCGCCAAGTATCCTGGATGATCATTCTTCCCTGGATCGTTATATGTGAAAGGATACCTTGTGAGTCAAATAAACTCATGACGCAACGCAGTACGTTTCTCTTCGTTGGTACAATGCCGTCCAGCTGAAGCTCCGTGGAAAACATAAGGACGTCTTCATCCGGTATCCACAAAAGTCCTAGGACTCGTTCTACTTCACCTTCTGAATCGATTTTGATGATTTGCTGCTGTGGATTTTCGGAATCCCCGACCATTTGCAGAAGTTCATTGCAGTTTGAATGCCAATTTCTAATCTGGAATCCTCCCCTTGCGTGCACCTTTTTAACCTCGAGTGCTACCTTGATTGCTTCCTCTACCGTATCGAAACTGTTGAGATAGTCATCAACATAGTGCTTTTCTATTATTGCCTTCGCAGCCTCTGGAAACTCTGCCTTATGCTCATGCGCGTTGAGGTTCTTAATGGGCTGTGCTTGACAGGGTGAGCAGGTAGTCCCAAAATATCCAACTTCCATCACAAATGTCTTCACAGGTTGCGACAGGTGGTCGCGATAAAGGAATCTTTGGCTGTGCATTCAGATCGCCGCAAACGGCTAGTGGTCTCTCCGAAATTTGCACAACACCGAAGCGAGGGGAGTTAACAAATCTGGCCCCTTTAGCAGCATGCTATTCATGGAGATATCTCCGACCTTCGCCGCGGCATCCCAGACCAGCTATATTTAACTTGGTTTCTTTGGTTTTCTCACGGCGCCCAATGGCAAATACCACACTCCGCGTGGATCGATAAATTCTTCCTCCTGTTTCGTTACTTCGTGATAGTAGTTGCTCTCCAGGTACTCTTTGATCTGCCGCTGTACACTGTCCTTCAGCTCAGGGTCTTTTTTCATCCGCCTTTCAAAGCATTCTAGGCGACGCATTGCCATAGGAAAGCTGTTGGGAAACGCCACGTTGTCATGCCGCCACAATAGACCAGTCTCAAATCTGTCCGAAACACGTTTTGTCGTTTGTTCCAGCATCCATCGAGCCCGTTTGTTTTCTTCCGATTCTGGTCCTTTGTCTGCTGAAATGCCAATACTCTCAATCGTGAAGTGTCGTTTGACCAGGTCGTGCAAATCTTGATCGGTTTGGTATTCTCGTCGGCACTCGCACACGTGCAGCGTGAAGTTCATCGTCTTCTCTTCCTCAGTTGTGTACCCATAGATCGACCAACCGAGACGAGTTTTACAAGCCAGTGGATCGCCTAATTGACCTTCGCGTAGGTTTAGTGTTGCTGTAAGACTGGCGTTATTCGACCCAATCAGAATACCCGGTGTGACCCTTTCGTAGCTACTGATTGGAAGCCCTCGGAGATAAGTGTGCTGTCGCGCTATTTCTTTATAATTGAGCGTTTGCCTAGGCAGATTGAGACTGGCAACTGTTCTTACGTCATTCATAACAAACTTTCCGCTTTTTCCTTCCCCGGAGATCATAAGCTGTACCCGCTGAGAATTCGGTTCCTGTCGAGTCACGTTGCTCGTCCACGTGAGACAAAGGGGTAGAGATTCACCATCGTCTATACCTAATCGCTCTGCAATAGACTGTTCGACCAGTGTCATATCTGATCCGTCATCTAGGAAAGCGTAGGTTTCCAAAGAGTTCCCTTTCCAGAATAGCTTCACGGGAATGATCCGGAATAACGTTGATTGCTTAGTTGCATGATGCGCATTCCAACCATCTCCTGACTGCTCATTCTGCTTAACTGACTTCAAGGCTTCCTTAGGTGAGAGTTGATGTTTACGAGCACCATTGTGCAACAATTGGTGGTGTCGTTGCTGACACCCATCCACACCGCAAACAGTCTGCAACTTACATGGCCGTCGTCCATGTTTCCCTAGACATGTTCGACAAAGATGATGATCTTGAATCGTCTTCCAACGGCTATCAGTTCCCCATTTCTTGAATACGGCGCAATCTTTTACTTTGTGATGAGATCCGTTGCACGCCAGGCAACGAACTTCCTTAATTTCCTTCTTATCCGACTCCTCTTCTTGTTTGTACTCTTTCATTTGCAACTCGCTCATTGCGTGAGTATTAAGAAAGTTCTTGTCTCTACTACGCTCCTGTCGCGCCGATTTCGTCGGCTTGGTATCTGAAGTAAATGTAACGTCGGAAGCAGCGGCTACAAGCATAGACATGAATCCCGCAAACGTGCGTAGATCGACCGCCAGGAACTGTTGCTTGTAAAGCGCCCAGTTTAGACGCTGCTGTGCTGGTATTTTCTCGACTAATTCACGTAGAAGGACTGGGTTACACAGGTGTGCTACTTGACCAGTTGCCTCAATGTGGTCGCATAAATTCTGGACCGCCATTCCAAAAGTGATCAGCGACTCTAACTTATCAGGCTTCGGCGAGGGAGTATCGCGTACCTTGTCCAGAAGCGTTTGAATAATTAGTTCTGGTCGTCCGTATAACATATACAGGGTAGACATTACTTGGGGAACACACGCCGGTAGAAGAAGACGACTCTTCACTGCATCAAAGGCTTTACCCTGTAGTGCACGTTGGAGGCGTGCCAAGTTTTCTACTTCAGAATACCCACACGCATTTGTCGAATTCACATAGGCGCTGTAAAATAACGGCCAATCTTCTGGATCTCCACGAAATGGGGGAAGATCTCTTGACATTACCTGTCTTGCCAGCAGCTGATTTTGCGTAGGGCCCACCGCGACTGGTAGTGGAGGTGCCCTTGCCGCCGCGTTCATGAACGGGAATAGTAGAGCGGGTTTACAGTAGGTTCCCACCCAAATAAGCCTGGGAGAAAAGGGTGCTGGTTCATACCTGGGAACATTGCTGCCACCGACATTCCACCGTAGGATTGTGCTTGCGGAATCGAAGCTGTTGGTACTGTTGGACAGGCTGTCACTACATTTGTCAAGTGAGTGTTTCTTAATCCGTACATCGGAGAAATTTGATTATTAATTGAAAACGTACTATGTTGACGAGTTTGCCCAATAGCAGTTTGCGGATATCCAAGCAGGTGAGTAGATGGCGTCGTGGGAACACTAGCTGAAGACGGAACTGTAGAAATCTCTCGCATTACTCGGAATGCCCAGAATTACTGACGGAAGAGTCTGATCCAATATATTCCGATTTGCTAAGCCCGCAGTTGTCGGAGTAGAACTATTGTTCAGCAGGGCCATATCAGGTGTAGTTACCACTGCTCCCATGCTTACTGGTGTGATAGACAGATTTTCCATCTCGCCTATCATCCTTCCCAGCCAGTTTCCTCCGCTATTTGTACCAACTGCCACGGGTTGCTCCTTAACTGGTGCGCCAGCGATGACTCCTTGCATTGCATTATCCGCAATTTGGGCCAGTATTGCCTTCTGTTTTTCCAACTCCCTTTTGTGGTTTTCCTCCATCTGCAGCTCGAGCGACATTCGCTGTTGCTGAACCCAAAGAAGATTTGCTCTAGCTTCTTCCGTTAGCAATGATTGACCGTAGCTTGTCGCACCTGTCGTGGTGATCGGTTGAAATCCGGGTGGAACCACTGAGATACCAGGAAATAAGCCAGATGAAGCGAACGATGACGCGGCGGCATGCGCTTCGGAAGCGGACAGTGGACTTCCGATGTTCGTTGTCAGCGACACCATGGGAGAAAATGACGCTACGGTCGAGAACGATACAGTGCCTCCAGTCGTTAGCACGTTGGAAACCGAGGCTGACGTGTTAGGGGTCTCAGTCACCGCAATGTCGCTTCCAGTCAACTCGTCGATTCGTGTTGATGAAGGCAGCCCCGAGCACCTTGCACACATCCAGCTAACATTAGCTACAGCCGACGTCACTCCCACGCAGCGGTAATGGTACCACTCTTGGCATACTGCGCAAAATACCATGTCGTCCTCGCTGTTCGATTTCCGGCATATGTTGCAATCGTAGAGCTCCGTTTCAGGCATCTCTTTCTACCGCACTCAGGCGAATCTTTAAGCTTTTGTTACTTATGTTCTTCGGACCTCCTTACAGAAACGCAGATTTTTCTTGGTTGCGTATCTTAAAGCTATAAATCAATTTTATTAGATGAATATTCGAGTTCTCAGATTACATCTACTCACATTCGGTCGCCTCTACGTATTCAAGCTCAGCTGATTTTTGCGCCTTTTCCAGTAAGGTAATGTACTAGACCTAATTACAACATAGTTATGAGAAACACCGAATTGCTGGTATAGAACAAATCCTACTTACAGTGCCAGTAGTAAGAATACCGGAACCTGACCAATAATATAAGTTTCACTTCTATAAATTCTGGGATGTCGATCTCCTACTTTTAGGTTACCTTGAGGAAACATTAGATTATTTGATTATCGATATAGGCTAAATCCATATAAACTCACAGTATTGCTAACAGGAAAGTAGATCAAGTTCAGAAGCGAAATACCAGTGAAAAATAATATTATTACGTTTATGAATTCAATTTACGAAACTACAATATTCATATAGGAGCCACGTTATCAAAGCATCACTTTGTTATCATCTGTTTTCGCTATTCCATGACATTCGTTTCGCTGCTGTCGAGGTTGACGGTTGACGTTGACGGTATCCCTTTGTTGAGAGAGCCGGATTGCCGGAGGGATATTGGCCGTGCTGCCAGTGGTCGCAACACTCCCAGACCGGCATGACGTAATCGATCACAGGGAGGATGATTTGCTTGTAAACAGCAAGCTTATTTTTCAAGGACAATGACGAACGACGGTTGATCAAGGGTACAGCCGTTTCAACAAAACGTTACACTTCGTCACCGTCTTGTCAACCTGTTGCCTGAATATAAGCTTGCTGTCGAGGGTCAAGCCAAGGTAATTGACCTCATTGACCCATTCCACAGTCGTGCCATTGAGGATGATTTTATAGTCCCCAGGCGGAACATGTTTAGGGAATTTAGAGTGGGGGAAAATGATGACCTGGGTCTTCGTCGCGTTGATACAGATCTACCAGCTGGTTAGGTACTCTATCAGGGCATCCAGGCCTCGTTGGAGTTTTACCGTTGTAGACGATGGAGGTGTCATCTGCGACCAGAGACAGAATGCCGCCTTCTGGAGGTTCTGGCATGTCGGAGGTGAACAGATTGAAAAACAGGGGCCCGAGGATACTGCCCTGGGGAACGCCTGCGACGATGTTGTGCGCATTGGAACTCGCTCCGCTGATTGAGACCCGGAATGTCCTTACCGACAGGTAATTGTTAATGATTTTCACCAGGTAGCTGGAAAGATTGTAGCGATGTGGTTTGCACACCAGGCAGTGGCGTAGCCAGATAATTGGCCTGGGGGGGGGATGGTGGTTTCCAAACATTTTTTTTCGGAAAAAAAAATTCTTCTAAAAATTTTGTCTCTGGGGGTTTATGTCCAAAACCACCCCCGTGGCTACGCCACTGACACCAGGCCATAATGCCATAAATTGTCAAATGTCTTCTCGACATCGAGTGAGGCCATGTTGGATGTTTTTGAGACAAACTTGTTCCGTCTGAGGACGTTGGTAACTCGAGTCAGTTGGTGTACGGTTGACCGACCGCGTCGGAAACCAAACTGTTCCTCGAGCAAGATGTTGAGATTTTCGGCAGACTCAAGTAATCGATGATGAATAGCTTTTTCGAATAGCTTGAATAATCCTGAGAGAAGGCTGATGGGACGATCACTTTTGGGGGAGGATCCTTTTCAGGCTTACGGATGGGGATGACTTTCGCTGACTTCCAGGACGATGGAAAGTAGCTGAGTCGGAGGCACTGATTAAAGATCAGCGAGAGGTGCTCAAAGAACGGAGCACTCATGTGTTTGAGCTCAAGATTCAGAATGTTATGGAAACTTGGGGGCTTCATGTTCTTCGATGATTTGATATAAGCCGTCAATTCGCCTGCGGAGATCTCCAACTCCTCCGAGAAGTTGTTGGGAATAAAATGGATGTTGTTAGCATGCTCATGAATGGCTGCTTCGTGTGGACTGATGATGTTCTGTCCAAGTTTGTGCGAGCTGACAAAGTGACGACCTGTTTCAGCGACCTTCCCAGCGGTCGGGTCTGAGTTTGACGACCGACTGGCAAATAGCTTACACAACCTCACTTGATCAGTACAGTTGCTGATGAAGAATGTGTACAGTACAGCCGCCAGACATTCTAAATACTCACGCTCCTCTTATGTGAACGTGTACTATACACATGTGGTAGTGTTGGCTTGAGAAATGGATTGCGAGTTATTTGACTATGCGTCCAATTTGGGAATCTCGAGCTCGTTCAGTAGCCACTAGGTTGCGAAGGCCGACGGAGGTCCTTCGTAGTTTAGTTGGTTAAAGCACCAGTCTAGCGTACTGTAGGGTCATGGGTTCGAGTCCCATCGAAGGGAAAGTGGTTACCTCCAGCTCCAATATATTTTCCAAATCAATATCTTCCAGATAACGTACATATTCACATATGAGTTTTCACAGCAATTTCTTGTTAGACAAAGTTGTAGCCACATTTAAGCGCTATAAGTTCGCCATACTTGATAGTTGATAGCTAACTACTGAAAAAAGTTCTGGGAAAATTATAAAAAAGAATGCAAATGACATTTTACATCACTGTTCGCGTCTTTCACAGGCATCGTTGCATTCATCTTCGCCCCGCTTAAGCGAAGCGAGATATCGTAGAGGAGGCGAATGTCCCCGGTTGCGGCGGCTCTCTCCTTCGTCGGCCAGACAGTCTGCCCACGCTCGCTTGTCCCGTCGACATGAGCGTTTTACTTCCTTCTCAAGAGCCGAGTATCGTTGACGGGCTAAGAATTTGGTTCCTCTGGTTTTTGATCGCTCTATCGCGGCTTTGGCTTCTCTTCGCTCCTCTATCTTTCTCCAGGTTTCATCGGTGATCCATTTTTTTTCTCTGGGTGCGCAGTTCGCCCAGATTGTTCTCGCTGGTGGCGATGAAGGCATTCTTGATGGCGGTCCATTGGTCTTCCACGCTGCCACCTTCCGGAATATCTGCAGCACGCGTATCCAGTTCTTCAACGAAGGACCGTTTCACCGTGGCATCTTCTAGTCGGCGTGTGTTGAACCGTCATCCAACTCTCTCCTCCTGCCGACGAATCCGCGCAATGCGTAGGCGTATTTCGCCGATGAGGAGGTGATGGTCAGATGCGATATCGGGACTACGTTTATTCCGTACATCAAGAAGGCTCCGTTTCCATTTTCCTAGCAGCACTACACAGACCGATTTGGTTGCAGCAACTTAAATACGACCAAATTCAATTGTATGTAACATGTGTGTTGCTCGGGTTGTTGCATGAATGCAAAGCTGACCTTTGGTAGTTCCTTACAGCTCAAATGGTACAGCATAGATTCACTTATAATGACTGTCAGTGTTATGCTGAATCATTGTCAGGCGATAATGATTGCAATTTTCATGTGAAAACTTCTCACGTGAAAACAGTAGCCGGCGACAACTTCTCAGATTATGTACTCAAACGATAATATACACAGAATTTTCATTCAAACATTAATGTTTACTATGATCAGCTAATTGTCAACAGTCCCGTTATATCTTCTATTTGGCGTTATGGTATCATGGTAGTAAGGAAAAAGTGTTCAAAATGTAACGGTAATTGCTTCAAATCAAGATACGATTTTCAAACGATTCTTTATCGCTGGCGAGTTTTTATCACATGATAATTCAAAAGTAAGATCGCGGATGAGTTTGATCATCCTTGATTTTTTGAAAATTTTATTTTTTCCAACACCGGTGACTGTTATCGTCTTTCATGGCAGACTAACTTGATTCACTTCGTATTTCTCTTACACATGAAATCGTTATCAAAGGCTTTTCTATACTAAAACTTATTCTTTTATTCTGAGCATGACTTTCTTTTCCTATCTCCCAAAACAGGCAAAATCGTCCAGGGCCACGTGTTGAGTGCCGCCGGCATCGCATTCCAGAACCAAAACCTACGCAATCTGGTTGCTGAAGTTTCTCTCTCCAGGGCGGTCTCCTACAACGAGTCAGGATCGCCCCGAATTTGTGCCATCGATTGCGGGCTCAAGCTGAATCAGGTCCGATGCTTCATCAGTCGGGGAGCTCGCGTCGACGTTGTCCCGTGGAATGCCCAACTGAATCCGGAGAACTACGATGGTCTGTTCCTGAGCAACGGCCCCGGAGATCCAATCATGTGCAAGGACACCGTTGCCAACATTCGGCAGCTGCTGGGGGAGGGATCGGTAGTGAAACCGATCTTTGGGATATGTTTGGGGCATCAGCTGCTTTCCACGGCTGCGGGATGTAAGACCTACAAGATGAAGTACGGAAATCGGGGTCACAATCTGCCGTGCATTCACAAGGGAACCAAGCGGTGTTTCATGACGTCACAGAATCACGGATTTGCGGTGGATGCGTCGCGACTACCCGCCGGTTGGGAAGAACTGTTTACAAATATAAATGACCATACAAACGAAGGAATCGTTCACACAACCAAACCGTACTATAGTGTTCAGTTCCATCCGGAGCATACAGCAGGACCTGAGGACTTGGAAGTATTGTTTGACGTATTTTTAGACACTGTCAATGCATATAAGGCTTCGGGATCGGATAATCAAACAGTGAAAGAGCGGCTGAACAAAGCATTGGCTTATCAGCCCAAGCAGGAGATCGATACGACTCGTCCGAAGAAAGTGTTGATTCTAGGATCCGGAGGGTTGTCGATTGGTCAAGCAGGCGAATTCGATTATTCTGGGTCACAAGCTATTAAAGCGTTGAAGGAGGAGCGGATTCAAACCGTGTTGATTAATCCGAACATTGCGACCGTGCAGACATCCAAGGGCTTGGCCGATAAGGTTTACTTCTTGCCATTGACGCCGAATTACGTAGAGCAGGTAATCAAGGCTGAGAGACCAGGAGGAGTTCTACTAACGTTCGGTGGTCAAACCGCCTTGAACTGTGGTATTGAACTGCAGAAGGCGAAAATTTTCGAGCGATATAACGTTAAGATCATGGGAACTCCAATCACTTCGATCATTGAAACCGAAGACCGGAAGATTTTTGCGGATCGAGTGGCTGAAATCGGAGAAAAGGTTGCACCATCGGACGCAGTGTATTCGATTCAGGAAGCTCTCGACGCCGCAGAAAAGATTGGCTACCCTGTGATGGCTAGAGCAGCATTTGCTTTGGGGGGTCTCGGGTCTGGTTTTGCCAATAATCGGGAGGAGCTGAAGGTGTTGGCACAGCAGGCGTTAGCCCATTCGACCCAATTGATCATCGATAAATCCCTCAAGGGTTGGAAGGAAGTTGAATATGAAGTGGTACGCGATGCGTACGACAACTGTATTACCGTTTGTAACATGGAGAACGTGGATCCGCTGGGAATCCATACCGGAGAAAGCATCGTGGTTGCTCCCTCGCAAACTCTGTCCAATCGCGAATACAACATGCTTCGTACAACGGCGATTAAGGTTATCCGTCACTTCGGAGTTGTCGGAGAATGCAACATCCAGTACGCGTTGAACCCATTTTCCGAAGAGTACTACATCATCGAGGTAAATGCTCGTCTCTCCAGAAGTTCGGCCCTGGCCAGTAAAGCAACCGGATACCCATTGGCTTATGTGGCGGCGAAGCTCGCTCTATCCATTCCTCTACCGGAGATCAAAAACTCAGTGACGGGAGTTACGACAGCGTGTTTCGAACCCAGCCTGGATTACTGCGTAGTCAAAATGCCGCGATGGGATCTTTCCAAGTTTGCCAGGGTAAGCAAACATATCGGAAGTTCTATGAAAAGTGTTGGCGAAGTTATGGCAATCGGACGGAAGTTCGAAGAAGCTTTTCAGAAGGCATTGCGAATGGTGGACAATGTGAATGGTTTTGACCCGTACTTGATAAAAATGAACGAACAGGAGTTGAAGCAACCGACTGATAAGCGAATGTTTGTACTGGCGGCAGCGTTGAGAAAGGGTTATACGGTTGATCAAATCTACGAGTTGACCCAGATTGACCGATGGTTTCTGGTGAAAATGAAAAATATTATCGATTTTGGACAGCGGCTGGAAAAGTTATCGGCGATACCGGAGAAGGATATGCTTTTGGAAGCCAAAAAGATCGGTTTCTCTGATAAGCAGATCGCGGAGTTGATCAAGAGCACGGAGCTGGCGGTTCGGATGCAGCGTAAAGATACGGGAGTGTTGCCGTTTGTAAAGCAGATAGATACGGTGGCAGGAGAATGGCCAGCGTCTACAAACTATCTATATTTAACGTACAATGCTACCAATGACGACCTTGACTTCCCCGGACAGTACACAATGGTTATCGGATCGGGTGTCTATCGTATTGGAAGCTCGGTAGAATTCGATTGGTGTGCTGTTGGGTGTTTACGAGAGTTGCGGAATCTCGGGAGAAAAACTATTATGGTCAATTACAATCCGGAAACTGTTAGTACGGATTACGACATGTGCGATCGTTTGTACTTTGAGGAGATTTCCTTCGAAGTAGTCATGGATATTTACGATATTGAACAACCGGACGGAATTATTCTTTCAATGGGTGGTCAACTTCCGAATAACATCGCCATGGATTTGCATCGTCAACAGGCAAGAATTCTGGGAACATCGCCCGAATCTGTGGACGGAGCTGAAAATCGATTCAAGTTCTCCCGTATGTTGGACAGAAAAGGCATACTTCAGCCTCGCTGGAAGGAGTTGACTAATCTTCAATCAGCGATTGACTTTTGTGAAGAGGTGGGCTATCCCTGCCTGGTCCGACCATCTTACGTACTATCTGGAGCTGCTATGAATGTTGCCTATTCCAACCAGGACCTGGAAACATATTTGAAGCATGCCTCCGATGTAAGCAAAGAACATCCGGTGGTGATCTCCAAGTTCTTAGTCGAGGCTAAAGAAATCGACGTAGATGCTGTGGCTGCGGATGGTGAGATCCTGTGTATGGCCGTTTCTGAACACGTCGAGAACGCTGGTGTTCACTCCGGTGATGCTACGTTGGTAACTCCACCACAGGACATCAACCACGAAACTTTGGAACGCATCAAACAAATCGCTAGGGATATTGCTGCTCTATTGGACGTAACGGGACCATTCAACATGCAGCTTATTGCGAAGAATAACGAACTTAAGGTGATCGAGTGCAACGTGAGAGTATCGCGATCCTTCCCATTCGTGTCCAAAACGTTGAACCACGATTTTGTAGCGATGGCCACGAGGGTAATCGTCGGGATGAGTGTGGAACCTGTAGATGTGCTGCATGGGTGTGGAAAGGTGGGCGTCAAGGTTCCACAGTTCAGTTTCTCCCGTTTGGCCGGAGCAGATGTGATGTTGGGGGTGGAAATGGCATCGACCGGCGAGGTGGCTTGCTTCGGAGATAATCGATACGAGGCGTACCTCAAAGCAATGATGTCAACCGGTTTCCAGATACCGAAGCGAGCCATTTTGCTTAGCATTGGCAGTTTCAAGGTTAGTCTGAAAGTGGATTGTCTCGATGTAGAAACTGTTCAAAAGGTTCAATATTTTGCAGCACAAAATGGAACTTTTGCCTTGCATCCGTATCCTGCACAAGATGGGATACAAGCTATACGCTTCGATGGGAACCGGAGATTTCTACACCGAACATGGCGTTGACGTAAGTAAAGATTCTATGCTAATTTTTAGTACTGTACTGTGTTGAAATTTAGTTATAATTTTAAAGTTTCCCAGATGTTTTATATAACAGAATTCCTACGGTTATCATGGTGCCTGAAATGGTCCGATGTTTATAATGAAACGCGAAACGAGTAATTATTTACAGGGCCACACAGTATTATACAGTAATTGATCTAATTAGTGAAGTGCGATTTCTCATTCACTCGCGTGAGGAAGTAATGCTAATTTTTTTTTTTGCAATTCCGGATCATAATATCTGGTTTTACAGTTCGTGCAAAAGTGATAAAAAGGCTTTTTTTTTGCCAAAGACATTGGTGCTTTAATGGTCATGGTGCTTAAAATCCATTATAACACATGCTATAATGGAAAACCAAATTTTTTACAGTAGTCACATGACTACATTTTACTCTATTGGCTTAGGCGCGTGTTCAAATAGTGTATTTTTTGCATTGCATAATAAATGAAATAGCACAGACAAACAGACATAACATTCGTAAAATTTCCATCGTTGACTGATTTGCTGGTCATTTCAAATAATCATTAGTTGGCAAATCGATCATTTGTGGCACGCGCATCGTTTTTGCTCGAGTTTGACGTCTGCTCACTATCGTCATCTGGTTCGTGATTTGCCCAACTAACTAAAATCAACAGATGTCGTTAGTGCTTGAACGACGATGAATTTGATGAGTAAATGTTCAATGTGTTATGTCTGTTTGTCTGTGGAAATAGTTTGATGGGCATGACATCAAATTTATCGAAGGCAGGTTCATGTATCGCTTCTTGGTTTGTCGAGCCACGCAATGTGGCACGATATCATGGAATCTGATTGTTTCGCATTTTGTGTGGCATGGCGATGTCTTGTCTTGTCTTGTCTTAGCACATACACAGCCAGTATTGAGAAGCATCCTGAAAATGTCAGTTGTATTTCCAAGCATTTTCTTGTCAGCATCAATATTTTCATCATATCACAAATATGACACAAATATTGATACGGCCAGGCCCACCATGCAGGCTTGAAATTCACAATCAGATTATTTAGTAATGAATAACATGATCAACGAAGAGTTTTGAATTTACGAAAGGAAGAAACGAGGACAGCCGTACCAACCGTTTCACATTTAGGGGGAAAAATGATTGACGAATCGTTGGGAGTGACTTTTCTAAGAATATTAATGTACACTCCTTGGGTCCTCGACGTCTTGGGATGGGACACAGTTTTTAGTCTAGTGCCCTGGCTTATACATTGATGGGCAAAAGTAATCGCATAAATTAAGATAGATTTCTATGAAAACATGACAAATACTTATGTACATCAGTGTACATATAGGCTTACCCAAGTAACATTTTTAGTTTTTTAACGCTCTTGAAGACCATTATTTACTCTACAAGAGTGCCTTAAAACCATTATAAAACCAAAATGTTACTGGGGTAGACTTAAGCGCCATTACTCGCTCTCTGAAACGAGAAAAAGAAACAAAAGCGATGAAAATCAAGCGAAAACTCATTGACGATAAAATTATACCATATTTTTACTCACACTCCATATTTTCCGTCCTTGGAATCGTTTTTTTAACTACTCCCGTCAAAACACAGTTTATTGAAATTGCTTACCACAAATTACCATTTACTTTTTTCGTGAAAACTTGTGGTAAGCATTTTGTGTGGCATGGCGATGGGCGATAAACTCGTGAGCGCCAGCTCGCCAGATAATTCAATTTTGCTCCGCCAATTTATCCAAAGCTGCCTTCATGCAGCGTATCCGCCGAACGAGTGTTGGGAACCAGCAGGACGGGAACTGCTTTAATGCAGCGACCGACGGAACTGCTTTAATGCAGCGACGAATGCCAATCAATAGCCAAGAAAATTACCATTAACTTTTCTTAGCCCTGACAAGGGCCAAAAATTAAAACTTTTGCGGCAGCTGGCGGACCGAGGGAGCTTCTGGCTAGAAACCAAAACACAAACACGAGATTTTTCTAGAACATTTTATTCTTTTATGTTCATACAACAAAACACTTTCTTTAGCCAGTCTTAGCTCACACTGATTATTTATTTATTTATCAAACTAAGGCCGGAGTGGCCTGTGCTGCACATAAAAGTCTTCTCCATTCAGCTCGGTCCATGGCTGCACTTCGCCAGCCACGCAGTCTGCGGAGGGTCCGCAAATCGTCCTCCACCTGATCGATCCACCTTGCCCGCTGTGTACCTCGCCTTCTTGTTCCCGTTGGATCGTTGTCGACATTCTGGCTACGTGCCCGACCCACCGCAGTCTTCCGATTTTCGCGGTGTGAACGATGGATGGTTCTCCCAACAGCTAATGCAACTCGTAGTTCTTTCGCCTCCTCCACGTACCGTCCGCCATCTGCACCCCACCATAGATGGTACCCAACACTTTCCTTTCGAAGACTCCCAGTGCGCATTTGTCCTCTACGAGCATCGTCCAGGTCTCGTGTCCGTAGAGAACTACCGGTCTTATAAGCGTTTTCTAGATAGTCAGTTTGGTACGGCGGCGAACTCTATTCGATCGGAGCGTCTTGCGGAGTCCAAAGTACGTACGATTTCCAGCCACTATGCGTCTCCGAATTTCTCTGCTGGTATCGTTATCGGCGATCACCAGTGAGCCCAAGTACACGAACTCTTCAACCACCTCGATTTCGTCAAGACTGATAGAAACTCGTGGTGGGTGGCTTACATTGATCTCTCTTGAGCCTATTCCTATCATGTACTTCGTCTTCGACGTGTTGATGACTAGTCCAATCCGTTTAGCTTCGCTTTTCAGTCTGATGTAGGCTTCCTCCATCTTCTCAAAGTTACGTGCCATGATATTAATGTCGTCGGCGAAACCAAATAACTGGACGGACTTCGTGAAAATTGTACCACTCGTGTCAATCCCTGCCCTTCGTATTACTCCCTCCAAAGCGATGTTGAATAGCAGACACGAGAGACCATCATCTTGTCGTAACCCTCTACGGGTTTCGAAGGAACTCGAGAATGTCCCTGAAACTCGAACTTCGCACATCACCCTTGATCAACCGTATCAGTTTATCCGGAAATCCGTTTTCGTGCATTAGCTGCCATAGCTGGTCCCGATCGATTGTATCATATGCGGCTTTGAAGTCGATAAATAGATGATGTGTGGGCACGTTGTATTCGCGGCATTTCTGCAATACCTGACGTATGGCGAACACCTGGTCTGTGGTAGAGCGTTCACCCATAAATCCCGCCTGGTACTGCCCCACGAACTCTTTTGCAATTGGTGTTAGTCGACGGCATAAAATTTGGGAGAGTACCTTGTAGGCGGCGTTCAGCAATGTGATTGCGCGGTAGTTGCTACAATCCAGCTTATCGCCCTTTTTGTAGATGGGACACACGACACTTTCCATCCACTCCTGCGGCAGAACCTCATCCTCCCAAACCTTGGTAATCACCCAGTGCAGCGCTCGAGCCAGTGCTTCACCACCGTGTTTAAACAGCTCTCCTGGTAGTTGGTCAACTCCAGGGGCTTTGTTGTTTTCAGCCGGCCGATCTCCTCCTGGATTTCCTGGAGATTCGGAGCCGGAAGTCGCATGTCCTGCGCGCGTGCTCCTAGGTTCATTACCATACCGCCACCGTTGTCTGCCATATCGCCATTCAGGTGCTCTTCGTAGTGCTGCCGCCACCTTTGGATCACCTCACGCTCGTTCGTAAGAAGGTTCCCGTTTATGTCCTTACACATATCGGGCTGTGGCACGTGGCCCTTACGTGAACGGTTCAACTTCTCATAGAACTTTCGTGTGTTATTAGCGCGGTACAGTTCCTCCGTCTCTTCACGGTCTCGATCTTCCTGCTGGCGGTTTTCCTCCGGAAAATCGAATTGTGTCTGTTCCGCGCCCGTTTGTATCGTGCCTCGTTCGCCCTCGTGCGGTGTTGCAGCAATCTCGCCCATGCTGCATTCTTCTCCTCAACTAACTGCTCACATTCGCCGTCATACCAGTCGTTTCTCTGATCCGGAGCCACCGTGCCTAGTGCAGCGGTTGCGGTGCTTCCAATGGCGGATCGAATATCTCTCCAGCCATCTTCGAGAGATGCTGCGCCTAGCTGCTCTTCCGTTGGGAGTGCCACTTCCAGCTGCTGCGCGTAGTCTTGGGCTAGTCTACCGTCTTGTAGCCGCCCAATGTTAAGCCGCGGCGGACGACTCCGACGCGTGTTGATCACCGTCTAGAGTTTTGAGCGCAGACATACTGCGACGAGGTAGTGGTCGGATTCAATATTCGCACTGGGGTAAGTGCATACGTTCGTGATGTCGGAGAAGAATTTACCGTCGATTAGAACGTGGTCGATTTGGTTTTCCGTAACTTGATTAGGTGATTTCCATGTGGCCTTGTGGATATTCTTACGGGGGAAGAAAGTGCTTCGGACTACCATTCCGCGGGAGGCTGCAAAGTTTATGCATCGTTGGCCGTTGTCGTTCGATACGGTGTGCAGACTATCCGGTCCGATGACCGGTCTATACATTCCTCCCTTCCTACCTGAGCGTTCATGTCACCGATGACGATTTTGACGTCCCGCAGTAGGCATCCATCGTATGTCTGCTCCAGCTGCGCATAGAACGCTTCTTTCTCGTCGTCGGATCTCCCTTCGTGTAGGCAGTGCACGTTGATGATGCTATAGTTGAAGAAACGGCCTTTTATCCTCAGCTTGCACATCCTTGCGTTGATTGGCTGCCACCCAATCACGCGTTGGCGCATCTTTCCCAGCACTATGAAGCCGGTTCTCAGCTCGTTGGTGGTGCCACAGCTTTGGTAGAAGGTAGCCGCTCGATGGCCACTTTTCCACACTTTCTGTCCTGTTCAGCAGATTTCCTGCAGCGCTACGATGTCGAAGTTGCGAGGATGTAATTCATCGTAGATTATCCTGTCGCAACCCGCGAAGCCTAGCGACTTGCAGTTCCATGTTCCAAGCTTCCAATCGTGATCCTTTATTCGTCGCCTAGGTCGTTGCCGATTGTATCGAGTCGTATTATCTTCTATGTCGTTCGTAATAGTTGTTTTTAAAGGCGGCTTATTGGGCCTGCGCAAACCTCCTGTCTCGTCGGAGGGCCGTCGTGTCAGGGCTGTTTAGCGTCCCACCTAACACCAGGACTTGGGCTTGTGCGCTTTGGCGGAGCCTACTTGCGGATACATGAAGCTTTTTATAGAGGTGTAACAGGGCCCACTGTCAAACCCCACCACATCCTAGGCAGGCGCCCTTAGTCATAATCCCTGCTGCCCCCAGCAACGTCCCTACTCAAGGCCTTTTCCAAATGGTAGAGCTTAATTAGTGGTGCGTCGTTCGATCTGTCCACCACGTCCTTGAACATGACAATAAACTTTTTCCACTGCACGCCATTTGCCATCAAAACGCGAAATGGCACGAGGAAGCGACTGTTGCACAACCAGCGGTTGCTGATTCTGGAGTGGTTGAGCATTCACGGGAATTTCGTTAAGACTCTCGATCCATGTTTCGAGAGTAAGGCAAATATTGTCGTGCAATCAAATTCGTGGTATCAAATTCGAGGTACTTACAGTCTTGTTCCTTTCTCTTATTTATTTATTTATTTGCTATCAACAGGCTCAATTTGGCCCCAATGATGTTTAACTTATACTATTATAATAATCATACACACAATATATTTTACAAACATTCAAGACAAAAGCAACTTTACCGTTAAATAAGAAATTATGACTTTACATATGTACAAATAATATTAAAAAAACGACACAATTCTGTTCCTACGGCTCCCAGTAATTAAATTCATGATGAACGAATTGCCGAAACTGTAATCCTACAGGCCATGTTGATGCGAGTAGAGCCTTTTCCCTGTATTTCCAATTCACTCCAATCTTGTAGGAGACGTATCGTAGACTTTCGTTGTTAATCCAATGCGGTACTACACAGCAAATAGTTTTGAAAATTCAACGACGTGTAAAATTGTCGCTTACCCCAATAAACGAAATAACATTCGATATTCAATTAAATTTGACTGTATTTTACAAGCAAGCACCGTTTAAATTTATTTCGATTGAAAAGAAAAGTGAGATCGATTGAATGTTACGTTTATTTGCATGCTCCAAATATGTGCATTAAAATACATTTAAAATCACAACATATTTTTATCTGTGTAGTCTAACAATTTGAGGTTGATCTTCTAATTGCAACGAGTTAGATACCATTTGTCGCATAGTATCACTGGAAACGTGTTTTGCCGCTCTCGTAAAAAATCCAAAACGTTCGGGGACTAGTGGAAACTTTCTGCGTTTGATCCCACCATCAGCTGAGATGTATCGTTGAACGAATTATTTCGATTAATGTTTCCTTGCGGTGTGGATGTAGATGGCAGAACAGTGTTATCACTTATCCATTGGCAACCACTGTTAAACGTCCGCGCAGTTTATCGAAGCTCTCTTTAATGCTTGAAATTTCCGCCTGAAGTTCTTGCACAACGAGATCGATTTCGCTGTCATTCGTTTTGTTGTCATTTACTTTTCCTTGCACAATTAGATCAGTTTTTGATGATGCAGATTGTTGCTTGCGAAACGAAGACAGGCATTTATTGCATAGCCAGAGTACGTTGTCGAATTCTAAACAAACTCGTAACTGGTAGGGATTCATCTTCGCGCAACTCAAATGATACTTTTTATAGCATCCATCACAAACAACTCGCTCTTCTAAATTGCCAATGTGAAGAGCACACTCACTGCAACCAAGATTCATTGTGTAGCAGCAATAGGATATTGTTCCACAAATTTCGAGTTTTTAGCTTCTACCAGCGATGTAAGGCAATGGTATTCTGTTGTGTTCTGTTGTAGTTGATAACGGGAATGTTTTAATCGTGATTTTGATCAATATATCAACAGCGTAAAACAAAGCGCACACGCAATTCGTAACACACACTTACACTTCACATTAGGTGAGGTGATCGCCATGATGCGTTCATGGTAATCTGTAAACTCCTTGTAGGCTGCCTTCACCTTCTTCTGATGTACCTTGATCTGCGGCTGCGTGATTTCCTCTTGCACGAGTTGGATCATGATATTTTTCACATCCGTCAGCTTTCCTTTAGCTAAGCCACGCATGCGAACGAGTGTGTCCCATTCTTCCACTGCATCCTCGTTGTTACCACTAAGCATATGCGGTATTTCGAAAAAAATTGTTTCAAGTGGTTCGAAACGAAATTCCGCGGAATTTCGCGAAATTTGAGCATGGCGAAATCTGATTCTATGATTTCGTTTCGTTTCGTTAATTTACATAAATTTCGCCATCAAAAACTAGCTTATAACGAAATTTAACGGAATTTCTAAACTGATTTAAAGTAATATCATACTTCAAATTACTCAAAATTTCGGTTGCGCCACTGAAAAAATCAAAGAGGCTATTTTTAAAGTTATTGAACCAGACTGGTGGCAAGTGAACACTCAAAATAATTGTCACTTTAATTCCACTATTAAAAGTCATGTAAACTTTAAAAATCGAAATATTCATCGGCCTTACTGGAATCAAATAAAACTTACTAAAAGCTCAGGTGCATCTTAAAAACAAATGTAGTGGAATTCATTAGAAAACATTGAAAATAATATGTATATACTCTTCTAGTGAATTCTACTCCAAAATGAATGTATGAAAAATATATGAGTGGGGTTCTCAGAGCAGAAATGTATGTTTATCAACTATCGCTAATGAAACATTTTGCAAAAGCATTATGAGAACGATTTGCGAAGCAAAATGTTTGAGTATGAAATAGTTTTCAACTCCCATTTTTGCTCTCGTCCGTTTCTAGTGGACGGGATACACATCACTAATAGGGATACTATAGAAAAAATTATCAAAGTTTCACTTAAATTTTAAGTAAATGGCCAAACAAAAATTCACTTAAATTTTATTTTATTTTCTAGTGAATTAAGAATAATGAGTGCCATCACTAATAAATCATTTAACTTTTACACACGAAACTACATGGAAAATATCTGCATATGTTTTCAAGTAGCTTCTAAGTGAACATTATTTTGAGTGAACGTTTTTCAATATCTGATGATGGCTGAATGGAGTAAGCCGAAACGTTATTAAAAACAGAAATTGTGTATTTTTCATCACCGATAAAAATCAACAAACCAGAAAATATAAAGTTTTACGGTGACCGAAACCCCACCAAATTTTTAAATTGTGTTTCCTATACAAGTTTTTATTTATATTGTCGCCTACTATTTACGTAACCCCATTCCGAGTCGACAAATAAGATAAACTATCCAATAGTGGAGGAACTAAGCATGTTCCAACAATATTCATTTCCCTAGAATTAAACGAAATTTCATTTCACTTACCTTAGATATACATTCGAAAGCGTTCCCCATCATTTGTACCATTGTTTTCTTACGCACAGATAGAAAAATCCTGAAAAATCCACTGAAATTTACGCTAAAAATCATGCACATAAATGGAACACCAACATTAGCGTAATTCTATACGGGATATAGCCTAAATGTATACAATATTCGACGTGAATCGTCAATATTGCATACAAGTTGTAAGCAATCTTGTTAGCAAGAGGACAATTTCAGCGTAGAATAGCGTAAATTTTCGCATGTCAAGTTTTACGCGCTGTTTATTTTTCATTACTTTTTTCTGTGCGGGGCTCGCAACTATAGGAACACTACCGCAAGTATTGGTGTACATGCGAAAATTTAGTGAGGAATTTTCCAGATATGCATCAGTTTTTGAAGATAATCAATGCTGTTTTCATTTGCTTTGTATATTGAAATGTTTGTATATTGGAAATGTTCAACAGAAAACGAAAAGCATCTTAAACAAAATTTTTAGGTTATCATATTATTAATGAAAATGTAAAAATGTCGTATTGAACGCAATTTTTAGTACGTCAGGTTTAGAGTGAATATGTTCGTAAGGGGCTGTCCACAAACCAAGTAGATCGAAATTTCACATTTTCAAGCCCCCTCCCCCTAGCAGACTTTTGTAGACTTTTCTGAAACTTCGAAAAAAATCATGAAAATTGCAAAGGCTTTCCTACCAAAATTACAAATATTTCTTTTTGTGGAAACTCAAAAAGTGGGAAATTCAAATAATTTCTTGTGCAAATTTTGAACAATTTCTTTGAAGATTCCGTTGATTTTCCATCGTATATTCCAAAGGATTTTCATTAGAACTCCCGAAGAAATTGCCCTGAAATTTACGAAGAAAATCCGAAGATTCGTCGCGAAAATTCCGTAGATTTTCCGAAATTTAAAAAAATCCCGAAGACTTTCCACAAAATCTCCAGTGATAATTGTGAAGGGTTTCTCGCGGAAATTATCCTTACATGTTCCAAAGAATGTCTTTTGAAAATTCCAAAGACTTTTTCTTGGATATTCAAAAATCCTTCCTTTGCAAATTCCAAAAAAAAAAATCCGTTGTAGTACGACACAAATTCGTTCCCTTACAATTTCTAAAAATAACTTGTTGATTTTCAAAAAAGTTCTTGCCGAAAATTTCCAGTAGAATCTGCATTGAAAACTATTTGGAAATTTGGAAAAAAAAAGTTGGAAAGATTTTGAAGAATACTTTGGACAATTTTCCTGCCCAACACAGAAGATCGTGGATTCCTTGCGTCCTTGACGAAGTCTTTTCTCGGGGTCTCTTTCTTACTAAAGGCCTTCACCTGCACTTAAGCAGTAAGCCAGGTTTAAGCGTATGAATAAGCACCGTTCAAAAGCATGAAGAAGGCCCTAAGAAAAACAAAATGTGCAACATTTCACATTCAAACTACAATTTGAATCGTACTTGACTCGACTTATTGTTTGACTATTCACAAAATATGTATGTAACATCGCAGAGTCGTAGGTATTTCTAGATCTTTGTATGGAATTTGCCAAAGTACTGTCCAGAGCAGCTGTTTCTCGCACTTAAGGGGAAACAAAAACTCAAAGGTGCAGCCCAATCGGGTTGTACGCAAAGGTGACGTTGAACTACGTGGCTGTATGTAATGTACAGGTTTTAGATTTTTCTGTTCGATGAGAGAAACCAAAGCAAGCGTTTTTCAAGCCCAGGTTGAATCTGTTTAGCTATATATGTGGACAAAGAATCAGAAGGAATAAATTTTGACTGTTACGCCCTTTTCAAATGTTGGTCTAGATTTATCCTGCGGTCCTGAGATTGAGTGAGCATTACGCACTCTGGTCATAGATATAATTATCAAGATGTTGGGGTCAGAGCAAATTAGTACTCATTTTATGATTTCTCAGTCTAAAACCCCGGTGGCTCTTACAGAAAAACACATCGTGAAAGCTGGGCTGATAATGGCGTTTGGTGGTCTTCCTATGGAGGAAGTCAGAGTAGACGCGATAAATCTCCTCGTTTGTCGGGTGAAGATCACTGCGTCCAGATTTTAGGACTATTGTGATATACCCTTTTACTGTGAAATACGCAAGTTATCTCAGTAACATGTTTGTCACTGAGATACCTTGGTATCGACTGAACTCAAGACCATCTATTATTGATGAATAGAGATCCTGAGTTACAGTATGTGACTCCCCCATTCTGGCGAGACTAGCTTTATGAAGCCAACCACGTCCTTGGGGGATAAGATCCATATGTCAGCAGGCCCTACAAAGGGCTTGCTGAGAACTTTGAACCTACGTTGGGTGAGTGCACTGCAATAGCAGAGGATGTGTTCTGATGTTTCTCTCTCCGCGTCACAGAAGCGGCAATTTGAGGTTTGGATTGCTCCGATCTTTTGTAGATGGTATCTGCAGGGGCAGTGTCCAGTTATTAGACCGGTGTAGATGTTGAGATCCCTTTTGTTGAGACCTAATAGTTGTTGGGTTTTCTTGGGGTTAATCGTTACGAGCCTTTTGGATTGGCTCGTATGGGGAAAGTGCATTCCAGTTTGATGTGATTTGACTGACCATATATTTGTTCAGTTCCATTTTTACAGAGCAGTCTGAGATCCCGCAGAAGGGCTCAGGGCCAATGAACCTTTCATTAGATCCATTCTGGCTAGCTCATCAGCAATCTCGTTTCCCTCTAGACCCGTATGTCCTGGGATCCAATATAGGTAGACTCGATTGCGTATGGATAAGTATTTCAAAGCCAGAATGCATTCCCACACTCAGGTATCAGGTATCAGAAATGTCGGCTCAGGCGGCACGTTCCCCCTAAATGGGAGATTTGTGCCTCGCCATAGTATATAGCCTTATCATCATTTACCTGTCAGGAAAAGGAAAAGGGATGGATAGGGTGGAAAGAATTAGAAAAAGAATAGTGTGTGTGTGTAATAATCAGAACACCTTTAGGAGATGTACTTGAATAACCCGCCATGCGGAAAATTGAGCAATTTAGCTCATAATAGATGGAACCCGTAGTTCAAAATAGTTGCAGTAAGCAACATTCAGAGGCTTTAATTAATGACCTTCATTAATTACGTTTTGTAGAGCTACTTTTAGTAGATAAAGCAGGTTTTCTCTGCAGAAGTACATCTACATGCACTTTGTTGAACCCATAGTTCAAGCGAAAGTTTTGCTTGCGCAAAATATCCAGAGAAGCGTCATCAATACTACAGAATATCAGCTTGTTACTTTCTGTCGTCTTCGTCTTGAAAACCTTCCAGCGATCTGCCGAGAGAAGGGTTTTGAAATTTGATTCTTTTCAAAACATTTGCGTCCCGTAGACCCTCCTTAGAGTCCCAGGGAATATTTATACAGATTTTATTCTGATGTGCAGCAAAGGGTTCAATAGTGAACCTGTATTCTCCAGCTTTGTCGTTGATGGCATGAAGCTTTTCAAGCAGCCAGTTATAGCTGGCTCGTTCTCCGGAGAGAACCAAACCACACCAAACCTCAAGCCAGATCCCCTAAAACTAGGGGTAAACGAAGAGCAGGGTGAAGAATAAAGGAACACATTTAGATCCCTCAGTAGGGCGTTTTTCAACGCAGGTGTATACTGACCTTTCTCAAGCGGAACTTGAAAGCGCCGTTGAGCAATATTGAGGGTTCCATCCGGAACAATAGAGCACGATTCAAAAGATGATTCTGTATTCAAAAACACTATCACCAGAATTAATTACATCGACAGAGGACAAAGCTAGTAAGCCTGTTTTTACGCCACTGCAGTCACCAGTTTTCGGAAACTGGGGCTCGACATCCATAACCTTACCAGACTGTGTAGTTTCGGTGCACTGCAACTGCAGCCAGAAGCGTTGTTGGAAGCCATTTTGATTTTTGAACCGGAAAAAAAATTAGGAAAAAAATCACGAGTTTGCAAACTTAAGGTGTTGTTTCGATGAAAATCACCAAAGCAAAGAAAGAGACTAACACTCAACATTCAATTGCCCCGAAATTAGATGCATTAGTATATAGAAGTATTGTGCTGTCACACACACAATAGCAATAAGCTTAAGAGTATATGAAATGAACTCATAATGTATTACAATACATGTAAGATAATACTTCAACTTATGTTAAGTTACAATATATGATTTACACAAATGACAGAAAAAAAAAATCTAATTGACCAATACTGTAGAACAAGTCTATTGGAACTAACACAAATTGTTGTTTTTCCACTGTAACATTGCTCATACACACATTACTTCATTTGTGAACAATGTTCAAACGTTGTTGAATAATGTCCAACATATGACAACGTAGCCAGTTGTACATCCTATGCATATTACATAACGGTCAGAAGAATAACCTGCTAAGTGTCCATAGCACATTATAAAACTAACATCGATCACTTCGACGTTTGCCAAACGCAAATTGAATATACAAATCACCATTAAGCATACCTGAATTCCATTCCAATACTACAATGATGATAATTTGTTTTATTATAAGCACCAGTGTAGTTACAGCGGTACAAGAGATGTCATCCGATATGACCAAATGGACATCGAGTGAACTTATTTTCTACACACATATCTTCCGTCGCATATGCAACCATGACACAGATACACTGCTCGATACTGTAATAATACAACATCTATAAACACAATAGCATTGTGAACAGATCACTTATTTGTGTAGCATACATGCTATTTTGTTGTGGTTTTTCACAAATACAACTATTTGAACCAGTCGGCAAATGCCATTTGTAATATGGAAAATTTGCTAAAATATTTAACAAAACGGCACTGATTCACCTTTTTTAAGCACTTCAGAAAGCAGGAATAGATATAATTGAATTATAAAACTTTAATCGTCTATTAAACGCACTACAGTCATTGACGAATGCTACAGTTTCGCTTCACTGTAATTATTCCTTCCAAAGGAATAGATAAATACGTCCACTACCCACTATGAGTAAACTACTACACACTAGCTTTGAGTTACAAGTGTAGTTATTAAGCAACTTAAGTGCCGCTTGGCTGTCAGAGAAAATACATATTTTTGCAAATCTATACTTTCTCCTCAGGCATAATAACACGCATTCTAATATTGCATATATTTCCGCCTGAAATACTGTGGGCCACTGTCCTAAGTGGACAGAAATTTTGTTATAGGGCCATAGATTCCGGATCCTGTCAGATTATTCATTTTCGAACCATCTGTGAAGAAATTTATAGAGCCTGTTGGAACGCTGGGTCTACCTCCTTCCCACTCCTGGCGGGAAGGAATGAACACATCGTAAGGTAAGTCATAATTGACTACCGTTTCCATCCAGTCACTACAAATTCCTATTGCGGGATTTATGGCAAATTCATTTAATATGCTGAGGTGACCCGTAAGGTCTCCCGACAGCAGTGTTTTGTTCTCTTTAACCTTAGAGCACTTTTTTCCGCTTCCAGCTTTATGAATTGATCTAACCGGGGCAGGTGAAGCATTGCGTCTAGGGCCAAAGTGGGAGTACTACGAACTGCACCAGTGATGGCTATGCAAGCGGTGCGTTGGATTTTGTTGAGCTTAGCCCTTGCAGCAGCCTCATAAGTTTTAGGCCACCAGACAAGGGAAGCGTAAGTTGTCCTGGGACGGACAATGGTTTTATATATCCACATCATCATACTTGGTTTTAGGCCCCATCTTTTACCAAGGGTTTTTGAACAAACCCAAAGTGTATTGAGACCTTTCTGCACAACTGATTGGAGATGAGAGTTCCAATTAAGCTTTGCGTCGAGTATGACACCTAGATATTTTACTTCACTTGAATAAACTAATTGTGTTTGATTCAAGAAAAGGGGTTTCAGTTGTACCTTTCTCCGTTTGGTGAAAGGGATAATGGAAAGTTTTGTAGGATTTATGCCCTAGTTGATACTTTTGACACCAGGAAAAAGTGTGATTTAGGAACTTGAATTGCATTCTTTCCACGATAACACTTTCGAATTTGCCTCGTACAATAATGACAACGTCATCAGCATATCCAACCACTTCGAAGCCTCTTCTCTCTAAGCTGTCTAGAAGCTCATCCACCACCAGTGACGACAACAAAGGAGAAAGCACTCCGCCTTGCAGACACCCCTTGTTGCTTTAACAGTGATGTATGAACCGCTAAGCTCAGAGGAGATTTTCCGATTAGCTAGCATAGCATGTACCCAGGTAACAATGCATGGGTCGAATTTTCTCCTCAACATTGCTGACCCTATAGACGAATAAGAAGCGTTATCGAATGCGCCCTCAATATCAAGAAATGTTACAAGAGCAATTTCTTTTTGCATTAAGTGTTTTCGATTTTTGAACTACCGTATGTAGTGCCGAGATCGTAGATTTTCCACTTTGATAAGCGAATTGGTTTTTGACAAAGGCATTGCTTTCATAAATTTGTGATTTATGTACTCGCATAGTACCTTTTCCATAATTTTGAGCATTACAGAGGATAAACTTATCGGCCTGAATGCTTTGGGGTTGGTTTAACTCTCTTGCCTGCCTTCGGAATGAAGACAGCCCAGATTTGACGCCAATCGTTAGGTATGTGCCCCAAAATCAGACTCGCCTTAAAAATCTCAACCAAGGGTGGAACCAGTGTTTTCTCCTCTTTTTGGATCAACGCTGGAAATATTCCATCCATGCCAGGAGACTTAAATGGCTCGAAAGATCTCACAGCCCTCTCAACCCTGGCCCGAGTGAAAGCTTCCTTTGCAACCTTTATTGCGTCTTTTTTAGACCCAGAAACCCATGATTGGATCTCTTGTGGATCTGAGACAGCAATTCCAGTGCCTTGGTCGCCGATGCTCGACTCAGGGATTGAATCAGGAAGTGGATCTTTAACAATTCGCTCAGTGTATCGCTAGGCTCTACAGTGAGCGAACCATCCGTCTTTCGGAGGCTACCCACACCATTGGGTGGTCTTTTGAAAGAGTTTTTGGAGTCTGGCCACTACGGGTGTATTCTCTATGCTTTCACATTAGAATCCACGATTTCCGTTTGGCTGACCTTATTTCTTTGTTGTAGTTCGTCAGGGCCTTTCTGTATAGGCTCCAGTCGCCGGTTCGCTTAGCACGATTGAACTCCTACGCGCAGTTTTCCTAAGCTTCTCAAGAGTTTTATTCCACCATGGAACATCTCTACTCGAACTAGTTGATTTAGTTGGACAGCTCTCTTGGTAGGCGTTAAGGATTTTGTTTTTAATGGATTTGGACGCATCTTCCAATTGTGTTATGGACTTGATGTGACTTTCTATGATGTACTCTTCGGATCGTAGGATAGCTGAGTAGGATTCCCAATCAGTTTTCTTAGGATCTTTAAACGTTTTTTCCATCGTTAGACCCCTTCCCATTCGAAGATGATGTGTTTATGGTCTGACATTGATATTTCTTCAGAAACATGCCAGTTTTTATTTTATCAGAGATAGACCGACTACATAGAGTCAAGTCCAAAACTTCCTGACGAATGGAGTTTTCAAACGTGGGCTTGTCACCAACATTACAAATGTCAATGTTCTTGGAAGAGAGAAACTGTAACAGGTACTCACCTCTGGTGTTTATATTGGTACTTCCCCATACGGTGTGATGTGCATTTGCGTCGCACCCTATGACGAAGGGGATGTTGTGTCGGTGGCTGTAGGCTACGAGCGCAGCTATTTCTGGAGGAGGGATTTCGTCCACGTCACCTGGGAAGTATGCCGAGACCACCAAGATCTCTCTACTCCCTCTGGCGGAAGGTACCTCCATCGACCGCTACGATGTCCCTTTTTATGAATTCTGAAATTGGAAAGTATTTACAGTTGTTATGTAATAAAATAGCCGCTATAGGAGAAAGCTGGCTGTCATCATATACCAACTTACATGAGTGTTGTGGAATACCTTGTATTCTGGATTTATTGACGCGTGGCTCTTGAATGAGGGCCACGGTTAAATTCTCTTTGGTGAACCTCCGACAGAGGACACCCGTGGCGCTTCTCAGCATGGTGGAGGTTCACTTGCAGAACTTTAGTCGCCATTTCCGGGGTTCCCGCTTTTTTCCGGACGACGACTGTCCGGCTTTTGGATGTCGCGGATCATCAGGATGTCGTTTGGTATTACAGTCTGGGTTTCTCTCTTCCCTGTAGCAACCTGGCCCGCCAGTTTCGCCTCTGTGGTCAAATTGTCGCTTTTTGGACCCCCTTTGCCCTGTTTAGATACCTTTGGTTTGGTACCACTAGAGCAGGGGGTCGCATGTAAGCTTCGAGCTTTTCCTTTAGAGGCGGACAGACTAGCCTTTATGGTGCTTTTGACGCGATAAATAAGTTTGATAATAATTATTATTCCTTCGTGTGAGTTGCGTCGGACTTTGGACACCTAGGAATCTGCAAAAAAGAACCGAAGAAAGCTTCCCAGAACACATCCACTGCAGCACTGAAAAAGACTCCGAGCTTCTCTACTGGCATCCATAGTCGTGAGCGAGATGCTGCCGTCAAACGCCCCCAAGGTTTTGAGAGAAAACGCGCGTGTAAGTTAGCTGAAACGAACTGCACCAGCTGGTGCAGCCCTATAAGTTGCATTAATTTGACTTCTATGCTTGCTTGAGGTCTCCAGTTAGCCTTGCGAACAAAGGTTCAGAAACCGGAGATGGCGGAGTTTGATTCTCTATCCAATCTATGATATTTTCGGGTGGGAAACATTCTCGACACCCCGAGCATAGTGTATTCATTGTATTTGTCACACAAGATACATACTCAATACTCATGCAATATCGGGCATATAAAGCTTTCATTTAATAACTAAAACAATGCTAATAGATTACTTTGAAAAGCAGGCCAAGTTCCAGTTGAAATGTAGTGCTATGGAAGAAAAAGCTTGTGATACACTTACGAGATTGACTGATTCACCGAAACCTAAACTGCTAAATATTATTATTATTGCTAAACTGTTAGCAAGTTTTCAATACTAAATATTATCATACCTAAATATTGTAACACACTGGAGTCGGTTTTTACGTGGAGGTTGTGAGCCGCGTGAATTAAAACAACGTAAAAAACCACGTAAATCCCAAAATGTGTCTGAATGAGCCATGGAAATCCCGAAATTCTAGTGAAAACAAAATCGCATAATAAGCGAATCGTGTACAACAACCGCGTAAAAAATGACTTCAGTATACATTGGTTATGAAGCGTTGACTCTTTCTTGATCGAATGGTCCAAGAAAATTGAAAATCCATCGAGAAACGGCTGAGATATTAACGATCAAAGTCTATCATATTTTCGTGACGTTTTTGGATTTTTCGAAAACGTAAAGTGTACCCCAATATAGAAAAGACAGACGTAGTTCTACGTCAAAAACCACTACACAAATCTGTATTTTTTGAATGAGTGTTTGTGTTGCACTACTACAATTACAATTTTTCGAAGAACCTAAAGAGATAGACGACACAACGCCGGTGGTAAATCATTCAGAAAGCTCTTTTAATCTCTCAACTTTTCTTGAGCCTTAATTGAAGAAAGCGACGAACTTCATAGAACATCTCAGAAAGGGTGATTTAAAAAACATGACAAATCGTGACAAATCATATCTCGCGCATAGCTTCATAAGGGCGTAACTGCATTGATTGATTTCTCTTCATCGATTTTTTCTTTCGTTAATAACGCACAAGATTCAAAGCTACAACCATGATTGTTGCTTCTGAAGAAAGATGCAATCATCCTTTACCACCTAAAACTATAAAATCCATACCAAACTGTCCAAATTCGCTGCGTTGTTAAAAAGAAAGCGCGAGATAAACAAATTTCAGATGGTTAGCCACGTATGAAGTGGATCGATCGATGATCGGATTCACTATCGAATCTTTGATAGCTCGTGCTGGTTGTATTACGGATACATTTTGCTCATCTGTAGGACGATATGGAGTATGCATCAACATTATCAATTAATAAGAGTAAATAGAAATAAGAGTTTTAACAGAATTATATCCGTTAAGTGCTCATCACATGTTACAGATGTTAATCATCGCCAAGAATGTAAACATTGTGAACATCAGCATCGTAAATACGTAAGCACCCTAAATTTCCTTCCTTTCCTACTGTATTATTGTATTCCCTAACCTCGACCAAACCGCGAGTCTTTCGGTTTCCCAAAACTAACATTATTGTCTTATAATCATGAAAAATTGTATTAAAACATGATTTCGGCTCCGTAGCGCTTCACGACAAATGAGCCTTCCAAATAAACGATAATTTAAAAAAAAGCTCATCACTAGAAGAATTTCAAACTGATATAAACTAATATTATTCGGGGGCGTATGCTTTACGATTAATACCTTTGAAACCGCTTCCATATCCTGCTTCTTCTGTTACTAAAACTCTATTAGTTGCGTAACAGTTAGGCCAATACAAATATTTGAAAACAATTATGTCTCCCCCTCAGATCTTCTTGCCCAAAAATAGTATTTTGAGGGGTGATTTTGAGTATTTTCAAAAGATTCTTTGACAAATCCAGGGAATTTTTTGTTTTTTTTTATTATCCACCGAAAATCCCACCCACCCTCGAGCAGTGGGAAGTAATTTTATTTAAACATTTGTAACGGCCTTTTTCGACTTCCAAAAATTTAATTTAAATTCCTTACATGAGCAATTCAACAAAAATTCTGCGGAAAAAAATAAAATTTCGTTTCGTTTCGAAAAATTTCAAATTAAATAGACCTTGATTTCGTATCGTTTTGTGGTCTCGAAAATGAATCTATATTCCGATTCGTTTCATTTCGAATCAACCTAGACATTTTAAATTTAGTTTCGTTTCGTTTCGCCAGGAAAAAGTGTTCTATCGCATACCCACTACCAGCGGAAGCACCGGTCGCATCACTTTTCTGGGCCTTTATAGGCGTTTTTTTCGTCGGTTTTTTTTTCGCCAGTCATTCCACCCGATCAATCTAGCTGCGTTTGCTTCACCAAGCGATGAATGTGCACCAATTCCAAGCGATGGGCATCCGGTTCGATCGGACCAAAACATGTAGCGTCATGTTGCATTGGACTGTAACTTCTGCTGGGTATTCCGGGGTGGAGCAAGAATCCAAAGCTGCCTCCATGCAGCATATTCGCCGAACGAGTGCTGTTTCCCCATTGGAACCAGCGGGATGGGAACTGCCTTAATGCAGTGACCGACGGTCCAGCGACCAATGTCAATCAATTGCCAAGAAATTTACCATTAACCCTTCTTGGCCGAAAATTAACTCTTTTGCGGCAAGGCTCTGCTGCTGTTGCCGGTCTTAGCTCAGCACTGCTGCGATGTCTTCTAGGCTGGGCTGCTTCTCGATCTTCTCCTTCTGTTGCTTTGGTGCCATGCCGTTTCATTTCGATCCGGACCGTTGCAGTTTGTTCTGTTAAACTATATTTCAATTACAAGATAAAGATTGTTGCTGTCGTCGCTGTCCGGATCCCGAATGACCCAAAGAACAGCCCATGACATAAAGAAAGCAGAATTATGCCAAACGTCCATTATGCCTAACATACGTTATGCCTAACGTCCATTATGCCTAACGTACTTATGCCCAACTTATGCCAAACGCTTTCAACATTCGACTACATTTCCATTTGACTAACTGTCCATTCGACCAAGTGTCCATTCGACTAAATGTTCATCCGACCAAATGTCCTTTCGACTAAATGTCATTTGACCAAACGTCATTCGTCGAACTGTGGCAAAAATGTCTAAGATGCCAGCCCTAGCCCTGTTGATAGGGACCGGAGAAACGAACATAGGGAGTGAGTGCTAGTAATGGACCTTCTGAACCGAATCCCAAATTAAACGCTGGAATCGACTAGTTTCTGCAAACTTCTGTCGGGTCGGCTTCATATAACAGAATAGCAGTTCCATACATTTGTTATGGACAGGGAAGGAGAAATTTAGTTATATTAACTAATTTGTAAATGTAAATTAACTAAAGGGTCTATTACTAGCACACAAGGGGGGGGGGGCTCCATTATAGGCACAAGGAACATGTAAATCAAATGGGGGACCATAAAACATATATAAACAAACTCGACGTCGCGTATTATGGACCCGGGGGGTGGCCATAATAGGCATGCTAGTTACATCATTTTAAAATTCTTTCTCTATTGGTAAAAATGAATGTTTTGGCAAGCTTTATGTACGAAACACGAGCTGGTACTTGTTGCTTGTCATCTGGTGCAGCAGAACTACAATTTGTCAAAAGGCTCGCTCTAACGGAGCGACTGAAGTAAATTTTAGTCGGTAAGAGGTCCATTACTAGAACTCACTCCCTTTTTTTGTAGCCGCCTAATGCATTTTTGCTAATCAGAATGACTTGTGCTGTTTCACGAAAAAAAATTGGGTTTGTCCAAGAGTAGAAAGAATAAAAAACCATCAAAAAAATTGTTTGCGAGCATTTCGTTTTGTGGAGTAGGCAAACCAATTTCCATCACTGTTTGTAAGTTGAAAAATATCACGGAATGTATCATACAAGAAGACACAAGAGGTATAAGTAAATCTACTTTTTATTTAGAGCTGCACAAATCTTCTCATAACTATTCAAAAGTGTTTCAATATAACACAAAGCATTTTCGATATCACAGAAGTTGGTCTAAAAATGTATGTAATCACTCAATCAAGCCAGTTATATAATTCAAAATCTTAGCTCATAGCATTCATGCGCTGATGGTCATGTTCCCCAGAAGCATCGATATGTCCTCCTGCTCGTCGGACGTCGAAGCCTGTGGAGATATCCGTGCCGCATGGTGAACTTGCGCCGTGGTTGCCACCTGGCGTGGCGAACGTTTCCTAACTCTTTCCGGTACTTGCCGAGGGCTGTCCTCTGGTGAAAACGAATCCGGACTCACATTGCTGTACGAGGGGCGGCCTTTGCGTCCAGCCGGCTTAGGTGATGACTTCATCCGCAAGCGTCGCTGCTGGGGACTCTGCACCGAAGAGCTGGCTCTTTTCGGTAATGCAGGACGGTAAGATCCGTTGCTGATCGCCTTTTGGATTTCGTTCCTGAGACTGAAGATCTTCGATAGAAATAGACGGGACTCTTCAATGCCATGATCGTCGGCGAGGAGGCTGCACAGGCGCTCAGCCTGTTTCAAATAAATTAGGCCTTGGTTGAGCGATCTGAAAACGTACGAAACTTGCGCCATCTCGATGAAATGTTGCACGAAAACGTTGTAGATCAGCTGTCGACGCAGGTTCTCCATGTGCTTCAGTGGATTGAACTGAAAATTAAAACGGAACTGAGTTAAATGTTGTTGACACCGCCGTTATGCGCTTTTGATACTAACCATCAAATCAATAGAATCTATCGAAGCCTTCCTCTCATCCAGCTGCTCGATCTTCCTCTTCTCGGCTTCCATGAATCGAACGATTCTCGTTCTCTGCTTTCGGGATTCAACCTCCTGCTTATTAAAGTACGCAATCGATCCGACGGCAACCTCCTTTTCTTGATCTTCCGTTGCGGAGTCTTCAGCAGCCAAATTTTCATCCTCATCTCGGAAGCGAGGATTGATAATTTTCAAAGGATTATCGATTATCATCACCGAGTAGATTCGCTTAATCTTCAGCTTCGGGTAGAATGTCGTCTGACCGGCGGGCAGTTTCATGTTCCTCAAGGCCACCATCAGATGCATGACGGGGTTCTCCGTGATCCGGAATATACGTTTGTGCAACTCCACCAGCACCCGCTCCGGGATGTTTTCGAATAGGTTTCGACTGGGCAGGAAGAAATCCGGAAGCTTGTGAGTTTTAATGCGATCCAAAAGTCCATTCAGAAAGCGAAGCAAAGCTTCTCCAATGTAGTCCTCAGGCCACGCAGCGTAGTTGCTTTCACACTGCCAGAAAAGATGTGCCCGCAGATGTTCGTTGCCAAACATGTTCATATTGGTGATGAGAGTGGGATCAACAAAAGTTTTCAGCAGTAGTTTGGTGAGCATATAGATCTTGACTTGAGTGTTGGTGAGGCAGCTTTCAAGGTAGCGTTCTGCTTCCGGAAAGACGATTTTCCACTCCAGCTGACGATGACGATTGGTGCCCACTTTTGGGGCATACCCTGTGGGAATTACGTGACACCCGAAAGATTTGATTTTCTGAATCATCGGTGCCGTTGGCCATTGGAACTTTTGTTTGGTCAAAGGGTTGACTTTGACTTCTCGTTTACGTTCGATCCATTCCGCGGCTTCCCGAGGCCAAGGACAAACAATTGCCGGGATGATTTCCCATTGGTCACAGTAAATGACGGCACCTCTCCAGGTGGCATTGTCTAGGCTATCCTTTTTGATTCCTAAGTCGTATGCAAGGGTCTCTTGGAAAAGGTTTATGAAATATGCCAAAAATCCCTTTGAGTTCAGATATTGTTTTTGTTCGGTGATGTATTCCGTTTGACTAGACTTCATTGGAAGTCCATTTTTAGCTAGGTATAAAAGTTTATCAGCATCCGATTCATCATCAGAGTAGTACCCTTGATTCAATTCGGAAGAGCAGTTGATCGTTGTTACGCAGTAATCCGGCAGCACAGTCGTACTGACAGGTTGATCATCACTCACACTCTTCATAACGCTAAGTGGTTGATGAGTGTTTATTGCCGTTATGTACGCGTAATCATATTCGCTGCTCGGAGGTGACGTGGAACCCGTAGAAGTTGAAGGATTGAGCAAAAAGTTTGACCCGTAAATTCCTCCTCCATTTGCCAATTTTGGCAATTTCATAGCTATGCTATCTCTAAATTTGAGTTTTCCAAAGTTGACTATCGGTGCATTGTTCTCGTCATCGTCGTCATCATCTTCCTCGTCCATAGTATCGCTGTCGCTGGTGCTACTGGACTTCCCATTCTGTTGCTTCGGTAGATTACTTTTCAATCCACTGGACTCCCCGTATATGCCTGCATTGGCTCGGTCTATGGCATCCAGCGGTGATGGGTTGTTGGGTTTGATGTACTCTACGCTTTTCAGTTTCACATATCCGTAATGGACGTTTGCGCTTCTTCGTTTACTGGATGATCTAATTTTTTCATCTAATCCGTCTTCCAGCTCCAGTTTGTACACCGGAGCATCCGTCAGGATGCTGTAGACCGAAGTCTCCCCAGGATTTGAAATTTCAATGTTTTCGTGAATGACGTAGCAGGTTTGCGTATGTAACGACTGTAGTGAGTTCTTCTGAGGGCCGTGTCTAAAAATAATATTGAGTCAGTGATCATTATTAGTTCTAGGAACAATTGTTTCAAAACCACTTACTTGGCCAAAAATTTGACTCTTTGATCAACTGCGTCCTGAAGTCTATCCGGCAGGATGACCGTTTTGCAGTGGCGGGATATATTGCCATTGCGATTGTTTTCTTCACGTCGGTTCCTTTCCACGGCATCCCACATGTCTCTGTAGAGTAAATGAATAAGAAAGGGCAAATCGATGAGATAGTTGGCAATTAGTGGAACATTGTTAATGGCTGTGATAAGGAACTGCATTGATAAGCAGAAGACGACGCAGGCGACGTCATAGAACTCAGTGACGATATCTTCATGGGTTTGGGTGTTTTTTTACGTGCGATATGTTCATGAATTGGTGACTGTGTTGACATTAGGAACGCGTGGAATTACGAAACCTGCGATAACATGAGATTTTCATTAACTTTGTCGTCAGGCTAACCTTCATAACATGTGTACCATGTGATATTTTACTTAAAGGTATGCTTCTTACGTTTCCCTGTCTAGACGTCGAAAGAATGTGGCACGACGCAATATTATTCAATGGACCGTTATGATTCCATACCCATTGGAGTATTGCTGAAACGAATATGAAGTGTTAAAAGAAATAGTTTGGTGTATCCAGCATTATGATTTGTTTCTCTGTGAACTGATAAGTGCAGTCCTTTGGCCAATCCTTAGAGAACACAGAACGTTATCGTGAAAAATTCTGCTATTCTCTGGCCAGCGAGGTAAACATTATGTTCCTACACTTGTCGTGTAGGACGAGTTCGTACTATCCCATTTAATTCCACCACTTGATTGTACCTTGACAGATACGTATTTCGACCTCAACAGTAAGGCCGTCTTCAGTGTCTCGTGCTTGACACGGCTTGAGTCGGATCGGGGTTATTAATCGTTAATTTATCCTTATCGCCGATAAAGTTGATTGTGTTCAACGTTATCGGTTGCTGAGATAAAGATTAATCAACTCAATAATTACACTGGTCGACGTTGCTCATGTGTTGCATTTGTAGTTTGAAAATTCCGAGATTTTTTGGTCACAAAGTAGGAAGGGGATCATCGCTTTGACGGCGTTGAAGTCACTTCCATGTTTGCATGTTCAGATAAGTCAAAACACTAAGTTATTATGATAATCTAAGTTATTACGATATCTTATTGACTCCATGAGTGTTTTTCAGGCAAAAATGACACTCTTAGGGGAAACGATAGGTATACCTATAGATATTGCAAAAACTGTTTAGCAGCATATAAGCATAAAAGCAATTTTAGATTGTTCTGGAGTTCAGATCATTTGGTCTAGCAGGTCAACTACGCCTGGTATCCAATCGGAATCAACTCAGCATGTTCATACAAGTCCTTTGATTCCTTGCGAATTATGTGCAGCTCAAATTAGTTTGATGCAGATGTTGTAGGCTCTTCAAACTGTTCAGAAAGAACGATTGTCGTATGGCTGCCATTGTGTAGTTTACTGATTATGGATCGACTGTACGTTTAAATTTTATTTATTGAAAAGCTACTTTGTCCTATAATTATTACAACGAGTGTTTATGACAATCCCCGTGTCGAAACGTCGGGTAAATAAACACTCGTTGTAACAATTGCAAGACTGAGTAGTCGTTCAATAAATTAAAAAAAAACTGTTCTACAAGGTCAACAACGCTTACCCAAGTAATCAAAAGTTCCTTTAGGAGTACGTTTTTCGCTCAAGCAGCTCAGTGAAGCTGTTTAAGCGACAAACGTACTCTTAAAGGAACTTTTGGATACTTAGGTAGTTTCAAGGCAAATACATGTCTAAACAAATTCCTATAGCCCTTGCATGTTATGTGCAGTCTAAATTAACTAATTGCATATGTTTTAGGTTCTCCAAATTGTTCTGAAATTCAGATCATTTGGTCTACAAGGCCAACTACGTCTGGTATTAAACCAAAATCAACCCAGCATGTCCATACAAGTCTTTTATGCATTTGCCTATCATATTCAGTTCAAATTAGTTTGATGCAGATGTTCTAGGCTCTCCAAATTGTTCTGAAGTTCAGATCAATTGGTCTACTAGGTCAACTACGCCTGATAATAATCCAAAATCAAACCAACATGTCCATTAAGGTGGCTCAAAAAACACTTTTTCCAATTTTTTGATGGTCCGCCCTGTTATTATTATTTATTCAAACTAAGGCTGAAGTGGCCTGTGCGGTATATAAGAGTCTTCTCCATTCGGCTCGGTCCATGGTTACACGTTGCCAACAACGCAGTCTACGGAGGGTCCGCAAGTCATCTTCCACCTGATCGATCCACCTTGCCCGCTGCGCACCTCGGCTTCTTGTGCCCGTCGGATAGTTGTCGAGAACCATTTTCACCGAGTTACTGTCCGACATTCTGGCTACGTGCCCGGCCCACCGCAGTCGTCCGATTTTGGCGGTGTGAACGATGGATGGTTCTCCCAGCAGCTGATGCAACTCGTGGTTCATTCGCCTCCTCCACATACCGTCCGTCATCTGCACCCCACCATAGATGGTACGCAGCACTTTCCTTTCGAAAACTCCAAGTGCGCGTTGGTCCTCCACGAGCATGGTCCTGGTCTCGTGTCCGTAGAGGACTACCGGTCTAATGAGCGTTTTGTAGATTGTCAGTTTGGTACGGCGACGAACTCTATTCGATCGGAGCGTCTTGCGAAGTCCATAGTACGTACGACTTCCAGCCACTATGCGTCTCCAAAATTCTCTGCTGGTATCATTTTCGGCAGTCACCAGTGAGCCCAAGTACACAAATTCTCGCTTAACTTTTCAAAAGGACCTAAGTAACATTTTTTTCATGAATTAATTTGAATAGCGCAATCAACAAAACAACATGAAAGCTTTCGATTGCGCTATTCAAATTAATTCACGAAAAAATGTTACTTAGGTCCTTTTGAAAAGTTAAGCGGGAATTCTTCTACAACCTCGATTTCGTCACCACCGATACGAACTCGAGGTGGGTGGCTCACATTGTCTTCTCTTGAACCCCTTCCTATCATGTACTTCGTCTTCGACGTGTTGATGACTAGTACGATCCGCTTAGCTTCCCTCTTCAGTCTGATGTAGGCTTCCTCCGTTCTTCTTCTTATTGGCATTACATCCCCACACTGGGGCAGAGCCGTCTCGCAGCTTAGTGTTCATTAAGCACTACCACAGTTATTAACTGCGAGGTTTCTAAGCCAAGTTACCATTTCTGCATTCGTATATCATGAGGCTAACACGATCTATTAGGGTGGTTCAAAAAATCGATTTTGCTCCACAGTGCTCATCTGATTCTTTACCATGTTCTGAGTGTCCTCTGAAAATTTGAGCTCATTTGGATTAAAACTGATTTAACAAGCCGTTTCAAGTTTGCATGCAAATTAGTATGGGGAAATTTATTTTTTCATTATACTGTTAATGATGCTTCCCCATCAAGCGCATGTTAAAAGAAAACCTACATAGTTAAAAGGGATACTCGACAGCTTTTACTCAGTGAAAACCGCATGTTGATTAATCGTCTGCTCACATTCGCCGTCATACCAGTCATTTCTCTGATCCAGGGGCACCGTGTCAAGTGCATCGGTTGAGGTGCTTCCAATGGCAGATCGAATATCTCTCCAGCCATCTTCAAGAGACGCTGCGTCTAGCTGCTCTTTCGTTAGAAGTGCCACTTCCAGCTGCTGCGCGTATCCTTGGGCTAGTCTATCGTCTTATAGCCGCCCAATGTTAAGCCGCGGCGTCCGACTTCAACGCGTGTTGTACACCGTCGAAAACCGCAGACATACTGCAACGAGGTAGTGGTCGGATTCAATATTCGCACTGCATTAAGTGCGGACGTTCGTGATGTCGGTGAAGAATATTCCGTCGATTGAAACGTGGTCGATTTGGTTTTCCGTTTCTTTGTTAGATCCGCCCTATTATTCCAAACTATTTGACGCCTTGATGCTATAGACAAAATTTCAGCAAAATTGGAAAACATCGAAAAACAGTAATGTGTAACTAGCTAGCACCATTTACGATGAAGAGCTATGATACTCATCCAGTTCCTGTAGAATTATATACCGGATGTTATGCCAAAAACCACGAGAAGATTATAGTTTACCCGACGAAGTTATTAGTTTTTTACTGAAGTGATGTACTGCCCATGATCGTATATTTGTAACATTTGCATTTCAGCTGATTTTGTAATTCGTTTGTCAATTTTCAATTTCCAGCCTCCCACAGATAAGCAAGATAGTGAAGCCTATTTTACTGTTGTGGGATTAGATGCAGTAAATTGAGCTTTCTGAACGATTCACAAGCTTTTTTTAATTTATCTATCTGCTGAGGGTAATAAAATGGATATTGGTGTTGAACTCACTCCGTACGAAACTATCAAAGTAAAACAAAGGTGTTATTTTACTTAGATCAAGTCGTACGGAGTGATTTCAACACCAATATTCGTTTTAATACCCTCAGCTGACAGATATAATAGAAAGCTTTCGTCCAAGCGCTAGCTTGATGGAAGAAAGCTCTTTTTCATTGAGTAACAAGCAAATTAAGGAGAAAAACGCCCAAAATGCTGAGCAACACTGTTCTAGGTTCTACAAAATGTTCTGGAATTCAGATCAATTTGTCTACGCCTGATTTTTCTTCTTCTTATTGGCATTACATCACCCACCGGGACATTGCCAACTCGCTTCTAAGTGTTCATTCAGCACTTTCACTGTTATTAACCACGAGGTTTCTAAGCCAAGTTACCATTTTTGCATTCGTATGTCATGAGGCTAACACGATGTCCAGGGAAGTCTAGACAATTTCCAAACCTAAAATTGCTTAGATCAGCACCAGGAATCGAACCCAACCACCCTCAGCATGCTCTTGCTTTATAGCCGCGCATCTTACCGCTAGGCTAAGGAGGATGCACCCAACTACACTTGGTATCAAACCAGAATCAACCCAACATGTCCATACAAATATTTTATGCTTTTGCATATCATATGCAGTTCAAATTAGTTTGGTACAGATGTTCTAGGCTCTCCAAATTGTTCTGGAGTTTAGATCAAGTGGTCCAGCAGATCAACTACGCACTCTTATAGGTTCTCCAAATTGTTCCGGAATTCAAATCATTTATAGTAACAAGTAAAATTTTAAATTTTATAACGCTCCTAATGATTTTAGGCTCACGGGGTCATACATAAAAATAGGTGTATAAAGTCGCACGATGTATAAAAGTGAACACTATCAAAATGCTTGAAATTAACTCTCCTATCAGGGAAAAATATCAGGCATGGGCGATCAAGGCCCTACGACAACCTAGAACGTCATGAACATGGTGAAGTTACGAAGGTGGAAATTTCAGGTGTATTGACTACGGATTGTATTGTTTCAAATTAAGATATTTATTCAAACGATTGTATAACATTTCGCCGAAAACTATTTCGCGGAGTTCATTTTCGCGGTGGAACATTTCGCGGAATAACAATAACGGTTTGTACCTTATCGCCGACTGATTTTGGCGGAATGTACTACTGCGCGGAAAATTAATAATGATAGCCTAGTATTCATTCAGCATTTCCACAATTATTACCCGCGAAGTTTATAAGCCAAGTTACTATTTTTTTTTGCATTCGTATAACACGAGGTTACCACGATGAAACTTTTGACCGGGCCAGAAGTTGAACCCAGCCTCCTTCAGCATAGTCTTTCTTGGCAGCCACACAACTTCCCGCGCGGCTAAGGAAGGCCTCCCAGAATATGTAGAAGAAGGGTTAAATCAAATGTAATTGCCTATTTTCCGGATATTAGGCAACCCGACTTGAACAATAATTTACAATGTTCTGAAAAACTCAGATGTGAATATGTATTTTATGTGGAAGATTATGATTTAAAAAATGTATTGAAGGTAACTACATTCCTTCGATGGCACTCAAACCCACGAGCCTCAGTACTCAACAACTTGGGTTCAAGTCACATCTAAGGATAGTAGTTACCTCCAATACATTTTTCAAATCATAATCTTCCACACAATGTACCTATTGACATCTGAGTTTTTTAGAACAAGTAGAAGAAGTAGATTTCAAAATTCCAATTGCCCCCTCACAAATCCTTTATAATATCTGGCAGACGGACCAGATATAATAAAGGGATTATCTCCTCTGTTTATTTTGTAACGGATAGACGTTTTTATGAATAATCTTTTATTTCTTCCTTTCGTCTTATACCGAGAAAACGAATTCATTTAAATATGGCATTTTATTCTCTCCTTGCTTTGTACCGGACAGGCGCTACCATTTAAAGAAGGCATTACCCTTTTCTTCGCCTTATATCGAGCAGATTCGTGCTTTGAAAGGAGGTTTTATTAATTCCTTTCGCCTGATACCGGGCAGACGCATCCATTCAAAGAAGGCATTACCAGTTCCTTTCTCCTTATACCGGGTAGATGCATCCATTTAAAAAAGGCGTAACTCCTCCCTTCACCTTATACAGGGCAGACGCGTTCTTTTAAAGAAGGCATCATAAGGACAGGACAGGAACACCGTCTTCGACCAGAGGTCGTACAGACTGAGCACTTAACACTCAAACAACGAACAGGACACATAACACCCAGTGGAGAACTTTTCGATCACGAAAAGTTTTCTCCTTACCGGGGCAGGAATCGAACGCACACTTATGATGTCCGATTGACGATTGACGTCCCTAACCGTACGGCCACGAAGCCCACAGACTATTATCAACTCCTTCGCCTTATACCGGGCAGATACATTCATTTAAAAAGGCGTTACTCCTTCCTTCGCTTCATACCGGGCCGACGCGTTCTTTTAACCCTTTATAAGGCAGACGAATCTAAACAATATATCAACAAAAACAACAAGAGGACACAATGTTGACATGGTATTAAACCCAAATGTATGTTTGTTATACATTAAACAGTTCAGAAACATTGAAAAATTGGTGGCAATACAGTTGCCACTGCCCGTCAAGCGAGATAACAGGCAATAAAAAAATAAATAAAAGATTTTTTTAAATTAGGTTTTACGTAAAACCAGTCAAATCAAGGCACGTTACTTTTTTTGGTGAAGAGTCCTAATCGGAAAACGCATTATAAGTGAAAAAGAAAATTTGAAAAAAAAACACAATTTCGTCAAAAATCCAAAAAACCAAATATAAAGAAAGGTAAAGCTTTTTTCACGCTAATCACGTAATAATCTAACACAGGAGATTCAAAATAATTAATACCAACGGGAAAAAATATATGTTTGTCGTCTTTTTAACGAATTATGACTGAAAATCCTTTTTCCACTCGAAACTTACGATTTGTTCGTAAAAAAAACTGTTCTCAAATTGACATTTCAATTTTTTTATGGCTTAAATTTCATCTGGGGTGCAAATAAAGCCACTACATGGGAAATAATAAGTAGAGATTTTGTTGATAAATAGAAAACATATAATTTTGTTGGTGGCAATATAGTTGCCACTGCCTTATAAAGGGCATTATCAATTCTTTTCACCTTATACCGGGCAGATGCATCCATTTAAAGAAAGCGTTATTCCTCTTTTCGCTTTATACCGAGTAAAAGTATTCATTTAAATATGGCATTATATCCTCGCTTCCCTTTGTACCGGGTAGACGCTATTATTTAAAGAAGCCATTACCCCTTCCTTTGCCTAATACCGGGCAAATTCATTCTTTTTAAGAGGGTTTTATTATCTCCTTTCGCCTTCTACCGGGCAGATGCATCAATTCGAAGAAGGCGTTACTCCTCCCTTTGCCTTATATCGGGCAGATGCGTTTTTTAGAAAAGGCATTTTAAACACATTTTGCCTTATACCGGGAAAACTATAGATGGTCGGGTTTCGGGTTTTGAAACTCTTAACCCGACGGGTTCGGGACGGGTTCGGGTTTGAAAAATTAGTACAATATCGGGTTCGGGTCGGGTACGGTTTTTTAATGTCCGTTTTGGGAACGAGTTCAAGAAAAAAAAAAATTTATTCAGTTTAGTTAATTGTCAGGCTAGTTCGTTGTTTGGGATTACATTTTTTTATTAAAAAAATATCTTTGAATTTTGAATTTTTGGGCAAAACTTTAGTGTAGGCTTAAATAATAAAATTTTGTCGGGTTTATGTCGAGTACAGATTTACGAATGCAAAAATTCTCGGGAACGGGTCGGGTTCGAGTTTGATATATTTTTTTATTCCGGGTTCGGGTCAGGTCTGGATTTGAAGGAATAATTTACAATAATTTACAAATCGGGTTTGGGTTCAGGTTTGCAAAATGTGAAACCCGACCATCTCTAGGGCAGACGCATCCATTTAAAGTAGGCATTATCTTTTCCCTTTGCTTTATAACGGGCAGATGCGTTAATTCATAGAAGGGACTACTTCCTTTATTATCTTTATACCGAGCAAACGTGTCCATTTCAAAAAGGCATTGTTTTCTCACTTTGCGTTATACCGACTGGATGCGGTCATTCAAGAAAAGCATTACCTTCTTTCATTATTTAAATCGCAATCCAAAAGAATTTAGCCCAGATTGTATGTAATTGAGCAGAAATCGGTAAATATTTTAATGATAATTATTCGAACTGAATTCCGCCAAATAACATTCCGCGGAATGATTTTCGGTGAAAAGGTACATTCCCCGAAATGTCTTTCGAAGATTTGGTACATTCCGTGGAATGTCGTACCGCGAAAAAAAATTCCGCAAAGTGTTTTTCCGCGAAATAGTATACAACCTATTCAAACGTATGCGTAGAGTTACTGTGATGTGTAGTAAACTATTTTTCAACTTCCTTGGACGTCCTAGGTCATCAAAACATTCCTTGAGTTCAGGACATGAAATCTACAGCTGCAAGAAAATCGTTTTTCAGTACTCAAAGCTTCAATATGCATTCAATTATATCCATAACACCTCCGAGGAGATCAACGGATATCGTAAGATATTTTTGAGATATTCTGGCCAACTCAACCCAAGCAGGAGCGACGACCTTGATAACAGAAATTGGTATGGTATAGACTTGCATAAGAGGTGAAATACCAAACAATAATTCCAAAAATTAATATGCAAAATACTTTAAGCATAATATGCTTAGGTATTTCAATACCAAACGTATGGTGACTCCTATTATTCGGTTCTATTTGATGCTCTGATGCTCTGGACAAAATTTCAGCCAAATCGGTCAACGTTTGGGCAGTTCTAAACTCGTTGGAAGTTTATATGGAAAAATGTATGCAGAAACATCCAAAAACAGTGATTTGCAGTTGGACGGCACAATTTACGATCAAGAACCATGATACTCATTCAGTTCTTGTAAAATAAAATACAGAATGTTATGCTGAGTTTATTACGCAAAGATATTAGCATTTTACTGGAGTGTTGTAGGGGTGAATTTATTTCTTTTCAAAGGTAAAAGAAACGAAATTTGCTCAAACCCCACTGCACTTGAACAAAGTTTTTCCCATACTAATTTGAGCCACCCTAACCAAACGAATAATAATTTGTGATGCGTTTAATATTGTAATAACAGAGTATGCCTAAAGTATTGTGCCTATAAATTTTTTGAATTATTTTTTGGTATTTTACCTCTTTTGCAAGGCTAGTTCATAACAGAGTAAGGTATTATTGAGGTAATTTCTGCTACTCGGGAATCTACCTTTGAGATCAAGATTTAAGATATTCAGCTGGAAGAAAATCGTTTTCTAGTACTGAAAGTTTCAACAATCAACATGCATTCAGTTATATATCCATTACACCTCCCGGGAGGTAAATGGATATCGTAGGATAGTTTTAAGATATTCTGGGCAATCCAAACTATCCTGGATCTCGAGACTTCCCGATCAAGAGAAATTGGCTCAATTATATCTAATTCTGTTATTTATACAATACTCTGTTATGAACTAGCCCTGCATAAGAAGTAAAATACCAAAGGAATAATACCAAAAAATCATATGCACAATACTTGATCCATTACATACTCAGGTATTAAATTGAATTTCAATACCAAATGCATAACCAATTATTATTCGTTTGGTATTGAAATGCCTAAGCATGTTATGCCTTAAGTATCCTGCATGTAAGTTTTTGGTATTTTTTTTGGCATTTTACCTCTTATGCAAGGCTAGTTCATACCAATTTCTGTTATCGAGGTCGTCGCTCCTGCTCGGGTTAAAATCTACAGCCGCGAATGTAGCTCTTTCGTCACTCAAAGTTTCTAAATGAATCATTTGTTTGAGAAACTGCATATATCCATTTTACACAATTTCGAGAAAACAACAATAAACTATTTTTGAACAAATTGAAACCGAATCTTTCGTTTTCTTCGATACAGATCAATAGTTACTCAACACCCTGGGGCACTTCCAGTGCGAAAACTGTAAGCAGTACTCCATTGATTTTCAAAGTGCGTGCAGGCATGTAGTTTCTCAAACAAACGAAAAAAAAATCATACGTTTATGAAAAAAAATACGTAATAAATAAGAATACGTATTCTCGGACCACAATATATAAAAATCTCATTTTGGCCAAAAATGTAACATATGCACTATGCAGTTTTTCAAACAAACGGTTAAAACATATTTAACCATGGACAGTACAGCTCCTGGATGGTTGTTGCGATTGTACGGAGAGCTTGAGAATGCCCGACGTTTGTCTGCTGTAAGCATCGGTTAAAATGCCTCCCGCAACAGATAGTCAATATACATCGTAATATAGTTTTTATATTTTCTTCATCATCTAATTTTTTGAGGGCTATAGCTACTTTAAAGGCTTCTCCTGTTGCCCAAAGTTTCGATATGTTTCCAAAAATGTGCGTCAAATCTCCTGTAAGACCAAAAGATATTGTAAGATAGTTTTTAAATATAAAGCTGTATAAGCCAATATAATATAAACAATAATAAAGCATGTTTGCACTGTGACAGCGTTACGTGCAACTGTACGGATTTTTCAAATGCTTACGGTTACCTGGAAAATCTACTGCTGTGCCTGTAGATCGCAAGTTCTGAACTCAAGGACGGTTTGAATAACCCAGAATGTCCCAAAACCAACCCACCATAAACGAAGAAAAGTGCGAGCTTTCGAATAGAACTAATAGATTGAAAAGCGGTTTGCTTCATTTTGAAATATTTGCATATGAAAAAAAAAAACATATTTTTCATAGAAAAACTCAAATAACTTTTTTGTTAGATAGATCCGTGGTTCTATAACAAAAATGTGCGTCTTCAAAAGTTCTAAAAGTGTTCAGAACTAAGTTTTTGCGAGAAATAGATGTATAAAAAGTTATGGGGAGAAATTTTTAGGGACCGCTGTAACGTATTTATTGAAAAAGCTCATAACTTGTGAACCATAAGTGATAGAAAAATGGTTTCTTCGGCAAAGTTGCTCAACATGAAATGCTCTACAACTTTGTGGAACATTGCACAATTCTATACCGAAAAATTGAAAAGTTGATATTATGAACTTCTGAAATATAGATACCACCCTAATTTCACTACATGGAGAAAAATCGTCAAAAAATATGATTTTTTTTTCCCGAAGACCCTATATATCTAAAACTCATAGTTAAGGCGCAAATATTTTTGTCTTGCTAGATTCAACTCTGGGACCATTGTGCATTGACTCAATACTGCGATGGGTGCTTTTGTGCTTCGTAGACTCCGTTAGCGGTTAGGTTCATAGGCTCCGGTTCCGGATCTCGAGGAATTCCAGGAAGAGATTGGCCGGCTGAAGAACAATAAAGTCCCTGGGGTTGACCATCTAAGGAAGGTTGACATGAAAGGAAGAGGTTCAAGAGAAGTAAACGTGAGCCACTGACTATCTACAACACGCTTATTAGACCGGTAGTTCTCTACGGACTCTCTGCAGACTGCATGGTTGGCGGCGTGCATCCATGAACCGAGCTGAATGGAGAAGACTTTTGTGTACTGTACAGGCCTTAGTCTGAGGATACCGATGGTAGTCAGATCGTTTTTGTTTCTTGCAAATCTGATTAAATTGTTATTTTGCTAAGTTAGATTAATTATTTTAGAATATATCGTCTAGCTCAACCCTTTGTAAGGGTATGTGGCGGGACCATCATCATCAATTCTGTCGACATACTGCATGTAAAGATAATTGTTGAGCGATCTGTATGTATCACTAGTAGCTTGAAAACGACGCTTTTCAAGTGGCGTTCGTAGTCTGCGGTAGTGACGCAGGCATGCATTTTCTCGCGTTTTAGCGAACAGAGTCTACCGTTCCCCCAGGTTGGCTTCGCAGGTAAACGCCTTTTCGGAACGTTCGATGAAAGTCACTTCAAGACAACTTCGGAAAACATTTAAACAACATTGTCAACATCAACATTAGTGAGAATTCTGGTCCAGTCGACATGCTCTAAGAAGTTATGTAGTGAGGCAAAATCGATGCGCTTGAAGTCCAATGGAATAGTGTTTGATCGAATAAAAGCTCACTATCGGTAACGATGAGTGTAATTTCAAGAGGTTAATAAAGCGACAGCAGCTTCAGTTACAACACAGAAATCGACGTTGGTGAACACCAAATCTAATATATTGTTCCAGGGATTAATTTCTTGACAATACTGTTATAAATTCAGCTAGTAAGCAGGCGCTCGCCAAACCAACGCTACTGGGTTCAACAATAACAGAGCTCTGGTCAATCTGTTTCCACACGAGGTTAGCTTGATTGAAATCACCACAAACAATAATCGAATCATCATCGCATGCGCAGTTGAGGGTATCACTATGATAGCATCGGCGAAATGTTTAATGATCAGATAGCTAGAACGGAATTCTTAAGGAATGTATCCGGGACAAATAGAGACGAATCCGCAACTCGAACCCAAAACAAGCTTTAGATCTTTCACCACACGGAATTGGCGATAAGAGAAGCTTCCGATGAACGGCGATGAGGGCACACAAAGTTTCTCTTTTTCGAGCTCGGCAAAATGTAGCTCAGTAAATTAAAAAACTGAATCTCGGCAGAAAATTTTGTTTATTACTGATTTTCAGCAAAATATTTACCGTATCTCAGCAACCGATACGTCACTTTTACTGATATTTCGGCAAAAATCATGTTTGCTGAAACTCGGCGGAGCTCACCTCGGGAAAATGAACAAAAAATGGTGAGATCTCGACGAAAAATATTAAGTGTGTACCACCTCCTGATTTCTTGTGGATATTAGTTGCGTCACGACCGTTTCGGTAGATTGCCTGGTTTTCGCCAAATAGCTGTACTGACGTCACAGTTGCATCGAGATTCGTCTCCACAAGAACGATGATGTCGTACTCGTATCCATTGACGGCTTACATACGCATTACAAATGATCATCATTTGAATTCCAAACCGTTTTTTCCAAAACTATTACAGTCGGCTCTCTACATCCCGATGTTATATATCTCGATATCTCTCCCTATGTCGTTGATTTCCTCAGCCTTTTCAATCTACATACATTTGGGCTTTCTACATCTCGATAACCTCCCTATCTCGATATCTCTCTAACTCGATGTGTTCTGATCATATTGTGTTTAGAATGCACACTCCTTATGCCGCCGTGTTCAACTTTTTAGGCGACTAAACCCAAAAAGGGTGACCTGACTGTATGCGATAACTGGCGAGGCATTTTGTTGCTGTGTACCGTTCTCAAAGTTCTATGCAAAGTAATCCTAGCCCGGATTCAGGAGAAGATCGATGCGACTCTCCGGCGGAAGCATGCCGGATTCCGTGCCGGAAGATCCTGTGTGGACCATATTGTCACGCTCCGTATTATTCTGGAGCAGGCCAACGAATTCCAAGAGTTCCTTTACTTGGTATTCATTGACTACGAAAAAGCTTCCGCCCGTCTCAATCACGAGAATATGTGGGGCACCCTGAGACGCAAGGGGGTTCCTGAGAAAATCATCGGCCTCATCGAAGCACAGTATGAGGCCTTTTTGTAGAGAGCTGCACAATGGGGTCCTGTCCGACCCTATCCGTGTCGTAGCTGGTGTGAGGCAAGGATGTATTTTATCACCGTCACTGTTCCTCATCGTAATCGATGAGATTCTGGTAGGTGCGATTGACCGTGAACCAAACCGCGGGCTGCTATGGCAGCCTATAACCATTCTTCGAATTGGCTGATGACGTTGCACTCCTCGCTCAACGGCGCTCTGATATGCAGAGTAAACAAAACCAAATCGTTGGATGTAAACACGGTGACCACTTCCAGTTTCACAGTAGCCGAGCAACCAGTGGAGAATGTTGAAAGCTTCCAATATCTTGGTAGCCAAATGGCGTCAGACGGCGCTACCAAGATTGACATAGGCGCACGGATCAAGAAGGCAAGTGCTGCCTTTGCGAGTTTAATAAATATTTGGAAAAACAGGCAGATAAGTTAACGCACCAAAATACAAATTTTCAACTCTAACGTGAAATCTGTGCTGTTATACACTAGCGAAACATGGTGTGTATCAGTGGAGAACAGAGGCGCGCCAACCTTTCAAGACGTGGGTAGGACAAAAACTGGAATACTAAATGTATAAAATAGTTCTATGGAATTTCTGAGACTTTCCGGAGATCGTCTCGGATTTCAAGAGATTTTTTCGGACACCCTCAGATAAGTTATAAAACTTCCTATGACTATTAGGAGAATCATTACATTTCCAGCGTTTAGAGAACATTTCAAAAAGCATGTCTTGCAATGCAATGCTTACGAATTTCCAAAAGTGATCATGGATTCCTGTAAATTTTATAAAATATTGGTAGATTTGAAGCAAATATCACTAACTTCTAGGAATTTTAACCTTTAGAAATCTTCAGAAACTTCACTATGATCTACCAGTAAAGCTTATGATCGTCCAAAAATCTTTAAGGGTGCTCAATAATAGTATAGAAGAATGTTACTCCGAATGTCAGACTTTTTTCTTTCTAACTTCTAAGATTTCAATTGTAATTATATACTATATATGTGATTCCTACAGATTACAATAAATTCTAAGAAGCCTTCAGAATTCTGCTTCTCATAGGCCTTCTACCAAACATCCGGATATGCTACAATCATCATTAACTGCTTCATATTCGCATATTTCTGCGATTGTTCTCTCAAATCCTAAATACCAACCTTTATTCATATGGATTGTAGGGTTCTAACCAGTTACGGACAAGCAACCATTGACAAGTAAAAGCAGACTTACCTAAGTTAAGGTAAGCTATATCCTTGTTTAAAAATTCAACATTTGATAATTCACAGTCAGCCCTATACAATTTCAAAAATTCTTTGAGCCTCCTTGAACTAGCAGAAATAATTACGTACTTCCAGAGAGTTTTCAATAATTTTATGAAAGAGCATATTTTATTAGAAACTGCAAGACTTCTTGGAAAATCTCAATACATCATTGAGCACTTTTTGAAATGAAAAGAATTCTTCATATATTCTGAGGAGCCTTACGGATTAGTTTTCTCCTTTACAAGTCCTGGAAACCTTCACGATTGTCAGTTTAACCTCTGATAAACTTTTAATCTTCAGATTAACTGTGAAACGTTTTAATAATATTTTAAAAGATCTGGAAATTAAAATAGGGACACGGCAGGTATTTCCGTCCATCGTCATAGGGGCTAAAACCATCGAAAGGAACGTCCTTTAGCTAGAACTCCACTATAGCAGAACGTATCTCCTGAGCTTACGATTTGATACGGATGAGTTTGTTAAAAAAGTTTCTCTTTTATTGGTTTTCGAGACTATGACGAAAAGACGAAAATACCTGCCTGAACCCTACCTAGTATTGATAGTAATTAGATCTTTTAGTTATCCATATGGTATGTTCTTACCACAATCATGGGTAGGATCAGGGTTTGCAGAAATCGCTCTCAATAGATAAATAACAACGATAAAAAAAAGAGAAAAAGAACTGTTCCGAATCATAACAAGCCATGATAACAAATTTATCAAAGTGCAAAAAAACAGAATCGGATAGGCAGCCCCCACAGAAAAATGGTGATTCTCGCTTTGTTTTCGGTCCTTTCGTGTTGATTACTGTTTCGTGTTGGTGTAGAACAAGTTGAAACGCATCAAAGCCAGTGCTCTCCGCATTTGGAGCTTTCTAAAAGAAATTTATCATGGAGTATAGCATCCCGAATCAGTTCTCTATCATGAAAGCTTGGGAAACAAGTTTCTTGCGGTATGCTACATATCGTATAATAAATAAGATAAGTGATAAGTGAGAGACTTGCTCTTTCTCTTTAGGATTCAATCTCTGGGTAGGACAATGCTTCGACTGTCCTACCCAGGTATTTTCATGCGTAGGACATGTCCTACTTGTCCCACCCACTCCCGGCGCCACCTGGAGAACACTCAACGGCTGCAGGTGTTCATCAACAGATGCCTGCGGTATATAATTCGGGCCTGGTGGCCTCACAACTGGATCTCAAACAGCGAGTTCCATCGTCGTTGTCACCAGAGGCCGATAGCAACAGAAATTCGGGATCGGAAGTGGAGCTGGGTCGGCCACACTCTACGTAGGGGCGGAAACGAAATCTGTAAACAAGCATTAGACTGGAACCCAGCGGGACATCGCAGCAGAGGCAGACCCAGAGGCTCTTGGCGGCGAAGCCTCAATAAAGAAATAAAACGTCGACCGAAATCTAACCTGGGAACAGGTTAAAGCGATAGCTGGGCAACGCTCAGGATGGAAATCTTTCATGTCGGCCCTTTGCACCACCGGAGGTGTACAGGACCCCTAAGTAAGTAAGCTTATTTGAAGCTCTGGGCGCATTTTTGAAAGAAATTTATTTTTAGGGATTGGGGATGAGGGATATTTTTAGGGATCAGCGTTTCAGCTGCAAATCATTAAGTGGAACTTAAGTGAAATTTTTAATAAACTTTTTTAGCCGCATGGAACGTCTGGTGACTGCAGCTCAATTGCAACGATGGCATTGATAGCTGTCACTGCAGCCTAAGATCAACGTCAGTAAACATATTCAGAATTTCAAAGTTAAATAAATTACAGTTCACGTAATCCTACATCCGATTGGCGGTCGTGACTCGTGACCTTTTACTTTTTTTTTTATCAATAATTGTCATAGGATAGAACCTGCATAAAATTTCAAGCTAGGTTTTCTTCGTTATTTTATTCGGTAGACCTTCTACTGAACGTTTTGGTAGTTCTTCCAATCACATGATTCTTATGTAGTTTTTAATTTACAATTTTTCATAAATTACGTGCATGGTTGCAGCACGCTCAAAATAAACTACTCAAAATTGAGTCGAATCCGACTCATTTTCAATAAAATTACTAAACTAAACTAAACTACTAAACTACTAAACTACTAAAAATTTGAGTAAAAAAAAACTGATTCAGTAAAATAATGGTATCAAGAACGGACATAACAGAAAGTCGATGCTCCCTTTCATAGCATCGTGTTGTGAAGGAGGATAGTACAACTACAAAGGTGAGGGTTGTTTTTGCGCCTCGGCTCGAACAGTCTGTCCCTCAACGATGGGTTGCTCGGATTGTGTGTGGCGATTTTCGGAGTTTAAACAAAAGGAAACACAGTCTAGCTATCGAACAGTTACTGTTAAGTATTTCTAACAAAATACTGAATATGTTCTACTCACGACTCGGAATGAATTTATAATGGATTTATAATGATTGACTTTTGATTCTATTCAGCGACGCAGCCAGTTATGCATATCCATCGAGTTTCAGACCTGCTGTACCCGCATATTTAGAGAGTAGGAGGTTGAGGGTTCGAGTCGCTTCAAGACACGAGGATTCTTTTTCGCAAATTCCATATCAATTCGTCCATTTCGAAACATGTGCTGTGCACAGCCAAAATATTTTACAAAAACATGATTTTCGAACGGCCGAGTTGCCGAATAATATGCAATTAATTGTACAATTATTGAGTTTTTTGGCTACATTTTGTTATTTCTCAAGATACAATGTAATAAGAGTTTTGACCAAAGCTACAATCTGAAATGGCCATACGCCATTGTTGGGATTCTGTTTCTTGTTTCTAATCATCTGAAACAAAAAAATGTTCGGAAGACTGTAGTGCTCTTACGAATTGGAATTCCAAATCACCACTGAGCACCACAACATGCTTTTTGGCATCTGAAGAGCTGTAAAGAAATTCAACATAGCCATGATGTCTGTACTCCGTGAGTTTCATGCCAGAGTTCAGCGATTCGATGAGCACTGCGTATCGATTATTCGTCAAGTTAACATGAAGACATTTTCATGACCGTACAATGCCATTGTAACTTAGGTGAATCAATACCACAACTTCTTCATTATGAAAGACCAACAAGAGATCTGAATCACTGAAATTCCTTTTATGTTTTAAAGATGAATCACTTTAGTCGAGTTCACATGCCAAATTTTCGCTATCAATCCAATCATCCAGAATCGGCTACGTTCTATTATTGTTTTCGACACTTGACACTTGTTTGCACAAACTATATTCCGTTATCACACCATTTCCAGCTCATTCGTGATAGCACTTCACAGCGGTGAAGCACTCTACGCTGTTGACCCTCATTGATCTATCAAGCATTAATAACCATAGCACACATGTAACTTGTCAGCGGACCCACACTGATAACGTAGATCTATACTTTCACCGAAAACCCCTTTTGTTGTTGCTGGCATTTATCGGCCATCGAATGTTTAAACTGAACTCCAGCCCCATTCGTTCCTTTTTTTTGCAAAACTCTTGAGAACATCTTGTAGAACACATTGTCGTCAAACAGGCGGAACTGATAACGCGCGTCCTCAGTTTTTGATATTAGTACGTGAGCACACACGCGACACTCATCTTCAGCTTCTTTGCCTGCTGAACTGAGAAAAATCAAACCAAATGTTCATCAATTCGGTTCATTTTTGCACTCGCAATGATTTCATTCCTCCATAAATAACTTTTTCTTCCGTATACCAACTACACTTCCCCAAAATGAGCTCTACCTTTCGAAATTTCCGCAGAACTGCACCCCCAGCAGAAGCTGATTAAGCACGAAGATATCACTATTGAACGCCAGCTGATCCTTCATCCGCCGGATCGCTTCCGAGTCGTAGTCACTCTCCTCCAGCTGTGCTTTCGATTTGCGCACGATCGGCGGCGGTTCGGTGTCCTTGAGCAGATCGAGTTTCGATTTCCGTTTCTTCTTGTTGTTCTTCCGCTGGGCCCGTTTGGCTTCCTTCTCGGACCGTTTCCGTTGCTTTTCCAGCTGTTTCAGCTCGGCAGCTCGCTCCTTGGCATGCTGTTCGCGACGCTTCTTACGGTCGATTTCCGCTTCCCACGGGTTGTTGGGGGTTTTGGGCTCCTTCGACGTGGAATGGCCCATCGCGGCGGATAATCTACGACAATCGGTACAATATCTATGCTGGTAAACGCGAGTGGGGGTCAACACCGACAACGGCGACAGTAGCACGAAGACATGATCACTGGGCGGATAATCGAGGACCGATTCGGACGCTGGATGTGACACGAAGGAGCGAGCTTTACAAACTGAATACGTGGTTTGGTAATTGGTTGCTTCACATTTTCCGTACCGTTCCCGTTATCAGTTGGCAGCTCGGCGGACAAGTGCACAGATATCGTGGTGGGAGGAGGGCTCCGCGTCTGGACGATGGAATGCGATAGCTGATGGAAAAGTGCACCGAGTTGTGTGGGTGATGATGCCATCTTTGTCGCACTGCTTTTCGCTTTTTTTTTCCTTGTCAGGTACTTGGGTGATGTAAGGTTTCAGTTTTGTAGAATTGATGGTTTTCAGATTTACCATATAAAATATGTTTTGAAATAATGAATCTTGCACCTGCATGAAAGCCTGATTTATAAATGTGCATGTGTCTGCAATACTCTGTTTATTCAACTGAAAATATTGAATGATTTTGGGTTTTTATTTCTGTCAATACGAAGTACGATGCTTAATGAGAATAGATAGTTCAATGTTGATCAATGTGATAAACTTGGCAAAATTTTAAGAGTTTTCAGAACTGATTGTTATAAGACAAGGTTAAAAGAATACTAGATGGTTGCCATTCCCTTTGCAGTTTCAAGGGCATTCATTAAACGATGTGTTTAATAGCATTTTGAAAATGTATCTCGAAGCTTACTCACTAGAAGCATTTTCAACTTGAACGATTATTGTGTCAACCTTTCTTCTTTAGTACATCGAGTTAGGGAGGTATCGAGATAAGGAACACATTTATAGTTCAATCAAAGTTAATTGCCTATTTCCGGGGATTAGACATGAGATATGATTGATATTTTTCAAGAGAAAATCCTTAGAATTAAATTGTCTACAACTTTGTAGAATAGTTAGACCTTCTTCTTCTTCTTCTTCTTGGCATTACATCCCCACACTGGGACAGAGCCGCCTCGCAGCTTAGTGTTCATTAAGCACTTCCACAGTTTTTAACTGCGAGGTTTCTTAGCCAGGTTACCATTTTTGCATTCGTATATCATGAGGCTAGCATGATGATACTTTTATGCCCAGGGAAGTCGAGACAATTTTCAATCCGAAAATTGCCTAGACCGGCACCGGGAACCGAACCCAGCCACCCTCAGCATGGTCTTGCTTTGTAGCCGCGCGTCTTACCGCACGGCTAAGGAGGGCCCCAATAGTTAGACCTAGGGGGATCAAAATTTAAAAAAAAAACGGTCACCCTGATAGCAACTTACACCAAAAATAGATCTTTTCTTGTACATAAATTCGTCCCAAGACGACAAAACTCTAACGCTGATGGATTTCGAATTATCGAACTATGTCGTGAAATTCGGCGAATCCGACCATTGCAGAGTGGCGAAAATCATTTTACTATTATTTTTTTTTACAATTTAGCCTAATTGTGTCTTCCAGATAAAAACATTAGTAAATAAATGCGCTTTCAGGAGGTATTCAGCTCTAAATTAAGACGAAATTTTTTTTCGCTTCACAACATTACGAGCTTTATGTTTTCACAAAAGTTGTAGCAAAACTTCTTCTGAAAATCTTTGTCGAAAACGCCAAGTTTGTAATTTCATATTACTGTTTATGCCTACAAGTTTTAATCATGTTCATCATATAAGCATAGATGCATATGGAGACGCATGGTGCATTGTTTCATCAACTCCTTGGGACTAATTTTTTTGTGCGAAAATTAAAGGTTTATAATATTTTGCATACCGGGGAGAGCAAATTTGCTTGAAATTATGTTAAATATCTTTGCTGTGCATATGCATAGCACATGTAGCGAAATGGACAAATTGATATGAAATTTGCGAAATAGAATCCACTCGAACCCCTAACCTCCTACTCTCTAGATAGGCGTGATAACCCCTACACAACAAGGCCACTTAAAGGTGACATTTGCGGAGAAGCCATCTGAATCCGAGTACCAACCTGCTCCGTGGCTAGCTCTTTTTGCAAATTGAATATCATTCGGATGCTTGATTTGTCCAATTGTCACATGTGCTTTACTGCTGTATCCTTGTTCTTTCTTCCTTTATTCGTCTTCTTTTCTCCTGCTTTCTTCTTCCTTTACACATAATGCCTTCTTTCTTCTTTTTCACCATTCTTCCTTTTTCCTCCTTCTTCCTTGCCCTTTCCGCCATCCTTCTTACTTTATTCTTTCCTGCTTCTTTCTTCCATCCTACTCTCTACTTTTTCTTTCTGTTTTCTTTTTTCTTTTCTTTTTCTCCCTTCTTTATTATTTCAACATTTTGATTTCTTGTATTTTCCTTCTTTTTTCATTCTTTTTTCGTTCTATCTTCTATTTTCCGGTTTCTTCCTTATTCTTTATATTTCCTTCCTCCTTCGTCCTTTTTTCTTCTTTCTTTTCTCTTATTTCTGCTTCCTTATTCTTTCCCCTCTCTTCCTTTTTCTTCTTCCATCACGGTTCTCATTTCTTTCTCCCGAGCAGCACACATGTGGCACAGCAGTTTCTGGAACTTATATACAACTGAATTTAGTTACATTTGAGTTGCAACAACCAAATCGGTCCGACTTGTGCTGCTAGGATCTCACTCTCACTTCTCACGTTACCTTTTTCGCTTCACATTCTGCCCAATGACTATTCGGCCTCATGACCTTCGCCCTAATGACCGGCGGGGAAATCATTCGGTAGGAAGCCAACTGGCTGAATGCCACTAGGCCGAAAGATGTTGGGTCGAACAAACCATTAGGCCGAATTTCATCAGACAAAATGGACATATGACCGAATGGGTCAAACGGCGAAAATGTCGTTCCGGT